>NC_089225.1:5000-305000 GCF_963924675.1 Phocoena phocoena | reverse complement strand
CCCTGGAGATGGCTAACTTTGATCGTTTGCTTACGGTGACGTCCGCTGGGTTTCTCCACTTTAAAGTTCATCCCTTTGTAATTACAAGTCCCTTGTGGGACAATACTTGGGTAATATGTAAATTCCTATTTCTCATCATATTTTCACCTACTCACTTGAACATCTGTTGTTGATTCTTGCCAAAAACGGTAACGTCTAGTATTTGCCAAATGATGATTTTCTATTTCCGTGATTCCTTCCACATTTATTAATTGGAATTCTACTGTAAGGAGGAGCTGTCCCTTCTCCCCCATTTCTCTATTTATTTGATCATTTATCTGTGTCCATTCAATGGGTGGATATTTGTCTTCTTCTGTGAGTTACACTCTATTGCTGTCACTATTTATTGTGTTGTTCAAACTGTCCCAGATTTGTGCATTGGGAGTCCCCTCAAGTTGTCCCCTGTGGCATGTTGGGATCTTTGCGTTTTATTTTGGTGCATGTAGCTGGTTCTCACTTGACTAGGACCTGCGGCTGATAGGCCTGTGTCCCCCTGGTGGGTGGTAGGGCCGTTTCCGCCCTCTGCCCACCTCCCACACTTCTCCAGCTGCAGGTGGCTGAGACCACAGCTCAGGCAGCTTCTGGAAGGTGCATACTCTTAAGAGCTGGTAGATCACCCCAAAATTGCTCAGTTGGTAGCATCTGAGAATCCTATGAGTATCAAGGGAGCTGAGTTCCTTTCCAGGAAGGGGTTGGAGTGGCTGATTTTCTGCTTGAGAACTGTTTGGCTGGTTCCATGGCACAGATCCTGAGCACGGCAGGCCTGCAGCGAAGTGCTCCTCACAAGGGGCCCTGTGCTGGTCAGAGACATGCACACTGCTGAGAGCTCCCTGGAGGAGCGTGCAGGCAGGTGTGCATCACTGCAGGGGAGCATCCTGGCTCCCACGTCCCCACATACCTAGGGGCAACGACAGAGATGTAAGAAGACGTCACCATTGACGACTGCCGTTTCTCGACATAACTCTGACCTTGTGGACAGGCTCTGCTGTAAACACTTCCTGTGTTCATCTTGCTTAATCCTCTCAACCCTAAAAGATATGCATGTCATGTCAGCCCCATGTTACAGATGAAGGAACTGAGGCAACACAGAGAGGTTAAATAATTCATCCTTAGGGCCCCCACTGAGGGAGTGAGAGAGTTTGGAATCTAATTACTGCCTCCTGAGCCCGGGCCCTCGGCCACATGCTGGCCTCGCTCTTGGGAGCACATGTATGACCACAGGTCCCCTGCATGGGTCCAGACGATTCCTTCACGAAAGCTCATCTAGCCCTTTGTTAGGGCACTGCCCCCAAACCTCTGGACCAGCCGCCTCCCCTGGGAGCCTGCTAGCAATGCAGAGTCTCAGGCTGCAGCCCAGACTTGCTGAGTCAGAGACTCTAGGATAGGCCCACCGTTTGTTTGGGGGTTTTTTTGTTTTGTTTTGTTTTTAATATATTTATTTATTTATTTTTGGCTGCATTGGGTCTTCGTTGTTGCACGCGGGCTTTCTCTAGTTGTGGCGAGCAGGGGCTACTCTTCGTTGCGGTGCAGGGGCTACTCTTCGATGCGGTGCACGGGCTGCTCATTGTGGTGGCTTCTCTCGTTGCAGAGCACGGGCTCTAGGCGTGCAGGCTTCAGTAGTTGTGGCCCGTGGGCTCTAGAGCCCAGGCTCAGTAGTTGTGGCGCACGGGCTTAGTTGCTCCACGGCATGTGGGATCTTCCGGACCAGGGATTGAACCCGTGTACCCTGCATCGGCAGGCGGATTCTCAACCACTGCGCCACCAGGGAAGTCCTCACACATTACACACATTACACACATCACACACACATTACAGGCTCGAGATGCTCCGGCTGCAAGCAGGACCTTGGCACTGAATCAGGGGCCCTCAGTACTGTCACTCCCTGAGCTAGTAGACAGCTGTGGCTGGGAGGTGGCCCCCCCCCCGAAGTTTTCTCCAGGCTTTGCCATTCCCCAGGTCAGGACTGGACACAGGCCATGTCCCATCCCAGGGCCTGCTTCCCTCCTGGCCAGTGAAGGACAGAGAATGGGTGGGGCACCCAGAGAAGCAGGAAGTGGAGGTGGCAGGCAGCAGGGGTGGGCTGGCTCAGCCAGCAGGCCTGTGGAAATGGTCTTGTCACTCACTGGCCTGGATGGCTCTTTACTTGTAGGGCTGTCTCCTGCTGCTGTAACTGCCTGTCTCCAACTTGGTGGCTTAAAACGATGCAGATGTACCCTCAGAGAGCTGTGGGGGACAGAAGTCAGAAGTCAGTCTTCTGGACCTAAAATCAAGGTGTTGGTAGGGCTGGTTTCCTCCTGGAAGCTTCTGGCTCCTGGAGAGAATCCATTTCCTTGCCTTTTGCAGCTTCTGGAGGCTGCCTGTGATCCCTGCCCCTCACCACACCGCCTTTTTGCCTCCTGCTTCTTTCTCACATCTACTTCTTCCTCATCTGCAGGAGTTTCCTCCCTCTGGCTCTCTTATAAGGATGGCAGTGATTGCTTCTAGGGCCCTGAAATCCAGGACCACCTTCTTGTCTCACAATCATTAACTCAATTCCATCTACAAAGTCCGTTTTCCCATAGAAGGTGGCATTCAGAGGTTCCCGGATTAGAACACTGACATCTCTGCATGTCATTATTCGGCTCATTTGTGATCACCAAGCCCCAGTGCCAAGTCTGGCATCACCCAGCAGAAGACAATAAAAGGTGTCAATCATTTGTGCAGGGCCTGCAGGGGCCAGGCTCTGCACTGCAACCTGGTTGTGTGCTATTAGGTGCCCCTCCTGACGGCCCCGTGAAATGGGGCTGTAGTATGCATCTTACCGATGCAGAGGCTGAGGCCCAGAGGGGTGCACTGACCCTCCCAGGTCACCCTTGCACGGTAGGCCTGCCTGCTTCCGCTCCAGTGTTGAGGGGCCCAGCACCCCAGCCCCCCAGCCCCCAAAGCCCGCCTCTGGCTGGGATGCGCTCCCAGCAACTCTACGTTGGCTCCTGCCCAGGCCACAGGAGGGACACAGCACGTGTTCAGGGCTAACCTCGGGCCCTGGAAAGCCCACCCCTTCATCCCCCCAGGTGGGTGCCCCAGGTGGGAAACAGGATAAAGCCTGGGAGGAAAACGGGCCCCCTGGCTGTGGCTTCGGTGGTCAGTGTGGTCGGAGCCTGGCGCAGCGCCCGAGTCCTCAAGCCCCTGCTGTAGCCACTCCTCCTCGCTGGCGCCAAACGCGTCTAATCACGCAGACGTTGCGCAGCAAATGACGTGCGGTGTCGTCTCCCGTCCTGTCGCCAGAGCCTCTGCGGCTGCTTGGCGCCCGGGACCACTGCCCATTGGCTCGCCTGGCCGCGGTGGGCGTGGCTCCGGGCGGAGCGCTCCGCCCCCGGCCCTGCCCGGGCACCTGGGCTTGAACCCCAGCGCTGGACGCAGCAGCCTTGGGATGTGACTACCTGACCAGCCTGAATGGATGAACCTCTTTTCTCATCTGTAAAAGCTTATGATAATAGTACCTACCCCATCTACTGAGTTATTTGGAAAATTAAATGGGGTAATAGGAAGAGCACATTTAGAGCAGTTTGGAAACATGCAGTAGATGTTAAGGAAGATTGTGATTACTGTCGTTATTAGAGAAAGAGGTTCGTTGTGGCAGAAGCAGGCCGTGGCGTGACCTTGGAAGAGGATGCTGTCTGGGGGCCGTGCTGCGGGAAGGTGGAGAATGGGGATGGCGGGAGGAGGGGTCTCTTTCCCCCCCAGTTGAGGAATTTGGACTTTACCCTTTTGGCAACCAGGAGCAGAGGGGCAGTGGACCGGTTCATTTTCAGAGTAACCATAGGAGCTGTTGAAGGAGGGGCGTGGGAAGGACACCGGCTGCAGCTGTCGCTGTGGTTGGGACAGAGGAGGAGCCGGGCCAGGGCTGCCCGCACACCGGCTGACAGGCAGCTACACGGGGGCGGAGCAGGCGGTGGGTCCAGGGTGTGGAAACCCACCCCGTACCTCCCATCTGGACGGCTCCCTATTAGACACCCACCCCCCAGCCCTCTCCAGAGCTACCTTCCTGGAGGTGCAAACCCACCACCGGCCTTGCATGGCTTATTAATGCTCAGATGGTTCCAGAAGGGTAAATGACACTGGACTCGTGGAGCGGCACCTGTCACCTGCATAAATCACAGGTGATGGGGAGACAGATGGTTGGGGGATGTTCTTGCTGGTCAGGTGTGGTTTTCCTGTGACCCTGACCCCCCCGTGGGGACGTGCTCCTGAGTCTCCGAGAGTCCGTTCTCAAGGGCAGGGGAGAATGTCCTGCAGTCTCTCCATCACCTGGTAACCGCTAGCAGGGAACAGCTCTTTGGATCCCCTCCTACCCCTGCCCCTTGGAAACAGGCTCAGCGGGTAACGTGGGGACCGAGGCTGAGGCGGGGCACGGTACGGCCCTCAGCTGGAGCCCCCCCTACCTCCTCGGTGTGTGCGGGAGTCAGGGCTGCCTTGGGCCAGGACCAACTCACGTGTTTGCAGGGAGGGTAGAAGCTTGTGTTCCTGGTGCAGGAGACTGGGTAGATCTCAACCCCTCACCCTGCTTGTGAGGTCCTTCCCATCCGAGCCCTGCCCTGGGGCTTCAGAGAGGACCAGTTCCAACTGCTCGCAGCCCAGAAGGGTTAGAGACACCAGCTCGTGGAGCAGTTCTCAAACCTGGCTGAAAATCTGAACTAGGGTTTGTCTGAAAGATGCACATTCCCAGGCCCCGACCCCAGAAGTTCTGGCTCTTTCAGACTAAGGCGAGGCCTGGGAATATGCCTGTTTATAGACACCCACAGGCCAGAGTTAGGGGCCACCCTGCTTATTTTATACCCAAGAAAGCGGGCCCAGAGCTGTGTTTTGGTTGTCCAGGGTCAGAGCTCGCAGGCTTTTAGGCCCATTCTCTCCATGATAACAACTCTGCAGTATGGGTGTTAAACATCCCCTGGCTCCGCCTCATCACCCACTCACAGATGCCCACGAGTTGACCTAAATCTCTTCATACTCTCAGTCTGCGGAAGGAGGTGTGCACGCTGGAGGGGGGTGGTGGGGGGGGGAAGGGGATGGCCACAGCATCTGAACCGTAGGGAGGACAGTCCCCCGCCGCTCTCCACTTGCCGGTCTCCATACCTGACCTCTGACATACATGACCCCCAGCACCTGCCTGGATTCTAGACCTGAACATCACCCGATCCTGAGCTGTAATTGGCGAGCAGTGCTCCAGCCGTCACAGCCAAGGCCACCCTGCATGGAGAAGGAAGGGGGCAGGGCTCTTGCTAGGGACAGATGGCTCCGGGACTTAGCCATCAGTTCTTGAAAAGTCCACACGTACTTTAAAGTCCCAGGTAAAAAACTAAAAATAATAAAGTCCCAGGTACTTTAAGGAGTGCCAGCTGGTGGGTGTGAAGGCCTCCGCTTCCCACCATCTTCTGGCCACTCCGTCACGCGTGTACATTGTCCCCCACCCCACCCCCATCAGAGCTGTTCAGGATGGCCGGACCCTACCTCGTCCTGGCGACTGCATATCAGTGGGGATGGTCCTCCCCACTTCCCTCAAGAAGGTAGTTTCTTGGCTATTGCTGGCTGAGCTCATGAACGGTCAGGTCTGAGGGGATTTGAAGATGGCTTTTGCCAAGGTCAGTGTTCCATCAGAACGGCACAGGCTCGTCGTGAGAGTAATAAACACGCAGTCGGCTCGGCTTGTGACTCACCTGCATTGTCCTGGGCCCCTGACAACTCTGTCCTCAGCCAGCCACCGAGGGGAGCAGAAAGATACATGAAGATTTTCTTCTTGATTCTTGGCCCAACACGCCAGGTTCACGGTTCAGAGAGGACTGGCTTTGTTTGTGTTTCCAGAAGACCGTTCTCTGCCCTCTGCAAATGTGCGTGCTTTTGTCAAGCGACAGATGTAAGAAAGGAGGAAACTTCCAAAGGGCATGTTTGTCCGCCTGGATCCCGGGCCAAGATGCTGGGGGGGCTCCCGGTCGCCCACCAGGGGCCTTGTCCTCCCCTGCCTCGGCCCACACTGCCTCTCCGTCTCCAGGGAGCGCTCCTTAAAAGCCACGTGGCTGACCGCATCTTCAGAGGAACTGCTCGGCAGGTGGATACGGAGCCCAGAAAAGCCCAGGACTATGCAGTTTGTAGGGCAGCTCGCCCTCCTCGCTCGGCTGTCTGAGGGCCGAGTGACAGATAGATGTGGAGCCTTGGCTCCCGGTGATGGGCGTGGCCCTCAGAGAGACCTCCAGGCACGTCCCTTCCTGTCTCTGGGCGGCAGGATGCTGGGCTCAGACTAACTGAGATGCAGCCACAGCAGCCTGTGTCCAGCCCTCTGGATTATGTCACCTGACCCTCATCAACACCACATAGAAAGGCAGCGTGTCACTCCCGCTGGATATGTGGGGAAACTGAGGCACGGTGAGGGTGACCGCTGTCTCCAGGGACATTCTGCTAGTAAGTAGCACAGCGGGGACTTGAACCCGGGTAGCTTGACCCTAGAGGGCTCTTCTCCGCCCCGACTCCTCTGCAGAAGCCTCTCTCCTCTGAGAGCTTCAGATCCCCAGCTCCAGGATCGTGCTCAGCGGCGTGGGTCGGACAGCTCATTTATAATGGAATCCACCCGTAAAAGTTTAATGAGGAGCGTGTCTGATAAGGCGGCCCACTCTTTGATCTTTGCTGAACGGCGGCCCTCGCAGAAGGGTTGCTGCCTGACTCTGGACTTTGCAGAGCGCCTGTGTGGTCAGCCGAGGGCAGGAGGGGCCCGGGAGTGAAGCAAATCTTGATGTGCAGAAATGAGGTGGGCCTACAGCAGGGGAGGGTGCACAGAGCAGGCGTGGGGAGGCACTGCCCGGTGGAAAGGTCCTGCAGGGTTGAGAGGTGATCTTTCTGGTTCCCCTCCGGACCCGCTGGGCCCCGGTCATCTTGGACAGTTCCCATCCCACACCCCCAGTATGTAGGAGAACAGGGTGGGGCCAAGGTTCAAGTCCTATGCCATCTATATACCCTTGACATCCTTGGGCTAGCTGTTAACCTCCAGAGCCTCAGTTTCCCCATCTCTAAAATGGAGACAAAACAGTAGCCCACATGGGGTGCTTGTGAGAATTAGGTGAGTGAGTGAGTATAAAGCACAGAAGACAGGTCCTGGTGCCCAGTGATTGCTGGACAATGGCTTGTTCTTTCCACTCTCCTTTTGACACCAGAAAGAAAACCACATTTCATTCCAGGTACTCTGCTGGGTGCTGGGCAGATATTAGATCCAGTCCTCTCAATGCCCTGTAAGGTGGGTGATATTCTTCCCCATTCATAGAGCAGAAAATTGGAGCTTTCCAGAATTTAAGGGCTTGCCAAGATCACTCAGCCAGAAAGTGAGATCTGACCCTCAAGCCTGAGCTCTTCTCTATGCTGTGATTATCCTTGGAGAGGAAGAGGCATCTCATTGTAGGTCTTAGGGCTACACTGTGTTATCTTTGCTGTAATCAATCCAAAGGAATTAATCACTAACAGTAAAATTTCAGGTGTTGGTGGACAGACTGGCCGTTGGGTGGGGGGGGGGTCTTTTCCCACTCTCCGAGTCCATGTCATTCACTCTGGGTGCAAGCTGCTGCCGGTGCCCAGAATGCATCCGTTTATTGAGCCTAATTCATTCTTGCTGGATTTATCTGTGTCCCAAGTGCTGTCACTTGGGGTCACTCCTGCCAGCCTTGGTCCGCACTGGTTGAGAGAATTCGTGAGCAGTGCCCTGCCCCTGAGTCCTGTTGCAGCCATTCTCCAAGCCTCCATCAATGCAGCCAGCATTGCTACACCAATTATGTGCCCTAGGGCCCACGGGGAAGAAATATGTCTGGCACCATGTGATCTCCTTCCTTCATTTTCCCCTTCCAGGAGATGTATTTCTGAAATGTGAACTTGACCTGTCCCACACAAGCAAAGTAGTGTTTACTTGTTGCTTCACTCAGTGGGGAAGTTCTTAGCACTTGTTCATTTCACGACACTCACCCAGTGCCTGTGATGTGCCAGCCTTGCACCGGGGATATGGTCCAAGGAGGTGTAGTCTGGGTCCTCACAGACAGCTCGTGGCCTGGGAGGGGGAGTGGGGGAAATCGAGCGGTTACAGAGTGGTGTGCAGGTGGGAGAGGAGGGGTCGGAGGAACCCAGAGCACCAGGAAACCAGGAGCGGAAAGCATGTGTCAGCAGGAAGGCACAGAGGCCTGCCTCTGCCCATCCCACTGTTAGCCCCAGAGTTGCCCTTGTTCCAGTGAGGGGCCTCGACTCCCGGACACTTTTCAAAGTACACACTAATGGACACCAAAGCTGGGTAGAAATTGATAGCCCACCCCCCTCTAAGAAGACGAGATGTCTTATCTAAACTCTTTGGGATTATCCATCTCATTTTGACAGGCATCCGGGAAAGGAAATTCCTCACACCACGTTGGCTGGCCAGGCCAGAGTGGAAGAATTCTCACCGTGGAGGAGTTTCCCTGCGTGTAGCCCACCCTCCGGCCAGGCCTGTTCTCCTTGCTTAAGCTCAGACCCCTAGGGAAGCCTAACAAAGCCCCTCCCCCAACCTCAAGACCAAGTGTCTCACTCCCATCCGTGGTTCCCCCTCCAGCGCCCTGCATTTTGCCCTGTGATGGGACCGTCCCCATAAAGCCGTGACTTTCTGGAAGATTCTTCTCAGCTGTGCTCAGCCAAGGGTGGCTCCTCTTACAGATGCAGGACCCACATACCCGGAGGCTAGCTCGCACCTCAGGTACCTGGACGGGGGATGGCTAATCGGCACGGCTCCCCAGACAGGTGGTTGGAGCCCACCACCTCCCCTCCACCCCCCAGCTCTGCACAAGTCATCCCTTTGCTAGGAGAAAAGGCTCCTTGATAACTTACTCTTGTTTTTTCTCCTTTTTTGGGTTTGTATGTTTGAAAACACTGACCACATTCCCATCCTTGTGCTCCGAGAAGAAAGTGTGATAAAGGGTGGGTGACTGAATTAACCCCCATTGCCTGTGTGGCTAGAGCTTAACCAAGTCCATCTGTATGGCCTCCTTTGTAGGTGCAATTTTATAACCTAATTTCCCTACCAAAACATCAGTGTTTACTTAGTAAGAAATCTGCTCTTCATCAGCTGGACACAGTGATTTCTTTATTATGGGTCTGCCCTGCTCGGGGAGTGACAACTGAGAGCTGGTGCTCAGCTAGGTCTGGCGGAACGTGCATGTCTGGGATGGGAACGGGGTGAGTGGAGGGTCGGAAGGATTGCATGTGTATACAGATGTGTGTCGGTCGCAAAGCAGGGTTGGGTTAGGGTTAGGGTTAGGGTTAGGGGTTGGGGTTAGGGTTAGGGGCTGGGGCTGGGGCTGGCTGGGAGGGAACCTGGCAGCAGAGAGTTGGAGCAGCCAAGATGAGCCCACTGGGTGACCCTGGAGACAACCACTGGACCCTCAAACCCTTCTAGCAGCCCACACAGGTTCTCTACAACAGCCCTGCGGTCTCTCCACTCCCCACCCCAGAACCCCCGTCCGCTCGGCCAGCTTCTAACCAGAGGCCAGCTTCTACCCAGCCATCCTTTTTAAAAATCTGATCTTATTACACCGAAGACGTACAAAAGGATAGTAAATGCATGGTTACGATGTAAAGAGTATTAATGACCATTGTCCCCTGCTCTGCCTGGGAACGGGGGATGTGCCAGCACCTTTGAGGCCCCATGTGGCCCTCCAGGGTCCTGCCCCGGGGCTCCCCCTCCACCACCTTCTGGGACTTGGAGTTATCACCTCCTGCGTCTGTAACAGTTGTACCTGATGTCTAGCTCTTGTAATAATACATTGTTTGGGTTTGCTCTGTGTGCTTTATATAAATAGAGCAATTCTATATAAATAGAATCATTGCAGATGGATTCTTGGGGAACCTGGTTTTCACAGGTCATGGAATGTTCCAGGGAATCATCCCATTGGTGCGTGGGGCTCTTAATTCATTAATCCTCACTGCTCTGAAGCAGTCTGGACTGACAGGCACCTGGGATGCGTCTGTGCTTTTGCTATTTTGAACATCATTGCGGTGAAAGCTCTAGCACCATCCTCCGGGACTCACGTACCACCCATTCCTTAGATTAAATGTGTGTTTGAGAATGAAATTGCTGAGTCATGGGGGAGTCACGTTTTAACCCTCCTCGATGTTGCCAGATTTTTTGCCGAGCCACTCCCACCAGCAGTGTTTGAGGGCTCAGCCTGCTCGGCACCCTTGTTATCAGGGTGATGTCATCCACATTTTAATTTTTGCTTAAATGGCATCTCCTGTGATTCGATTTTTTTATTTCCCATATCACTAATGATGCTGACTACATCCTTTCATATGTTTCTTGGCCAATAATGTTTCCTGCTTGTGAAATGCCTGTTCAGCTATTTTGCCCATTTTTCTATGGAGTTGTCTTTTTCCTATTGATTTGACTAAGCTTTTTATATATTAAGGCTACTCATTTTGTGGTTGGTTATCTCTGGTGCAAATATCCTCTCCCAGTCTGTGCACAGTCTCTTTGCTCCCATGATGAAGTGTCTGGGTGACGGGAAGTTCCTTTTAAAACCCGGCTCAGGTTACCAACATTTGCTTCATGGTTTTCCCCACGTGCTCTCGCCCCACCCAGCTGTCTGGTCTGACCTTCAGCCCTAGGACTCTGCTACCTATTCCCCGATTTGACCCACCCTTTTTTCAGCTATTCTCCTGTCTCAAAACACCAAGCCTGCACCACTCACTGCCTCCTTTCCATTCCTCTGTAAGAGTCGAGGCCCAGCTCAGATGCCACCTCCTGCAGGAAGCCTTCTCAGATTGCCCCAGCAGAGTGAATGAATCCTTTCCTTCCCACCCCTCTCTCTGCTCCAGCACCTTGTATACTGTTTGTAGGCTGCAGTCAGTGTCCATGCTCCCTCCCTGATCCCAGAGGTCCCAGCATGGTGATTTTGTTTTATTGAAGTATAGTTGATTTACAGTATTGTGTTAGTTTCATGTGTACAGCAAAGTGATTCGGTTACATATATGTCTTTTTCAGATTATTTTCCATTATAGGTTATTACAAGATGTTGAATATAGTTCCCTGTGTATGCAGTAGGACCTTGTTGTTCATCTATTTTATGTATATCAGTGTGTATCTGTTAATCCCGAATTCCTAATTTATCCCTCCCCCACCTTTCCTCTTTGCTAACCATAAGTTTGTTTTCTGTGTCTATGAGTCTGTTTCTGTTTTGTAGGTAAGTTCATTTGTATCATTTTTTTAGATTACACATATAAGCATATCATATGGTATTTGTCTTTCCCTGTCTGACTTACTTCACTTAGCATGATCATTTCTAGGTCCATCATGTTCCTGCAAATGGCCTTATTTCGTTCTTTTTTATGACTGAGTAGTATTCTGTTGTATATATGTGACACATCTTCTTTATCCATTCATCCGTCGATAGACATTTAGGTTGCTTCCATGTCTTGGGTCTTATACATAGTCCAGCGTTTGTGATTTTGTGGGGGTGTCTTTTTCCGAACATCTTGTCATCACCACGGCCTCATGGACACTCATGCCCTTCGCTGAGATCTGTGCGTGGGAGGGGGGCTTCAAAGGCAGGGGAATGTCAGGGTTGACCAGACACCCCTGGTTCAGCACATGTCAGTCAGGTTGGCAGCCACCTGCCCCACTTCCTGGGAGCGGGGTCCTGGCCGAGTCTTCCTCCGACCTCCAGCTCCCCACCCAGCATCATCAGAGGCCCATACTCTGAGGCTGGCAGAGGGAATGATGCGTGACCACAGGAACAAAATCAGTGAATGGCTGGCTGCTTTGGTCCAGCTCCTGTTGACAGGTGTCCTTTTTGCTGGTTTTCAGAGCCTCACCACGTGGACAGGATGCAGCCCAGATGCACCAGAATGTGCAGGTTGGTCTCTGATTTGGGGAGAGGCAATTCTCCAGTGATTACCAAGAGAATTCACTGCACCTCTCTTTACAGTTGCAAACCCCCTTAGTATATTTTGAAAAGGACTTGATTTCTGGAACTTTTAAAATTAATGTGTGAAAAAGGTGGTAAGCAACCTTGCCAAGGTACAGTTTCATACACACACAAAAAAAAAGGAGACAAGCAAGAAACAACAAAACCAACAAACAAAAGCCTTGAAGAGGGGATTCCCTGGTAGCGCAGTGGTTAGGAATCCGCCTGCCAATGCAGGGCACACGGGTTCGAGCCCTGGTTCAGGAAGATTCCACATGCTGCAGAGCAACTAAGCTCGTGTGCCACAGCTATTGAGCCTGTGGTCTAGAGCCCGCGAGCCACAACTACTGAGCCAGCGTGCCACAACTACTGAATCCCACGCACTTAGAGCCCGTGCTCCACAACAAGAGAAGCCACTGCAACGAGAAGCCCGCACACCGCAATGAAGAGTAGCCCCTCCTTGCCACAACTAGAGAAAGCCTGCGCGCAGCAACAAAGACCCAACGCAGCTAGAAATAAATAAATAAGTTTATTTTTTAAAAAAGCCTTGGAGAGGAGATTGAACTCCACCCAGCGGGGCGCGATGGAGCTCTGTTCCTATCTGCTCGTAGGCCAAGGGCAGCAGCCTTGCTATGCAAGGGTGCCTGTGAAAGCAGACACATGCCCGCCCTGCCTCCCAGGTGCTGAGGAGCCCCAGTTTGGGGAAGAGCAGCAAGGCCAGCTTCGGGGAATTCATTTGCTTTCTGGCACATCAGTGGGCCCAAGGCCACCTGCCTGGTGTGTCTGTGAAAGTGCATGCTTGGCCCTGAGCGGCTTGGCAACAGCAGAGGGTCCTGGCCTCCCCACACTGAGCCCGCCGACCCCACCCATGGCCCTGGGATCCTGGTGGGTGGTACATCTCAGCCCAAAGGCAGGACCGGTGCATGGTGCGAGCACACGCGGTCCCCAGGGTGGGCAGGGTGGGTGTGTTGGGGTGTGTGCAGGGCGTGCTATGCTAAGCTAAGGGAGGCTGGTGACCGTGTAATCTGGGCGGCTGTCGGGAAGGCACGCTCCAGTGCCCTGTGACGGTGCCCTGTGACGTGGGGGATGGGACCTAGTGCTCCGGTGCCCTCCCAGCCTGGAGGGGAGCTCCTCCCTCTTCCTTGCCCACTGGCCACTGATGTAGCACCCATTGAGGGGTGCAGGGCTCCTCCAGGAAGTAACACGCCGGCCCTGCTCCCTGTAGACCTGACCTTCTCGGAAGAAATGGGACAGTAATGACAGCAGTTCCTGCTGCGTCCCAAAGACCTCCTCCACCCCAGCACGATAGGCACGACACACCTTCCTGGCTCCTAACGAGTTACCGCAAACTCCGTGGCTTAAAACAACAGAAATTTATCCTCTCACTGTTCTGGAGATCAGAGTCCAAACAGCATCACTGGATCGAAATCAAGATGTCAGCAGGGCTGTGCTCCCAAAGCAGGCTCTGGGGGAGAGTCGCTTCCTGGCCTCTTCCACCCTCTGGGGGCGGCTGGCGCTCCTTGGCTTATGGCCGCATCCCTCCGGCCTCTGCCCCACAGTTACAGCCTGCTCCTGGGGCTGCCTCTCCAGAGGGGAGACAGACCCCATGTGAGCTCATCGCCACATGACCAGCCAAGATGGACGTGCCCAGGGTCCAGGGAAGGAGCCATCCTCTGTGTCCGGGGCAGGGTGGGGATGAAGAGGAGAAGTAGAGGAGTGGAGAAACAGGCAGGCGTCCAGGGCCAGCGCTGTGAGAAGTGAGTGAGGCAGGGCGCAGGACCAGAGAGGGGGCCGCCAGGGGCACGCGGAATGCAGCGGGGCACGGGTGCTGGACCTCACAGGTGTGTGGTCTCCTGCTGCCACGAGGGCCGTGGGTCACCTCTAGGCCAAGCGAGGAGAGGGTGATGCCCAGGGCCCTGGACCAGGCGAGGAGAGGGTGATGCCCAGCACCCGGGTCTCAGTGTTCTGGTCCTGCTGTTCCCACCGACCTCGCTGTGGCTGTCCCAACTGTCGCTTTGGGTGTCAGTCATGCTGTCTGTGAAATGGGATGTGAAGGGCTTATTCCTGCCTGTCTGGCCCTACTGCCCCGCACAAGAAAAGGTCTTTGAACAAAGCCTCCAGAAGGAGTGCCTCTGGGTGGCCAAGGGTGCTTCCTCCCAGCCTCTGACCCGGCGCGGGAGATGCTGCCCTGACAGCTCGTGCTGAGTCTGGGTGAGTCAGCACGGCATTGTTCTCCCTCCTCTCCAAACAGGCGCAGTGGGTGGGGGCCAGGGGCACGAATCCCTGCACATCTGTCCCCTCCTCTCCCCGAATTAAGGAGCACGTTGGTTCCTGCCCCCGCGCCTTGGCTCAGGCTGTGCTGGGGGTCAGACGCCCCCCCACTCCTCCCACCAGTGAAGGCTCACTCTGCCCCCCCAGCCCACTCCCAAGCCTGGCGGAAGCCAACACCCTCTAGGAACGCACCCCATCGGGCCAGCGCCCAGGGATGGTGCCCGTCCTCAAGGGTCTAGGCGTGCGCGCTCACGCCCAGCCAGCTCAGGCTGAGATACACACGGACGTGCAGGGTTCCCAGCGCCCTGGCCTGTCCCTTTCATCTGCCTGCAAAACTTTTGTGCCAGCACATGGGAAGGGGCCTGGGGCTGAATGCTGGGGGACGCAGACTGGGGCCACTCCGCCACCCTCTGACTTCCCTCCATTTGCTCATCTGTTAAATCTAAGAAAAGAGACGGTGGGCACAGCCCGAGCACCTACTAGGCGCCCAGGAACGCAGCATGCACTTTCCACACTGAGCTCTTTCCCTCTCCCATCCGCCCCATCCTGCCAGCCAGGGGGCGGATAGCACGACTGAGGCCCACAAGCAGGGACAGAGCCGTAATTGACGCCCAGAGTCCAGGCTCTGCCCGCCTGTGTGAGCAGCTCCCCTCCACCTGCGCCCCTGCCCCCAGGGTCCAGCTGAGGCCGTGTCTGCAGAGGGACACCAGGCAGGGCTTGTCAGGGGCAGAAACAGCTGTGGCGGGAGCTTGCCTGTCCGTGCGTACGCTCTTGGGGACGTCAGAGGGCTGAGTCTGCCTTCCCAGAGTCAGAAAGGCGCTCGGCCCCTTACAGCTCTGCAACCTCGGGCGAGGCTCCTAACTGGCCCGAGCCTCGGGTTTCCTCCTCTTTGCAATGGGGGCAATACGACCTGCCTTGCGGAGTTGCTGGACATGCCGCACGCCATTGGCGTCCAGCGAATGTTGACCACGTGTTCAGGAATAGCGTCCCCAGCAGCGCCCACTTAGGCTGGAACGGCAACCGGCCAGCTAGCTCTGCACTTGCTTGGTCCCTTTTCCTCCTTTCTTCGCCCGGCTGGTGGCCTAGCCCTGAAATCTTGTCCAGGGGTCGGCAGGGCCCTCCCAAGAGGGAGGGAGGGAGGGAAACAGGAAAGAACCTGCTAAGGAGAGGCCCTTTGCTGGGCTTGCCTCCAGGGAGGAGGACACACACACACACACACACGTGCACGCATACACACACACACACACACAAACGGAAGGGCCAGCACAGCTGCCCGTGCCGCCCAGCAGCTATGGACAGGATGCCTGCAGGCCAGAGGGTGCACAGGCCCAAGGAGCTACGGATCTGGTCTGCCTTGCGGGAAGCCGGGCCCCTGGATCACTCCGGGCAGGGGAAGGCTGATTAGTCAAGGCTCGCCTTGACAGGCCCTGGCAGTTGCCTAAGACAGAAAAAGTCAGCTGAAACTGGTTGAAACAAACAAACAAATGCATTGGCTCAGAGAACTGAAAAGGCCGAGGGTACCAGCTTCTGGCAAAGCCAGATCCCTCTCCAGGGGCTCAATTCAAAAAACTGGTTCCACGGCGTTCAGCTCTGATGTTTGTGTATCATCTCTGTTCCTGACCTCTCCCTTCAGGGCCCCCAGTGGCTCCACCCACACAGCAACCTCTGTGGACAGAGCATACTTCTTTCCCAAAGATTTCAGCCAAAGGGGCTGTCTGGGGCACATGCCCATCTCTGATGGTGCCTGGGGATATGGAACGTCTGATCGTCAGGGCACAGGCTACATGTCGCCCACCCACAGCAGAAGAAGGGAAGTGGGTCCAACACAGATCGCCCACCCAGCAGCAGATTGGGCTCTGCTGCTCCCCCCAAGATATAACCTTCAAACACACGTTCTTATGCTCTAGCCTTTCCCTGCACTTGCTGCTTCCTTTATTTGCAATGTGCTCATGAGCTCCTATTCATCTTTCAGAGCCCAGCTCAAGGTCACCTCTGAGGCAGAGTTAGGGAATTTGTTCCTCTGCTGGAATCTTTAAACTGATTTGTGTTTGTGCCTCTTCCACTTGGGCTCTGAGCTCCCTACAGGTCGCTGGGAACAGAGCAAGGGCTTGGGGCAATTTTCTTGGGAAGATTAACAAATATGGGAAGAAACAGTTGATAGAGCCAGGCTCCGATGAGCTCAGAGCTGGACCGAAGGGTAGAAGGCCATGCATAAAGGTCCAAACCGAGCCGCCTGCAGAAAGGCTGACTTCACCGGTCCGGTTGACTGAGGCCTGCAGGCGTGTGAGTGGGCACACGTGTGTGCCTGCAGCCCTGGAGAACGTGACCATCTTTTAAAATGAGCTCACACATCTGGTCCCTCCTCCCATCCTCAAGGTCCCTTCCTTGAGTCTCTGCCCAGTTGCCAGAATTCAAGGCCTGGATGGGCCACGGCTAAGACTAGGGTTGGAAAAAAAAAAAAAAAAAGACTAGGGTTGGGATCCCGCAGCCCACAGCGTGGAAATGGAAGAAGAAAGGGAGGCTGTGGCTGAGGGGTGGCCTGAAGCAGCAGCTCCGATTTCACGGCATCTGCCTTGCCTGGTAGGTCCGATGGCACTGTTCTTGGTTCCCCAGCACTGATAGCACCGCCTGTGTGGGGACTGTCTGTCAGGCGGGATGGGGCAAGTGTCCAAGAAAGAGCAGCTCTGGTCCCTGAAGGACCAGCCTTGAAGGGTGGCTGTGTTGCTGTGATTTCAGGGCTGCTGGGAAGGCCCCTGGTCCCTCGGATGCATTCCTAATGCTTCAAATTCTGCCATTTGAGATTCATTCCTTCGGCTTTGTTTGGTCTGTTAAAATGACAGTCCCCTGGAACATTTGTGACCCTGGAGCCTATCAGTCCTTCACAACACAGTGTGAGGGAGAGGCTCCCTCTCCCTCCTGAAAGCTGACTTGATTGTGCGTGGTGATGGGATGGGAGTGGGGGTGAGGATAGAGGGAGCTGGAGCGGGGCGGGGGATGGGGGGGTAAGTTCTTTTCTTCCCCGGTGCCGCCGCCACCTCCCTGATCCTGCACCCGCCAGAGCACCCGCTTCTCTGCCAGGGGACGGGCCCAGGTACAGGCTCGGGTCCAGACCCGCCTGGATTTGTTGTAGTTCCGATACTTGCTCTCTGAGTGACCTTCGGCAAGGGACCTAGCCTTTCTGAGAGTGTTCTCATCTGTAAAATGGGCATAAGGTGCCTACTTTGTGGATTTTTAAATTTAGATTAGTAAACGAAATACATGCATGTGACCCCGTGGCAGCTGGCACCCAGTCTTACGGAAATGCCAGGTCAGGGCACAGCCGAGCGGTGCCATGCAGAGGGGACATCTAAGGAGGCTTCCCAGAGGAGGTGTCTCAACAGTCGTCTGTAGCTGTGTTAATGGGCCTGTTGTCTTGGGTCCCGCAGGCCCAGGTCAGCAGACACTGCGCGCCCCGAGCTGGCTTGTTGCTGAAAAGGGAAGGAAGGGGCTTAGTGCTGTGAACCCCCTACCATGTGCCCAGCGCTGGTCTTTGTCTACCACCTGGAGAGGCACCAGAGAGGAACAGCATCCTGGCTGCGGCCACCCAGCTAAGTGGGAAGGATCGGGGTTGGCCCTGTCCCACTGCTTCCGGACGCTGACCTGGGTCCCCCTGGACAGGCTCCAGAACCCAGCTGTGCTCTGCGTTGCCAGGACTCACCTTTGCTTCTGTCCCCCCGGGAGGCTCTGCTGGCCCAGACCCCACTCCCAGGCCTGGCACCGGAAGGGCAGGGGCTGTTCTGTGCACCCTTTCATCAGCTCTGTTGTTACCTAACCCACCTCACGGCCATCCCCTGTCAAATCTGCTTAGGGGCAGGCAGTGGCCTCTCCGAGCTTCCTGCTGTGTCACACCAAGGGGACAAGGAGTCCTCGACTGTTCCCTGTTGGGGCAGGGAGAGCCTGGGCTGAGGGCGGCACCGTCCCGGCAGTGAGGCAGCTTGGGTTGAGTCCCGGCCTGCGTCTCTGGCCACACGGCTTGTGGGGTGACCTCCATCTCTGGACTCAGAGCCCTCGTGGGTGAGGTGCATTGTTGGTGCCAGAGTTTTCACGTCTCCTCCCGGCGGCCATTAGGCTGGCCATCATCACGGGCTGCTGTTCTGAAGTCAGCATCCCTGTGGGGAGGGGCGTGGCCTGGAAGAACCTCGAGCTCCTCTCCGTTTCCTTGGAGAATAATGTGATGGGAAGGGGATAACAGAGGTCACTCTCCTCCAAAGGGTGGTAGCAGAGGTGTAGAGATAAAAGTCCCAGCTTCTCAGCATGGGGACTCGGCCCCCACCTGCCACCTCCGGGCCCAGCTGCTGAGGCTGCACTGATTCCGGCCCCGCCAGGCAGCCCCACAGCGGGGTGCACGTTGCCACGACAAGACCCCCTCCAGCCTCCTGTTTGGCCGGTGGGATGGGAGTCACCTTGGACAGACCAGGGCCACCGTGTACCCTCCATGTGTTCCTTTAAATCCCCACATAATCACTGGCTTGTCTTGTGGGGCCTTAGCTGTGGTCCTTGCACCCCACAGGGTGACGTGTTGCTAGGGAGGCCTGGCCAGGCCACTTAGGGCCACCAGCTTCAGTAACGCCAGGCTGCCCTGCCCTCGAACCTGGCCAGCATCTTGTGGGCCCTGAAACCTACCCTGCCTTGAGTGCCCAGTGGTGGACCAAGGCTCTCGGGACAGGAGACGCATCGCTTACTCACTCTTCTCCCCTGTGGCCTCTGTGGCCCAAAGCGGAGCCACTGCTTTCGTCCCTGGCACTCAGTGCAGTTTCCTCACAGGTGGCCTGGCCTCTAATGGCGGCCTGTGAGTGAGGATAGGATAGCTGGAGGCTGTGACTGATGGCAGAGGCTCCCTTCTGCCAGGCTCAGTGCCTGGTTCACAGATGTGTCACCATCACTGGCTCTGAAGATACCTCTGAACACCTGCGAGGTAACAGTTGCCTGCCAGATGCTTGATGCAGCAGTGCCTGGGACACGCCCTGCTCCCTGGTTGCCTGGGAAACACACCTGCCCACCTAAGATGGGAACCATACCCCCCAGGGGGAGCAGAGACCTCATGTCAGGGGAAGGGGTTTCAGGGAGAGCACCACTGACCACCGGGGTCCCTTGACCGAGGCTTGCAGGGAAGAGAAGGAATTGCCCTGACGCGGTATAGGGTACAGGTAGGCCAAGAATTGGCATGGCTGAAAACACCACAGCGTGGAAGTGCCCCGGCGGGTTCATTGGATCAGCACATCCGTTGCAATTACATCTGCAAAAGCTCGAAAATAAAGTAGCAGAATGCATACACCCAGGCCTGTAGAGCGGCCTCTGAGCACGGAGCTTGTGTAACCCAGATGTTAAGACATCTGGATGTCACCTGTTTGGGTCCTGGTTCGCACTGTGTCATAAGCACAGTTTTCATGCCCTGTTGCACATAATCAGTAATTAGCTCTGGCGTGCTCCAGCCCGTGGACAAGTCATGCCCTCTCTGAAGTAACCGGTTCTCACAGCACTTTTTCACACATCCAACGTCAAGGTTTTGAGGGCTTCCCAGGCACATCTGGATTTTGCCCTCAAAGAGTGGTACTAATGCAGTAATAACAACTCTCACTTATTGACTGGCGGCTGTGTCTCAGGCGCCATTTGGGGGGATTTCATCCTCATGGCAACCCTAGGAAATGGGCACTGTTGTTATCCCCATTTTACAGATGAGGAAACTGAGGCTTGGTGAGGTTAAGTTACTTGCTCAGAGTAACTGAGCTGATGAAGGCTAAGGTTCTTTTTTAAAATTTTTATTGAAATATAGTTCATTTACAATGTTCTGTCAGTTTCAGGTATACAGCAAAGGGACTCAGTTATATATATACATATATATTCTTTTTTTTTAGATTCTTTTTCATTATAGGTTATTACAAGATATTGAGTATAGTTCCCTGTGCTATACACTGGGTCCTTGTTGTTTATTTATTTTATGTATAGTAGAGTGTATCTGTTAATCCCAAACTCCTAATTTATCCCTCCCCTTACTTTTCCGCTTTGGTAACCCTAACTTCGTTTTCTATGTCTGTGAGTCTATTTCTATTTTGTAAATAAGTTTATTTGTATCACTTTTTTAGATTTCAATTTTAAGTGACATCATATGGTATTTGTCTGATTTACTTCACTTAGTGTGATCATCTCTAGGTCCATTCATGTTGCTGCAAATGGAATTATTTCATTATTTTTTATGACTGAGTAATATTCCGTTTTATATATGTACCACATCTGCTTTATCCATTCATCTGTCAATGGACATTTAGGTGGCTTCCATGTCCTGGCTGTTGTAAATAGTGCTGCTATGAATATTGGGGTGCATGTACCTTTTCAAATTAGTGTTTTCTCTGGATATATGCCCAGGAGTGGGATCGCTGGGTCCTATGGTAGCTCTGTTTTTAGTTTTTTAAGGAACCTCCATACTGTTCTCCATAGTGACTGAGATTAATGCAGGTTGGTCTGATTTGAACACATATTCTTTGCACTGTGTCAAGTCACAGAGAGGCCCCTATTTTCTGAAAAATCGAAAATGAAATCTTTAGATTTGGTTCCAGTGACTTAGTTGTGCTTTCACAGCAGCTTGCCCCAGTCTGATTTTTACTTTAATATGGGCAAGTTTTGGAGTAGATGACCTCAAAATACCCCTGTAACTAACATGCTAACAGCTGCTTGGAGGCCCCCGGGGAGCAGGCCTGTCCTTTTGTTGAGCTAAGCAGGGCTGACCATAGAAATGGGCCGCGGCCACACCAGCCCTAGCCCAGGGGACCACGCCAGCTGCGTGCCCGATGGTCAGTGGGCGTCAGAGAAGCGATACTCTGGGAACATGAGAAGGAGTTCCATGTAAGGAAAGCTGGAATGATATTCCAAAATTTTCATGACTGCTCAGCGTTTCCAAACGCTCCTTGAATCCTGATCTTCTCTTTTACAGCCGATCCCATGGCTGAGTGCTTCACTGCAGGGATTGTCCCACGGAAGCCCCAAATTCTCCATCTTTCAGGGCATCTCCTGATTTCTCTTTTCCTCAGTTCTGTTAGGAAGATGAGCTCTTTGTATCTTCCCCCTGGTGTTAGTATTCTCATGGCCTGTTTTTCATACCAGTTGGTAGGATGCGGGCATTCGTCCATTTCGGAGACTTACTTGTTAATGCATCTGGTCCTGAGCAGGCACTGGGGAAGCAGTGGTGACAACTCGCAGAGGTGTGTGGACTGCCGAGCTTGTGGTCCAGCAAATCCAGCTCTGTGTGTGCAGAATTCCATCACCAACATGAGACGGGTGGGTGGGCTGCTGCACCAGCCCCGGGAGCTTTCCACCTGCATTTCCTGGCTAGTGTATGAGATTTGAGACTCTGTATGAGGGTGACCGGGGGATGTTGCCGAATAAATAAAGGTGCAACCGCCCGTTTGGTTCTGCTCCTTAACGGGGTTCCCTGGGCATCCTCCTGGGTGGGCCACACCTTCTTAAAACGTTCCCCTTTGTCTCTGCAGGCCTCCCGCCCTGAGTGGCAGCCCGGTCATCTCGGATATCTCATTGATCCGACTTTCCCCACACCCTGCCGGCCCTGGGGAGTCCCCCTTCAACGCCCCACACCCGTACGTGAGCTCCCACATGGAGCAGTACCTCTGCGCTGTGCACGGCAGCCCCACGCACCCCGCCATCTCTGCGGCCAGGGGCCTCAGCCCTGCGGACGGTGAGTAGGGAGGGCCTGGGGCAGCGGGGTCGGGGGAGGGATGCTAACTCTAATGCTGGTCATTCCTCAGCTGCTGTCCGTGGGATGGTCAGTGGCTGGCCTTCCTCCCTGCCCCCCATCAACAGTAGGTCTTTCGATAAATGAGTGGTCCAAGACAAGGGAACCAGGGGTGCATTGGTTTTTGCGCTCATTAAAGAACTATTCGTAGGACTTCCCAGGTGGCACAGTGGTTAAGAATCCGCCTGCTGGTGCAGGGGACACGGGTTCAAGCCCTGGTCCGGGAAGATACCACATGCCACAGAGTACCTAAGCCCGTGCGCCATAACCACTGAGCCTGCGCTCTAGAGCCCGTGAGCCACAACTACTGAGCCCACGTGCCACAACTACTGAGCCTGTGCTCTAGAGCCCACGAGCGACAACTACTGAGCCCATGTGCCACAACTACTGAGGCTGCGCTCTAGAGCCCACGAGCCACAGCCACTGAGCCTGTGCTCTAGAGCCCATGAGTGACAACTACTGAGCCCACGTGCCACAACTACTGAAGCCCACGTGCCTAGAGCCCATGCTCCACAGCAAGAGAAGCCACCACAATGAGAAGCCCGTGCACCACAACCAAGAGTAGCCCCCACTCACTGCAACTAGAGAAAGCCTGCCCGCAGCAGCGAAGACCCAACGCAGCCAAAAATGAATAATAAATAAATAAATTTATGAAAAAAAGAACTATTCGTAAACAGCCTTGGCATGCAAATTACATAATAAGAATGGTGACATCTGTTTATTCATGGAGGTCCTATCTTAGGTGAGAATTACTTGGTTGCAAGATGCCAAAGTCTGCAGAAGCTGGTGTTAGGCAGAGCAGGTGTTGTATCGGGGTGTCTCGGGCCCCCCAGAGCAGAAAGAAGGCAGAGCTGGGCAGGTGTCTGTCTACATCTCTGGCAGATCAACGCATGGCCTCTAAATGGGACCCCAGCCCCAAGGCTCCAGGGTGACCACCAGTGACTTTGTGTCCCTCCTGAGAGGATCCTGAGTGGCCCAGCTCAGTCAGATGGCAACCCTGTTCAATTCATTTGAGACAGAAAAGGGCAGAGTCACAAAGAAAAACCAGACAAGGTGAATGGCTGCAGCCGTGAGACATGAAGATGGCCAGCCAGGGTGGGGCCATTCAGAAATGGCCCTTCACCCTGCTCCTGGCCCTGAACTCTGCGTGGGCCCCCGAGTGACCGCGACCAATCCGGGATGCACCAAAGGGTGTGACACATCTACACAGAGCCCGTGTCTCCCGGGAAGTGGACCGGAGCTCCCCAGCCTCTCCCGGCAGTGCAGGCCAGGGTCCAAGACACTGCTCCTGCCTTGAAGTTCACATGTGGTGCAGCGGGCGGCATGGTGCCCTCAGGAAGATACATGCACGTCCTAAGCCCTGAACCCGAGAGCATGGCCTCATGTGGAAAAGGGCTCTCTGCCGATGTGATTAAGTTGGCGATTCTGAGTTGAAGAGATCATCCTGGATTATCCATGTGGGCCTTAAATCCAATGACAAGTGTCCTTATAAGGGACACATAGATAAGAAGACAACGCAAAGATGGGAGTGATGTGGCCACAAGCCAAGGAAGCTGGTAACTCCCAGAAGCTGGAATAGGCAAGCAACAGGTTTTCCCCTAAAGCCTTCAGAGTGGATGGCCCTGCTGACACCTTGATTTTGGACTTCTGGCCTCAAGACCTGAGGGAGAATAAAAATCCATTTTCACAGCAGTTAGCAGCAAGCCTGTACTAACTTGTTACAGCAGCCCGAGGAAACTAATACACACGGAGACGGGGCGGTCCCCTCGAGGCCTGGGTCAGGGAGGGCCCTGAGAGACATCTGTAGGAGGGTCGAGGAGCAGAGGCAGGGTCCGCCAGACCAGACTGTGTGTGTGTGTGTGAGAACAATGGGCCCTCAAGGAAGGCTTCAGCGAAGAGGCACAAGCAAGAAGGGGGAGGGGAGGGCATTTCAGGCACAGGCAAGCCAGGCAGAGGCCGCGGGGCTGCAGGCTAGGGCTGTCCCTAGAGGATAGAGCGGGAGAGGGAGAGGAGGAAGGGGAGGGTGATGGCTTCCACGGACCAGCTGCTTCCTTCTGCCCGGACTGTGTGCATCTCCTTTGACACCTGCCAAGACTAATAGCAGGGAGGCCAATTCCCGGGCTCTGGATTCAAACTCCCTGCTGTGTGGCCTTGGGCAGCATCTTTATCTCTTTAAGTGCCAGAGTCCTCATCTGCTGAGGGGATCCGCTCATGGTGTGATGCTAGTGAAACCAGAGAGTGGATGCTATCCCCTCAGCCCTGTGACTGCACCGACCCAGCGGGACGCCCAGCACAGCGTTGGCTGATGATACCTTTTATTTTTTTTGTGGTACGCGGGCCTCTCACTGCTGTGGCCTCTCCCGTTGCGGAGCACAGGCTCCGGACGCGCAGGCTCAGCGGCCATGGCTCACGGGCCCAGCCGCTCCGCGGCATGTGGGATCTTCCCGGACCGGGGCACGAACCCGTGTCCCCTGCATCGTCAGGCGGACTCTCAACCACTGCGCCACCAGGGAAGCCCTGTCATTTTTAATAGTAATTTGACTGGTGGGTATTATTACCCCCATTTTACAGATGGAAAACTGAGCTAGCTCAGAGAGGTGGCACTTTCTTAATTTTGCACACCTGGTAAAAGCCAGGACCCCTGAGGGGTATGTTTGGTTTCCAAGCCCCCCTTTAACTAACACCACACCCCTGAGTGCCAGGCCCCCTCAAGATACTCTGAAGTTCATCCTCCCGGCCTCTTTGCTAAGCCCCGGCAGGGCTGAGTGCGGGACTGGAGGTGGACTGCCCGCCCAGGTTCTGATAGGCGAGGAGCTTTATCTGGCCAGGGCGGGCGAGTACTCGCCTGCCATCCCACTTCGAGTGCTGGATGAGTCTGACCTGGCGCCCAGCTGTCTGGCCACCCTGGCACCTCCGACTTCATCTTCTTTTTCCTTTGGAGACTGTGCCAGACCACGGACCCTGGAGCTCTGGGCATCTGTGGGGCTGGGAGAAGGAAGCAGTTGTTTACGGCTTTGAGCAAGTGGAGGAATGTGCAGGCTGGGATCTGGCTGCCCCCTCAGCAGAAACAGCCCCGCCCCAGCCTGACCAGGGACGGCAAGGGAGGGGGACCCAGGGACCCAAGGGGGCAGGGGAGGGCTGCAGGGCCCGGAGGGGCCTCCTCGGGCCAGGTGCATGTTTCTCTTCTTTCTGGCCGGGTTCTGACAGTTTCTTCCTCTCCCTCCCTCCTGCCCGCAGTTGCCCACGAACACCTGAAGGAGAGGGGGCTGCTTGGCCTCCCCCCTTCAGGCACCAACCCCTCAGACTATTACCACCAGATGCCCCTCATGGCAGGCCACCCCACGCCATATGGGGACCTGCTGATGCAGAGCGGGGGTGCGGCCAGTGCACCCCATCTCCATGACTACCTCAATCCAGTGGATGGTGAGTGCTGGGCCAGGGTGGGTGTGGCGAGCAGGACAGGGGATGACGGCTCCCTGGAGGCCGAGGAGGGTGCTTGTTGCTCCTTTGGTGGGTGGGGGGGAGCCCAGTGGAGAAATCTGGGGTTTACCCCAATCCCTGCCATGACTGCTGTCCTTGGGGGACTGCGTCTGAACAACATGCACAAAAACCTAGTGAGTCATCACAGGCCAGGAAGTGTTGTAGGAACTGCAGTCACTCCAGGGAACAAAAGGGACTCATCTCTGCCTTCATGGAACTTACTTACAGCTTAGTGAGGAGAGACGAACAATTCAGGAATGGGGTTAGGAGCACTGGGTGGATGAGGGTGCCATCTTGAAAGAGGAAATCAAGAAATCCTCACTGAGAAGATGATATTCAAGCAAAGAATTGAGAGGGATGAGCCATGCAGAAATAAGCCAAAGAGTGATACAGGCAGGAGAGACAGCAAGTGCAAAGGGCCTGAGGCCGCAGTGGGCCTGCTGGGATCAAGAAAAGCCCGGGAGGCCAGTGTACCTGGTACCCAGTGAGTGAAGGGGCAGTAGGGTAGGGCCAGAGTTCAGGGGCTGGCTGTGCTGGTCGGTCAAGGCTTGGTGAAACTTTGGCTTTCACGCAGAGTGAGGTGGGGCCCGTGGAGGGGGTCAGACAGAGGAGGAATGAGACCTGACTTATTCTTTTTTTTTTTTTTTAACATCTTTATTAGGGTATAATTGCTTTACAATGGTGTGTTGTTTTCTGCTTTATAACAAAGTGAATCAGTTATACATATACATATGTTCCCATATCTCTTCCCTCTTGCGTCTCCCTCCCACCCTCCCTATCCCATCCCTCCAGGCGGTCACAAAGCACCGAGCCGATATCCATTGTCCAAACGTCAGATTCCCCAAGCGATGTCTGCCTTCCAAGGCCTTGGGCTGGGTGGCACCAGGCCAGCTGGGCAGACACAGAGAAGCCACGGCCGAGGGGTCTGGTCAGGCAGGTGTCCCCAGAGGGCGGGAGAGGCCGAGTCAGCACATGTGAGCGCCCGCTGTGTGCACATGTGAGAGCATCCAAGTGAGGTCTGCCTGTGTGCCATGCCTTTATGCACACTCCCCGGGTGACTCCCCTCAGCCCCCTTCCGAGGCCAGAATTACCGTCCCTGCCGAAAGATGGGCTCCCTGGGGTTCCCAGCATCCAGGGAGTTGCCCAGGCCGCAAGTCAGGGTTCCAGGCCCCGCTCCGCCTGTCACCAGCATCACGGGCTCTCCCTCATGCACACCGCCCCAGGCAGCACAGCACATCCAAGGGGCCCCGTGAGCCATGGCCTTGGGGAGAGCCCAGTGGGCAGAGCAGCTGGGCTGGATCCAGCATGCTGCAGGGATGGTGGTGCTGTGGGCAGGTCTAGGCCACGCCAGCTTGAGCTGCGTCCTCTCTGGGACAGCTGGTGCTGCTGGGACCCGCTGGGGCCTGGACGGTGATGCCCTGCATGCTGTGTGAGCGTGGCTCAGCGCCAGGTTTACAGTCAGTGCTGCATGCGTGCTGGTTTCCATCTCTTTCCACCGGTATCCTTGCCCTCTTTCAAATCTACCACCTTCTGCAGGGTTTTGTCTGCCGATTGTCGACACCACCGTCCACCCCATGTTTGGGCCCCATGCCACACCTCCTCCTGGACACCTTTTCCTCACCACCAGCCCACCCCCCCAGGCCAGCCCACCCGAGACCTGCCAAGTCTGCCTTCGCAGCACCCCCGCCAGCCGTCCAGTCCTGTGCCAGCCAGCTCCCAGCTCAGCCTCCCTCCGCCCCTCCCATCACCCTCGGGGTGAAACCCAGACTCTACCACATGGCCAGCGGCCTTCCCTCCAGCCTGTCTCTCCCCATCTGCGCCCCTGCACCTGTCCACCATCCCCGCAGGCTGGCCTCGTTCCGTCCTGCACCGGGTCCCAGGACTCAGGTCAGCCAGCACTTCTCCCGGGCCACCGCCCACATCAGCTCCCCTTGGGCTCTGCATCTCCCTCCGCCCACCTGCAGGACCCGAGGGGCTCCAGCTGTAACTGGCTGGCCCTCTGTCTTCACAAACCCAGAGCCCCACAGGTCCAGGAGCACCTGCCAAGGAGCAGGGCTCTGTGTTTGTGGGGGGAGGGAGGGAGGTAGCGGCAGTCACAAAAGAACCTGGGGTAGAAACATGCAAACGAATCCGAAGAAACTGTGCGAGGCCAGCAGCTGTCGGCCTGCAGGGAGCCTGGACAGGGACAGGCAGCTTTGCTCTGGGGCGCTCGGCGTTTGGCAGCATCTGGGCTGAGCATCTGAGACACGGGGGTCGGGCGGTCGTGAGGAGGTGGGCTCACCAATGGGCATGGGAGCCGCCCTGATGAATTCAGCACAGCCCCCGACATCCTGTCTCCGCCTTGGTCTTGAGGGTGTGATGGGCTTCAGGCGCAGAGCGGAGCTTCACCACCTCCAGCCTTGGTTTGGACGGACACATGGGTTTCTCGGGCTGAGGTGGGGGTTGGTGGTGACCCGGGGATTTTCACAAACCCCTGTGAACATCAGAACGGGTGGTTTCTTTTCCTTTGTTCCCCATCACTTACCTCCAAGGAAATCAGAGTGAAGTCCAGCATGAATTCCTGTATTTGCCGTTACTTAGTTTTTTTCCAAACCAGTTTCAGCCAGAACTTTTGCGTCCGCTATTTAAAGTTTTAGGCATTTCTGTGCAGCTCCGATGCCTACGTGGCCCCGAGAGACTCGGGCCCAGGCCTGCGCCCGGCTGAGCCCAGACCTACCTCTGGGTGTGTGTAGGGGGGGGGGGGTCCCTGGCCCCTCCCCTCCTGTGAACCGTGGGAACTGGGAAGCCCACCAGCTCTGGTGTTTTCGGCTGGTCCCAGCTGCACGGGTCTGGGGAGAGATGCTCCCGGGAAGCCTCTGCCCACCCCATGGAGGTGTGAGTGGGTCTTCCAGTCGAGTTTCTTTGTGCTCAGACTCTCACAGGGAAAGGTGTGCAGGCCTGGGGCCCGGGCAGCGGGGCTCACGGGACCGCCTGGGAAAGGGCCCTGAGGCTCTGAGGACGTGTGTGTTCACGTGAGGAAGCTGCCCATAAACATGATGGGGACGCGTAAGCTCTCTGCCCGTGCAGGGGCCCTGAGAGTTTGTGCGGAGTTGGGGAGCCTCCGTGTGTGTGTCTCTTCGCTCCCTCTTTTTCGTGCACACACACACACACCCTACCTACATACCACATACACACCCACACCGTAAACACGCACACTCACTCTCCTCATTCATTCATGAGTGAGGGTATTTACTGAGCACCTACTACGTGCCAGGCATGGTGCCAGGTGCTAGCAACACAGCATTCCAAGCCCCGCTCTCGCGGTGCTCCGGGGGGCTGCTCTGTGGAAGCTCCCTGTCGCGGCAAAGGACACCTGTCCCGAGGCCGCCCCGCCTACTCAGCCTGTTTCCTCAGCACCTGCACTTCACATTCCAAGAGGAGGCAGAGCCATGGGGGAGAGAACATCCCAGGAGCATGAGTGTCAAGCTGGGGTGTGGAGACCAGGGGCACCCGGCTGTGAGGAGGCCTGGGGAGAGGGTGTCAGGAAGGCCACCCAGCTCCACATCCGGCAGAGCAGTGTCCCCAGCCCACCCACTGGCAAACCACCAGCAGTTTTACCTTAGCCAAGTGCCACCTACAAGATAACTTATTTAGTCTTATATTTTTAACAGACTCGCCTTAAAATAGAACTTTATTTTTTTTTCTGAAGTGGGAAACCCCATAATATCTGGGGAAGATGTCCCCGTCTGTGTCTCTGTGATGCCTAAACAATCTCCTTTGGGTCGTGTGTGTGTCCTACACTGGGGAAGATGCCACAGCCTTAGCGGCAGGGCTGGAGTTGGAGGGGTTCTTGCTGAATGGAAAAGCCAAGCCCTCCGTCCCCCGCAGAGCACAGGGCCGGGCTGTGGGTGGGACAAGGGGCATCTCCAGCAGAAGCCGCCCTCCCTCTCCCGGGAGCCTCCTGGCCTCCAGGTGGTCAGTGAAGGCCCATTGCCCCTGTTCTTTAAGGAGGCTGATTTATAGCCAGAAGAGTGAGGAGTGATGTGGCTTTGAAAGGTGATAGATAACCAGTCCGGGAGTCCGAGGTTATTCTGCCTAGTGGTCCTCTAGACAGCAGGGAGGTCACTGCTTGTCACTGGGGCCCTAAAATGGAATTTTCTCGCGTGATGCCGTTGAGTATTGGTGATTTAACGGCGGAGCCGCAGCCGCCACCCCACGCCCCACCACGCTGAGGAGCTTGAAATGTTTCCGAGTGAAATGTTGCGTGCTTACAGCCCGTATTTCCTACGAGCTGTATATTTTAGTGTCGTATTGACACTCATTTCACCCGGATGTCGTCTCCGTTCTGACGCCCGATCCTTATGCTGCCTGCGGGTCCGGGGAGGTCTCAGGAACCAGTTACACTGAGAGGCAGGGGAGCTGACGGAGGGGCTGCCAGAGGCCCCGTTCTGGGAGGGCGTCCGCACCCAGCCTGCCGACAGGAGGGACACGGGGGGCAGGGTGCTGAGGGCAGGCTCAGGCCAAATGGTGTGTCCGGCTCATCTGGCAAGCCAGCCCAGAGTCTCGTGAGACAAGCGTCATGAAGTCACTTTCCAGGTGAGGAGCCTCGAGCCCAGAGCCCTAAGTTTCTTTGTCTCCATCATAGACCTGGGAAATGCGCTCATAGGCCTCAGCCCCACGCCTCTGGGCTCCAAAGCCTTGGTGCTTTCTACTCCCGCGCAAGAGGGGGTGTGAACAGCCAAGTGTGGGCCAGGTCCAGGTCCTCAGGCTGGATTTCCTTAGAGCATCTCCTTAGTGAGTCCAGAAAGTCCGGGCGAGGGGCTGGGCCATGCGGGAATGCTCCCTAAGCAGTGGGGGTCAGGGCTCACAAGCCCTGCCACGAGGCTGCGCCCTGCCGGCCCCGGGGAAGGCGCGTCCCGGCCCCGGGCCCACAGGAGGCCCATCCGGAATGGTGGGCGCTACGCTGCTCGGTAGTCCGTAGTGACCCTGAGGTGAGCGCTCTGGGCCCATCTTCTGGGTGCAGAAACAGCCCAGAGAGGTCCAGCAACTCGCCCAAAGACACCCAGCTAGAGCTGGCAGGCAGGGTCAGAACCTGCGTCTGCCCGGGTCCCGCGCCTGTTTCTGTATCTCCTGCCCTTTCTGACTATCCCAGGGCAAGAGATTCCCCCGCCCCCACGAGCAGTCTGGGGTAACCTGGGGTAACCCTGCTTTGGTGGTGTCTAGTAATCCTGCCCAGAGCCACAGGTACCACTGTCACCTCCCACCAAGATGCTGAGCTCCAGGAGACGGGGCTGAGCATCCTTGCTTGCAGCTTCCCCAGCATCAAGGCCTGTGCCTGGCAAACAGGCTGCTGCAGGGGGGCCTGATGGGTGTGTGAACTAACGCACGAAGGAGCAAAAGAAAGAACTAGCGGACAAAACAGCATCCAGGTCAGGTGGCGTCTGGCGTTTGCCCAGGTGAGGGCAGGCAGGTGGCTGGTCACCCAGCGGCTGTCGGCTCTCAGAAAGGGGGCATCCACAGATGAATGGACGTGACGAGTCTGCCAATCCTGCTCATAAATCACAGGAGAAGCCACGGGAAATGAGTGCCAGGCTTTTCTTTCTGTTTAGTAATTTATCAAGGGAAGAGGCGCATTAATAAACATATTTCCCTTGAGGGGAGGGAATAACAGAGATGAATATCACTGTCAGATCTGGCCTGTTTCATCTTGTTAGGGGCGCACGAGAGGGTGGGAATCCAAATATTAGTAGCAAAATCTCTTTTTGAGTGCATTGCAAAGATGTGTGTGTATTTCTTACTTTGTATATTAGATCTACCCCCCATCTTGTATTTTCCCATTTACCACACAGTTCATAAGTAACAAGAGTCTTTTGGAAGATTCACTTTTATATCTCAGAGTTGCCTTTAAAGTGAGGACGAACAAGGAGTGAACCCAGTAAATAAGAATTAAGAAGCTTGGAGGACACCTGGACAGGCAGATGAGTGTTTAGGGACAGATGTCCTCCACTGTGGCTCAGTCGTCTTCTCTAGATTTGCTGTCCTTTTCTCCATTATTAGCTCTCAGCTCACCCTGCTCACCAAAGAGTCCTCCTGGCCCCTAAGGAAGCCGTGTTCATTCACATTTTCATTCTGGAAGATCTGCTGGGTTCAAGGCACTGTCCATGGTGCTGCCCCTGTGTACTCAGGACACACCTACCACGCTGCCCCCATTTGCAGATGGGCAAAGAGAGGCTCAGCAGGCTGAGTAATGCACCCCAGGGCAGCCAGTAAGTGTCAGGCTGTCTGTGTGCCCCCACTGGGGTGTGTGTGTGTGTGTGTGTGTGTTCCCTCCCTGGGCCCCTACACCCAGGAGAGCCCTCCCCTGATACCTACCCTCCCCATCTGAGCAGAGGCAGTGCGGCGGCGGTTCTGGTGTCCACCTGCCTGCTTTCCAATCATTCTCTACGTCCCCCGGCCGCGTGGCCTTGGCCAAGCTACTTGTCTTCTCCTTTGTAAGATGAGGCTCATAGTAGTTCCTTCTTTATAGGACAGTTGTGAAGATTAAATGGCTTTATACTTGAAAATGCTTAGAACAGTCCCGAGCATCTGCGGGGCCCTCAGTAAATACTGACTTTGGATGGCTGAGCGTCCACTGTCCCTTGACACACCACACCTCTGCCCCATGCCCGGCTTTTGGCGTCTCCTATTGGACTCACCACCGAGCCAGCCAGATCCCAGTGCTGGGATATAACGGTGAGCAGGGTGACCGAGTCCCTAGTCCACAGAGGCGGAAGAAACAGAAGCAACCAGACATACACAAGCATGTATGAACTCCCCTGAGCTGTACCTATCCACAGAGAGGGGACCGTGGTGCCCTGAGAGTGTCCCAGGGGGACCTGCCCAACTCCAGGATGTCAGCAATGGTTTCCTGGGGAAAGTGATGACCCTGCTGAGGGCAGAGCACTGCAGACAGCAGAAGCAGTATGTGCAAAGGCCCTGTGCAGGAGGCTGGAGAGGGAATCAGGGGCACCCACGGAGCCACCGGGTAAGCCACACTGAGGACTTGTGCCTTTTTCCTAACAGCAGTGGGAGCTCTGGAAAGGTTTGGGGTGGGCAAATGCAAAGACATGATCTGATTTGGCCGCAGTGAGGAACGTGTATCAGACAGCAGTTAACTAAGGGCCCCGGGATGCCCCAAGCAAGTGGGGGGCTGGGCTGGTGGAAGTGGGAGATGCAACTGTGAAGGAGGTGGGGGGGGGTGTCAGGCCAACTCCTGGGTCCCCCGCTCTGCTGCTCTATGGGTGGCGGGCGCCTGCTGAGCCCAGCCCTACAGGAGGTCGGGCTGGGCTGAACTGTGGTTGCCCTTCAGACGCAGGAGGCCAGGTAGGCAGCTGGCTGTCAGGAAGTTCACTATCAGAGCCGCTAAAGTGAGGATTTAAAAGCTGTTTGTGGTGAGAGCGTCTTCCTGGCCCTGCCTCTCCCCACCTCTCTGAAGGTACACTCAGGACAGAGAAAAGCCACACAGCAGGGCTTCTTTGGACCTTGGTTCAAATCCTGCCCTTGAGCAAGTCGCTAACGTCCCCAAGCCTCGTTTTCTTATCTGCGCAGCTGGGTTTGCATTTCGGGGGGCAGTGATGGCCGTTCATTGCAACAGTGGGTCTGAATGTCACTAAGGGGTGGCTGTCGCTGGGTTATTCTGTGCACCAGAATCCAGAAGCAGGGACTTATCCAAACACCACACCAAAGGGACACACGCTGTCTCTAGTTGCTCGTGGGCCAGGACACATCTCTGTGGTCCGGGATGCTTGTTCAGAAGGGTGGTCGTGTCTGCAGCACAGACCAAGCGCCGGCTGGGGAGGGGCTGCTCCGTCGGACCCTGTGAGGCAGAATGAGGTGCGACATTGTGTCCCTAGGCGTGTGGGCTGGGGTCCTTCCCACCACAAGACACGGCCTGAGTGTGTCACCTGCTGGCCTGGGTGCCAGCCATGCTCCCAGGCCCCTCTGCGGGGCAGAAGGAGCTGGTGTTCACCAAATGGGAGCACCTTCCCTGAACCCACCATAGCTCTGCTTGCTAAAAGATCTGTAAGCCCCAGGCCTCAGAACCCAACAGAACCAAAGGCCGGCCAAAAACAAAGATGTTCAAGGAAAAGAATACCCTGAGTAACTCAACGTTTTCTCGCAGCTGGGAGCTTTCCTACAAGTGCTCCATCCTTTCCGGTTGAAAACAAAGTCTGTGATTACACACGTGCACTTGTACAGACATACGTACAGGGTACACACCCGGGGCAGCTGGTCTTGGACCCAGCATCCTTCATCCACACAGGAGATGGTTAGGAAAGAAGATCCCAGAATCCCCTTCCAGCTGGAGGATTCTGGTGGCCCATCCTTAAAGGGGCTTCCCAGATTTTCCAGCCAAGGATGGGGTCGGGGGAGGGCTGGGCGTGGTTGACCCCCAGGGCAGGGGGCAGTGGGCAGGGGCTCGGCGGAGGCTGCTTCTGGTGGTGGTGGTGGGTCGGTGGGTCCTGGGAATGCAGGCCCAGAGAGTCACAGGGTATCACTCCTGCCCTCAGTTCTCCTGCGGTGGTGGAGACAGCACACTGACTCACAACCCCGCAGCCAGGACATCCTGCGTCTCCCTGGAGGAGGGGACCTATGGGGTCTGGGCAGGGCTGAGCAGGCAGGAGGGAGAAAGGCGGGCATCGCAAGCCCGGGAACTGCCGAGTGCGGGTGTGGGTGCTGAGGCACTCTTCAGCACAGCCCTGGAGGTCGGCACTTGGGGACCCTTTACAAAGAGGAAACGGGCCCAAGGAGGGTCTGGACAGGGTGGGAACCTTGGCATGTGGATTCTCGTCCAGCGATGTGGTCACACCATTTCTCGGCTGCTGTGTGCCCAGAGGGGAGACCAGAACCCTGGTTGGGAGAGGAGGGGCTGTCTAGAGGAGCGGTCTGGGGCCCCTGGTCCTGAGGAGCAGGGAGCCCGGTCTGGGGGCAGGCCCTCCTCCCTCCCTGCAGCTCCGTGTGTACGTATGGGGAGGAGGAGAGCGCACCCACAGGCAGTTGGATAGGGCACCAGGCGTGTGCGTGCGTGCATGCATGTTTAAGGCAACAGGTCCCCGAGGCCCAGGCGACTCCAGAAGGGAAGGACCTCGGTGTTGGAGAGCCGTCTGCGTGCTGCCAGGCTGCCTTTTGCCATGGCATCCTGCATCCTCCCCACCCCAGACCGGCCAGGAGTCTAGGGCCTCTGCTTGGCGAACGTCCATTCAGGGCATTTTGGGGCGATCCTGGTCGCAACGTGATCCGCGACCCTGGAGCACGTGACTCCTTTCCCTCTCCTTCCTGTGGAAAAGTCACCCGCTGGGATGCTCTACAGCAATAAAAAAGGTGCCGGTTCCTGCCACGCACAGCTGCGTGGAGAAACCTCATCGATAATGTCAGACAAAAGAAGCTGTTTGAGAAAAAGCATTGATAATTCCGTTTATGTAATAGGCAAATACGCAAAACAGGCAACGCTAAGCTGAGGATGAGAGGCCAGTCTGGTGGCTGCCCCAGGGAGGGTCCGGAAGGGGCAGAGGGGCTGCTGGGCTCTGGCCGGGCCGTGCTTCTTGGCCCGCTGCTGGCTTCACTGGTGGGTTCCCTATGTGAGAGGCCACCAAGCAGGTCACCTACGGCTTGTGACTTGGCTGTTGTGCCTCAGGCGTTGCTGGACCCGGTCTCGGCCGCTGCATGCCTAACAGGACAGGCACTAACGCAGATCCTCAGCACACCGGGTGTGGACCAGGCCCATCATACAGATGAGCAAACTGAGGTCGAGAGAGGCCTGTGCCCCAGAGCCGCCAGCTGGACAGGGGCAGATCCGCAGTGCCCATCAGACTGTCCCCACCCCCGGTCCCCTTCCCCCGTCACATCACCCCCACAAGTGCGGTCATGCTGACGTGCCTTGGCTTGGCTGTCCCGCAGTGTCGCGCTTCTCCAGCCCCCGGGTGACGCCCCGCCTGAGCCGCAAGCGGGCGCTGTCCATCTCCCCGCTCTCGGACGCCAGCCTTGACCTGCAGCGCATGATCCGGACCTCGCCCAACTCGCTGGTGGCCTACATCAACAACTCGAGAAGCAGCTCGGCTGCCAGCGGCTCCTACGGGCACCTGTCGGCCGGCGCTCTCAGGTGAGCCTAGCCCGCGAGCCGGGACCAGGAATGGGAGCTGGGCTGGGGCCCAGTGGAGAGGGTCCACACTGGCCTCCCGGGAGAAACACAGGACTTGTTTTTGGGTTTTTTTTTAATTGAAATATAGTTGATTTACAGTGTCATGTTAGTTTCTGCTGTACAGCAAAGTGACTCAGTTATACACGTATATACATTCTTTTTCATATTCTTTTCCACATGGTTTATCACAGGATATGGAATAGAGCTCCCTGTGCTCTACAGTAGGACCTTGTTGTTTATACGATTTGTAAGTCAGTCTACTTGCGAATATTCTAGGAATTCAAAACCAGTAGTGATGACATTGAAACATGCCAACATTTGGGTACATCTTCATGGGCCTCTTTTTCACCCACCAAATGATTTTTTAGTAACCCTTATCGGGCCTGTCGTGAAGAATTCCATCATGAAGTCAAAGGGGACTTTCCTAGTGTTTCAGCAGTGTCACTGACCAGCACTGGACCGCTGGAGCTCTGACACTGGCTTGGCCTGCACGTCTCTGGGCTGGCAGACGTCTCGCTCTGTGGTCACAGCACACGCAGACCTCACCATCACCTCCCGCCCCGTCCCCTCTGTGCAGCCCTTGACTGTTCAGAGGACTCAGACCCCAGCCAGCTTGGCTGAAACCCATGTCCTTACACTGGCCCTCCTGAAAGAGGCCAGGGTTAGAGGAGCTTAGGAATGCCAAGAGAGCTCAGCCCAAGGACCTGGAGATAAGGGATGATAACAATTATATCAGTTATCTTTTGCTGTGTGACAAAAAAACAAAAACAAAAAAAACCCCGCAGTATCAAACAGTAAGCAGTTAGCCTCTCGCAGCATTTCCAAGGGTCAGGAGCGTGAGACTGGCGTAGCTTCAGGTCTCTCACGAGGCTGCAGTCCAGATGTCGGCCAGGGCCATGGTCACCTGGAGACCTGACTGGGCCTGGATGTCTGTTTCCAGGACGGCTGGCCCTTGGGCCTGTTGGCACAAGCTCTAGTTGCTCTTCACGGGAGCCCCTCCACATGCTGCTTGAGCGTCCTCACAACATGGTGGCTGGCTCCCCCTCCCCCCACCCCCAGAGGGAGTGACCCCAGAGAGCAAGGAGGAAGCCCCGGCATCTTCTGTGACTTAGCCTCGGAGGGCACCATTTCTCCCTCAGTGTCCTGTTCTGGAAAGAGTAGCCCGTATGCAGGTGGCGTGGTAGAGCTCAGAAGACAGAGGACAGTGGGAACCGGAGGGCTCGGGACACACTTCCTGGACGAGGGGGCATTAGAACGGGGTTCAAATAGTCAGGGAGCATCAGTGATGCAGGGGCGCATCTCAGGCGACAGAGCAGTGAAGGGCCAGGGACAAAGGCTGCGTCCTGGGGCAGGGCCTGGGGGCTACGCACAGAAGTGGAGGCCTGAGACGGCCGGCATTGGGGAGCCACGGGTGCTTGAGTGGGTAAAGCCATGGTGACGGGGCAGTCAGCAGCGTGCCCATCCAGGTCCCCGGGCAGCGTCCTGTCTGTCCAGGAAGCGTGAGCCTCACAGAGTCCTGCCCCCACCTCACCCCACCCCTCTCCATCACCTTGTCTGCCCTTCTCTGCAGCCCGGCCTTCACCTTTCCCCACCCCATCAACCCCGTGGCCTACCAGCAGATCCTGAGCCAGCAGCGGGGCCTGGGCTCGGCCTTCGGACACACGCCACCCCTGATCCAGCCCTCGCCCACCTTCCTGGCCCAGCAGCCCATGGCCTTCACCTCCATCAATGCCACGTCCACGCAGCTCAGTAGCAGCAGCAACTGTCTGAGTGATGCCAACCAGGTAGGTGGGGGTGGGGGGCGGGGGGCCACCAGGCACTCATCTGTACCGAGCGAAGGCCAGTCACGGCCATCTCATGCCAGGAACATGTGGAAGGACTCTGGGCACGGGTCTGGCTGGCACCGTACCTCTGGGCAGAGGCCACGTGATCAAACGGGCCTCAGGCTGGATCCCCGGTCAGGAGGCCAGGGCTGGGTCCTCACACTGCCCTCGCTCACCATGGGCCAGCACCCAGCCTCAGTTCTTTGGCTGCCTGTCCAATAAGCATAACGACTCAATGGAGAAGCCCTAGTGTTCAGAGTCAGGCATCATACAGGGACCTCATACACAGCATGTAACATGGGTGGCTGAAGCAGGTAATTAATATTGTACGGCTTAGTTTGAGAGCATGAGTTTACCCAAGGCCATCTTAATCGACCTTCCCAACGGGCTTCTGACATGCCCGGGCCGGCTCACAAGCGCTTGGCGTGCTCGGTGCCGTGAGCATTTGATGAATGAACAAGGTCCTGTTTTGCAGATGAGAAAGTGCAGTTGGAGTCCTAGAGACAGTATCAGGTAGTAGGAAGAGCGCAGGCCTCAGAATCAGATCGTGTTTTGAACCCTGGCTTACCTGAAAGCTCTTTCAGCCTGAGCTCACACCCCTGCAGAGTGGGGCTGCCACCGGTATGGGGTCACTGAGCCTGGGTCCACCTGGATCCTGGTTGGCGCTCACGATGGCCGTCCTTGAGGTGAAGCAGCTGCCCGGGCCACCCAGCTGGCAGGGCAGAGGTGACCACGTGCTGGGGAGGAAAGACCAGAGGCCGTGCGGTCTAGGAGCGGCCCTCTTCTAGAAAGTTCTCCCCAGGGCTCCAGGCGGCCACCTAGCACCTCCCCCAGATGGTGGCTGTCGGCTTTTGTCACATCCCCTGACACCGCAACTCTAACCCGCTTGTCCTGAGGAACCAAGCTCTTCTGTCCCGCTCCCTGGACTGGCCGGCCCTGTTGTCCTCAGACCCAGAGCCTCCCCTGCCTGGGAGGGCTGAGAAGTTGAGGCCACTGAGTCGGGCGCAGGGTCCCCAGCATTTCTCAAAGAGAGGGTCTCTGCTCCATCTCCATTGGGGGGGGCTGCGTGGTAGGGAGGAGGGTGCTGGCGGGCCTGGCCCTGGGCTCCCCGGGCTGTGCCCCAGGCCTGAGGACCAAGCTGTGCGGTGACTCAGTTTCTGAAACTGCAAACACAAGTGTTGGCCTGGACGGCCTAGTGCGGAGGGTCCAGGATAAAGCCCAAGCAGAACTTTGGGGTGCCCCCCTGTGTTCCCCTCTCCCAGAGCAAGCAGAGCAGCGAGTCGGCCGTCAGCAGCAGCGTCAACCCCCTCGTCATTCACAAGCGCAGCAAGGTCAAGACCGAGGCCGAGGGCCTGCGACCGGCCTCCCCTCTGACCCTGACGCAGGTAACCTGCTGGCCGTCCTGGCCGGGCTCGAACTGGGGCCGGGCCTCGTCTCCTGGGGCAGCTGCCTTGGGGCCGTGACCCTGTTGAGAGTGGGTAATGGACGGCAGCCTGCATGAATGAATGAATGAGTGAGTGAGTGAGTGAGTGGACCAGAGAGGGCAGGGCAGGCACGCCAGGAAGCTCAGGGAGGACCGGAACTGTGTCCCCAGCTCCCCGCACACACCTCACATGTGCTCATCATATGCCTACCTGAGGGGGAGGGAGGAGGGAGGGAGGGCTGCAGCTGTCTGTCCCTGCAGCACAAGCCCCAGGCCAACTGAGTTGCTCACGGCCCCTGAATGGCTCAGGCCCCCTGCGTCTGCGCCCTCTCCCTGGAAATCTGAACCCCACCCTATTCCCTGAATAGTAGGACTCACATCGGCCCAGACACCACCACCACCCAGCTTCTAGGCCACTTTGTCCCCTGCACTGCGCAGTTAGCTTTGGAGAGGTGGCACTTGGGCACAGTGCCTGTTTTGGCTCTGCGTCACCAGGTTTGCCTAGGGCCTGGTGCGCAGTGGCTGAGAGATAATATCTTCTAAGGACTCAACGCACGTTTGAGGGGGTGAGTGTTACAGTGCCTGGGAGGGGAGGGGGGAAGGCTGCTGGCGGGAAGGCCAGGAACAGCATCCCGCAGCCCAGAATGAGCCTGTTGTGGGGCTGAGACCCTAGTGCATGTGTCTCTTTGGAGATCCTGCCACTTATTCCAACACCAAGCCGACAGGCACACAGCCCCAGCTCCAGGGGAGGGGACGGCACGCATGCTGACCTCTGGGGCAGGCCTCTCGTGGCAGTCTGGTCTCCACCCATTACTACGGAATCCACAGCTATGACACCATGGGTCCTCGGGGCCTCTGGTCCCCGTCTCCCCTACATCTGCCGGACCATCCTTTATCAAACCTGTAAACCATAGGGCGTGCTCCAGGCACTTAAGTTTTATGAAATATTGGGTTCTGTTATTGTCAGGCAAACAGAGAGGTTGGTGACAAATTCTTCTCCCCTCACTGACACCAGAGCATCTCTGCGTGATGCGTGGTTTCCGCGCGGCTGGCCACCATCAGGGGCTGTTGAAATTGATGAGGACGGTGAGTGTCCACGGGAGATAAACTCACTGGAGCCGTGGGGCCAGGGCTGCGGGGAGGCGCCCAGTGCCGGGGAGTCCCCCGCCCCGCCCCCTCAACCCGGGGGGCTGCACAGAGCCCACCCTCCTGCCCAGCTCCGCTCCTACCTCGTGTCATGGAAGGACAGACGTTTATCATGCGTAGGTTGTCACCGTGTCACTTAGTGTCCTGACTCTGACCTGACTCCTTTGCTCCCTGACTCATTTGCAAGGTGGACGGGCTTGCTTTCTCTTGGCAGCAAATGCAACAGAACGGATCCCTTCTCAGCTTCCGCCCTCAGGTTCCTGGGCTGGGGTGCTGCTTGGCTGGAGGCCCAGGCCCACCCCCTGCCCCTGCACTCTCCTCGGATCACGTGCATGTGGCAGCTTCTTCCTGTCCTCTCTGAAATAAGCAGGGCAGGCAGCTTGAGGAGTAATACGTCTATTTCCAGTTTTTCTGCAAGTGCAGAGGCATTAGGAGGCCCCAGCCCTCCGAGGGCTAGACGGCTAGAGATTCGGGAAGGAGGCATTCCTGCCCCTCCTTTTAATGTGGACCCAGCACTGCCCGGGGACTTACTGGACAACACGTCATTTTCCTTTTCCAGAACACGTGCATTAATTGTAAGGTGCTCTGGGAGACGACACTCAGTACCCACCGCCTGGAGAGCCCTCTGCAGCCCCAGTGGAAAGCCAGTCTGGGGTGCAAGTCCGCACCGGCCACGGGGGGTGGGTCATGAGGCCAGTTTCTGCTCCGAGAAATGGACTCAACTTCAGGAGGGAGGCTGAGATGGAGGCTGCAGCCTCCGCTTCATTGAGTCCCTGTAGCCTTTGGGAACTGGGGTGCCTGTCTCTGGGGAGAGGGTGTCTGTCTCCCCTTAGCCTGAGCTATAAATGCTTTCCCCAGAGGCTCTTCTGAAAGACAGACATTCCTGCCATTTTACAAATAGTTTAGAAGTAAAGCAGGTCCCCCTAACGTCTGCCCCTTTGCCTGGCTTTGCTCTGAGCCCGACCCACAGGCCAGGGGATACCGGGGAGGCCTCAGCCTGCTCTGGAGGGCCTCGCCGGGCCTTCTTCCCAGCCTGGCCATCTATGCCTCTCCCCGTGTCCCTGCTCCTGGTACCACTCAGCCTGTCCTGTGTGCCCGGCTTGGAAGCTGCCCCCGGCCAGCTCTGTTGGCATCAGCTGGGATGGGGGGCCTTGTGGGGTTGACCCTCAGTCTGTTGCTGGTTTGGGAAGAAAAGCCTTTGTCCTCTTTGAAAGGAATTTCGGGTGCCTGTGATCAATGGAAGGCCCATCTCAGGGGCCTTTCCTTTACCTTGAAACGGGCATACGTGGGCCCCATCGTGGCCGGGAGACATGAGCCCAGATGTGGGCGGCCACAAACTCACTGTGTCCTGGAGGGAGCCGGTCAGCCTCTGCTGGAACGTCAGGGTGCCCGGCTGTCATACCAGAATACAAACACCCACATTTTAGGGCTGTCACAGGGAAGCCCGATGCTGGGAGAGAATGTAAGTGCCATGTGTGCCCTTGGGAGGAGGAGACAGTATGAGGGTGAGGCCAGGCCAATGCGTGTGGAGTTTCCTCTTGCCTCCAAACAGGAGCTGACCCCGCACACACTTTAAATACAAATGCCCGCCGCCCCCGTGAGCCTGTGGGGCCTGCCCCAGCTCTCCCCAGGGAAACCCCACCAGATAAGCAAAAGTCACTGCCCTCCTGTCTCCTGTTCTCCTTGCCATGGCCGTTGACCCAGGACTGATAGGACTCCGTGTTGAGGGCCAGCCAGCATGTGTGCATGCTTGTGTGTTCATGCGTGTGATGTGCGTGTGAGCACGGGCGTGGCCCCGCCTAGACCAGCCCACGGGTCCTCAGCACAGCCTTCACGGGCTGATAGTGACCTTTCCTCGGGGCCAGGTGGCTGGATATGGCTCATGTGTGTGTGCTCCGCACCCCCCCCCCGCCCCCCCGCCCCAGGAGCAGCTGGCTGACCTCAAGGAGGACCTGGACCGGGATGACTGTAAACAAGAGGCTGAGGTGGTCATCTACGAGACCAGCTGCCGCTGGGAGGGCTGCACCAAGGAGTACGACACCCAGGAGCAGCTGGTGCATGTAAGCCCCCGAGCGCCGTGGCCGGCCTGCCGGGCCCAGCCCAGGCCCCGGCTAGAGAGAAGCGGCCCCGGAGATGCCTGGGCCACCTCCTGCGTGGGTGGAAGGCGTGATTACTTACGGAGGCCGTGCTTGTTTTCTAAAAGGGGACTTATAAATACATATGTAGTACAAGAGATTAACAAAAATAATGGAAAATTAGAAGGAAAGAAACAATAAAATGAAGCCCAAAGTAAAGGTGTATTAAAAACCAAGTGCTCAGGGCTTCCCTGGTGGCGCAGTGGTTGAGAGTCCACCTGCCGATGCAGGGGACGCAGGTTCGTGCCCCGGTCTGGGAGGATCCCACATGCCGCGGAGCGGCTGGGCCCGTGAGCCATGGCCGCTGAGCCTGCGCGTCTGGAGCCTATGCTCCTCAATGGGAGAGGCCACAGCAGTGAGAGGCCCGCATACTGCAAAAAAAAAAAACCAAGTGCTCTGAGCTTGGTCTTCTTTTATTTTTATTTTTTTCTGGAGCTTCCTGGCAGCCAATGCAAAGAGGGAAATAAGATTAGGTAAGCCAGCCAGCATCCACAAGATAACAACAAACCTGACCCTGAAACCTGAAAGAAGTTTCTCCCATGGAGGGAGGAGTTGGTCATTTCCTCTTGGAGACCATGCACAGATACGCAGTGTACATGGGTGCAGCTGGGTGTTTATACCCATACAGGGAGGGGGCTGCTGTATGATGCCTGGGTACTGACGGATCAGGAGATCAGAGAAGGCCATAGGAGCCGGGTGTGCCCTTCAGGGTCTGCCTGTAAACTTTTCACAACAGCAGCCACTGTGGGCTCACTCATGCAATGCAAACAGCAGGAACAGGAGCTCAAGGTAGGAGGTGCCTGGCTTCCAACCTGGCTCCACCACAGCTAGCCAAGTGGTTCTGAACAAGTGACTGAACCTCTGTGAGCCTCGGGCTTTTTCTCCTGTAAATAGAGGTGAAGCCCACTCTACAGAGGGGTGAAGGTTGACCATGATACCAGCATAAGCACTTAGCAGAGAGCAACCCTCCATACACAGGCATTCCCTCCTGGCTTCTCCTCCCTGTTCCCCAGGCTGGCCCCGAGTGGTTCCCTCTTCTCCGTACAGAAAAGAACTTAAAGTCAAGAATAAACCTCCCCCAACCCCAACACACACTCCTTGGTGAGTAAGCGTCTGTAAAGATGAATCTACACCAAGGTGGAAGCTCAAATGCTGGGTAGATCCCCACTCGGCAACTCTCTTACATTTTAACCAATTTAATTGTAAAATTGAGTTAGCTACCTGACATTTTTTAAATATTTTAAAAATTATGTAAGTATTATATAAACATGTTCTCTTTATAATCAAATTGAGCACTATGGAAGTATATAAAATGTAGAGTAAAAATCCCTCTACCCTCTCCTTTCTCACCACCAAAGACAAGCATTGTCCAGAGTTGAGCGTGAATCCTCCAGATGGCTTCTGTTCACACACGCACGTGCACACACACACACGCTGGTCACACCCAGGAGCCATCCCACAGGAGCCACCTCCTCCCTAGCTCTGTGAAATCAACATTTAAGACACCACCCACTCCCCCTGCTTCCTTTTCTCATGGGCTTGCTCTCAAAGACTGTAGGTTTCTTTGGTGTTGAGGTTTTTCTCCCCAAATTTTCACCAGGGGACTGGAATTTCTCAGCAAACCCATTGCTGCTGACGTCAAACCTGTAAAGCACGGTCTTATCTAATCCTCCTGGGACTCAAACATAATTTTTCAAACAAGTGCCCTGAGCTAGAGTTCACATACATATCTTTTTTTTTTTTTTTTTTTGGAGCTTCCTGACTGCCAATGCAAAGAGGGAAATAAGATTAGTTCAGCCAGCCAGCGCCTGCAAGGTATTAGCACCTCTTTGGGTTAAACAAGTCTTGAGGTGGAGTAGGGGCCACTGGAGCTGTGAGCTTTGGGACAAATCAGATAGATGAAAGGGGGAAAAGAGAAGATCTGGAGCCAGAGGGGTTGCAGGCAGAGAGGTGGAGGGGAGGATGTAAAAGATGCCCAGCAAGGAGTGGGTCAGCCCTAAAGAGTGGCGAGGGGATTCCTCAAGTAAAGGCAGGGGCTCCAGACCTGGGAAGAAGGGCTCCAGCTGCAGGCTCCTGCCTGGGTCCTGGGGCTGTGGGTGACTGTCTGCACCTGGCCCTGAAAGGAGCAAGTTCCTGTGTTGGGATGTGGGGAGCAGGCTGGTCTGCTCGGCTCCGTCTCTCTCTCTGCTCCCTGGGAAGATGGATGGCCTGGGCACGCATGCAAACTGGAGCCCCTAGTCAATTATTAACAATCTGTTGCTAAGGAAACCAAGAAAAAAATGAAAGGCGTTGTCAGGAAGCATTTTTATCATTTGAAAGGCTTTCAAAATGGAAAGTGAGGCTAATATAGGAAGATTTCCCTGGAAGTTCAGAGCGCCGTAGATTTTGCTTGCTCTGATGTCGGCATCTGGATGCATGATGGTCCAGCCTGTCACCCAGGGCGCGAGGGCCCAGCGGTTTTCTGTCTTGCGGGGAGAAGGTGCTGCTGGACCCCAGACGCTCAGCTCCGGCACAGCCTTGTAGGTTGCAAAGGTCTACAGAAGCGCCGTCCAATAGAAAGACACCACCAGCCCCAGTGCCAGCCCCACATGTAGTCTTACATTAGCTAGGGGCACCTTTAAGCAGAGTGAAAGGAAACAGGTAAAATTAATTGGATTCATGTATCAATATTTTGTTTAACCCAAAATATCTAATATTATCCTTTCTGCATGCAGTCAGTATATCACAAAATTATTGAGATATTTTACATCCTTTTTTCATTCTCAGTCTTTGAAACAGGTGTGTGGTTTACACTTACAGCCCATCCTGGTCGGGAGCAACCACCTTTCAGGGGTGCAACAGCCACAAGCGGAGATGGCCAACCAAATGGGACAGTGTGGGTCCAGATGTGGTGGCAAAGATGCCACCATTCCCACTCCCCAGTTAAACAGACAACCTGAAAGATTAAGGACATAAAGGTCCTGAGGCCCCACCCATGTATCAACACATCCCAAAGCTCAGAAGTAGTAAGAGCCCTGCTCCAGTGAGGACTGCAGCCTTCAGTTAAATCATGAAAGCAAGTAACAAAACCAAATGTCCTACTCAGGGCGGCTTGCTCTGCTGCCTGTGACAGAAAACCTCCGTGGCCTGTTGCTGCCCATCACAGGGAGAAACTGCCCCCGGGGGGCGCACAGGTGATGGGCCCAGGGCAGAGACCAGAAGGTATGGGTGCAGGGGCTGAGAAAAAGAGAAAAATTCTCCCCATGCTCCTGACCCAGGGCAGTGCTGGCTGGGGTGTGTCTGAGGCCCACTCGTCCAGGGAAGGCTTTCTGGCCATGCACTTCCCAGCTGCGCCTGGGATGCCCGCCCCCCTGCTCCGAGCACCGAGGGCCCCCCCCACCACTGCAGGATCAGCTGGATGTCTTGGGCTGTCCCGCCTTGCCTTCCTGGGCCGTTTTGTCCCCCGGGCAGCATCACACACTGCCCAGGGCACACCGTCAGGGTCAGACTCTAGCTCCCTCCTGGGCAGGCTACTTTAACAACCTGGGCTTTCGTGAAAAGGGGACAAAGCTGTCATCTCATGTGTCACTGTCAAAAAGAGAGACGAGGATGCATTTATGTTTCTGTTATGATAAGAATGTTAGGGACCTCCCTGGCGGTCTGGTGCGGTTAGGGCTCGGTGCTCTCACTGCCGGGGCCTGGCTTCAACCCCTGGTCAGGGAGCTAAGATCCCACAAGCCTCGTGGCCTAAAAGAGAAACAAAAATGTTATTTAAAAATTTCTGGAGCCATAGGGACAAGCTTGGGAGAGGCAGCTCGTGCCCCCACTGTGTGCGTGTCTGCCCCACCGCAGCTAATGAGCGCCTACTGTTTGCAGCCTGGAAGCACCATCATAACCATCCGTTCTCCATAGACCAGAGCCTAGAGCCCAGACTGGAGTGAGCGGGCTGTCTCTGACCATCATGGAGGGTCACTTTGATGACTAATTGGAAGATGCAGCCCAGATAACTCGCGAGGAGGCGTGGCCGGCACCTGGATGCTGGCCCGTGCGGCGGCTGGTCTGCATAGACCAGGTGGGGTCTGGAGGGGTGGGTGGACGGGCTCACCCTTCCCCGTGGGCTTCTTCCCGGCAGCACATCAACAACGAGCACATCCACGGGGAGAAGAAGGAGTTCGTGTGTCGCTGGCAGGCCTGCACGCGGGAGCAGAAGCCCTTCAAGGCCCAGTACATGCTGGTGGTGCACATGCGCAGACACACGGGCGAGAAGCCCCACAAGTGCACGGTGAGTGGCCGCGGGCCGGCCCGTCGGCCAGCTGATGGGGCTGGTGTGGGCAAACCTGGTGGGACAGCGTTGGGACAGGCCTTGCCGACAGGGTGTCCTGTCTGAGCCCGCCCGGTCTTGGGTCCTGGGGGCCCTTCTTCTGTCTGTCTGCTGCCCCAGATCTTTGCCTACTCTCCCTGTGGGGCAGTGTGTGCATCTCGGTACCTGTGGGGGGTGGGGGGCATGCTGGTGTCTCTGTGGTCGTGTCTGTGTTACCAGGAGCCCCACGGCACAGCTGTGCCCTCACCCAACTGGGTGACCCTGGGCAGGGGGCCAGCTTGGTGGCTCCCTGCAGCCTGTCTTCTGCACAGAAAAGAGTTTCACTGGAGAGTCACAGATTGGGCGATGACGGGTTAAAAGTCACTTTGGTTGAGTTTTTTTTATAAGTGAGAACGCAGTGATAAGACCTTTTAGACAGTCTCCCTTATGGAGTCAACAGGATTTGTGACGCTCTTGGGTTGGCCAAAAAGTTCAGGGAAACCCGAACGAACTTTTTGGCCAGCCCAATATTTGGTGAGACCTTTTTTTAATTTAATTTAATTTATTTTTGTATACAGCAGGTTCCTATTAGTTATCCATTTTATACATATTAGTGTATACATGTCAATCCCAATCTCCCAGTTCATCACAGCACCACCCCTCCCCTGCCACTTTCCCCCCTTGGTATCCATACGTTTGTTGTCTACATCTGTGTCTCTGTCTCTGCGCTGCAAACCGGTTCATCTGTGCCATTTCTCTAGGTTCCACATATATGCGTTAATATAGGTGAGACCCTTTTTTAACACACAGGAATTGCTCCCTCTTTCAAAGAGCGGTGGCCCTGTGATGCACTCCTGTGGCTGTGACAGAGGCCTCTGGGAACTGCTCTTTGTGAATTACCGTATTTCATAGATTCTGAGACATACACTTCATTCTCATTTTAATGACTCTGAAATCAGTCTGTCTTAAAATCGGTGGTGTCCAGGATTCAATGAAGTACACTACCTTTGTTGGCAAGGTTTTGGTTTTTTTTAATTGAGATAGAATTCACATACCATAAAGTTCACCCTTTTTTAAAAATGTACAATTCAGTGATTTTGAGCGAATTCACAAACTTGTGCAGCCTTCACCACTAGCTAATTTCAGGACATTTTCAACACCTCCGCAAAAGAAACCCCATACCCACCAGCAATCACCCCCATGCCCCCCTCCCCTGCATCCCCTGACCACCACTAATTTGCTTTCTGTCTCTATCAACATGCTTATTCTGGGCAGTTCATAAAAATGGAATCATACAATGTGTAGCCTCTGTGTCTTTTCCTTCACTTAGCATGTTTTCAGGGTTCATCCATGTAGTATCATGTATGAGTATTTCATTTCTTTTTGTGGCTAAATGATACTCCACTGTGGACAGATCACAGTTTTTTGTCCGTTAATCAGTTGGTGGCTATTTGCATTGTTTTCACTTTTTGGCTAGTAACACTGCTATGAACATTCACGTTCAAGTTTTTGTGTGGTTATGTTTTCAGTTTCTTACGTATATACCTAAGAGTGGGTCATAGAGTCATAGAGTGGGTCATTGCTGGGCCATAGAGTAACTCTATGTTTAACTTTTTGAGGACCTGCCAGACTTTTCCAGACAGGTGACAGTATTTTACATTCCCACCAGCCATGGGTGAGGGTTCTGATTTCTCCACATCCACACCAAAACTTGTAGTTACCTGCCTTTCAGTTACCTAGTCATCCTGGTGTGTGTGAAGTTGCATCTCATTGTGGTTTTGATTCGCATTTCCCTAATGACAGATGATTTTGAGCATCTTTTCTTGTGCTTATTGGCCATTTGTATATCTTTGGAGAAATGTCTACTCCAATATTTTGCCCACTTTTAAATTGAGTTATTTGTCTTTCTGTTGTTGAATTGTAGTAATTTTACTAGAGCCTGATTGGATATATGACTTGCAAATAGTTTCTCACGTTCTGTAGGTTTTCTTTTGATTTTCTTCATGGTTTCCTTTGAAGCATAAAAGTTTTAAATTTTCTCAAAGTCCAATGTTTTCTTTGCTTGTGCTTTTGGTGACGTGTCTAAGAAACCATTGCCTAATCCAAGGTCACAAAGATTTACCCCTATATTTTCTTCTGTGAGTTTTATAGTTAATAAATATAGTTTTATTTATATAAACATATAAATATGTACGTGTATACATTTAGTAAGGTAGTTCTTCCGTTTAGGTCCTTAATCCATTTTGAGTTAATTTTTGTAGAGGGTGTGAGATAAGGGTCCAAATTCGTTCTTCCGCATGTTGTTACACAGTTGTCCCAACCCCATTTGTTGAAGAGACTATATTTTCCCCATTGAACGGTCTCGACACCCTTGTTGAAACCCAGTTGACCCTAAATGTGTGAGTTTATTGCTTAAGTCTCAGTTCTCTTCTGTTGATCGATGCATCTGTCCTTATGCCAGTACCACACAATGTCTTTTTCTTAAATTGATGTACAGGTGATTTACAATGTGTTAATTTCTGCTGTACAGCAAAGTGACTCAGTTATACACATATATACATTTTTTTTTTTTTTTTGCGGTACGCGGGCCTCTCACTGTTGTGGTCTCTCCCGTTGCGGAGCACAGGCTCCGGACGCGCAGGCTCAGCGGCCACGGCTCACGGGCCTAGCCGCTCTGCGGCATGTGGGATCTTCCCGGACCGGGGCACGAACCCGCGTCCCCTGCATCGGCAGGCGGACTCTCAACCGCTGCGCCACCAGGGAAGCCCCACATATATACATTCTTTTTTATGTTCTTTTCTACGATGGTTTATCCCAGGAGATTGGATATAGTTCCCTGTGCTATACAGTAGCTTGATTACCGTAATTTTGTTGTAAGTTTTGAATTGGCAAGTGTCAGTCTTCCAAATTTGTCCCTTTTGCAAGATTGTTCTGGCTCTTCTGGATCTTTTGCAGCAAGTTATTTTCTTAACACCCCGAGTGGTAGCAAACCATAGCCCTCTGATATGAGCTGTGAACTGCAGAAACAAATAAAAGGCATTGGAGTCAAGTGTGCCCAGTCAAACTGGTCAGGAATAAAGGGGAGGATGTGAAGAATGAGACAGTTCCTGTTGGGGTTTACGTGTTATTCTGGGGGCAATTTTCACAGCTACACTGGATGCAATTGCGGTGTGTTTGGAATAGGTGCCCCCTGCAGTGATCCTTCCTCCCTCCCTCCCTCCCTCCCTCCCTTCCTGCCCCTGTCTCTGGCTCCCTCTTTTCTTCCTTTCCTAAAATGTTTACTGAGCGCTGCACATGTTTCTCTTCGTCAGGCGCTAAGTCCTAGGAACACAGAAATGAACAAGACCCAGAAAGTACCTGCTCTCCGGGAGCTTATATCCTAGTGGGAAGGCCAGATAACAAAATGATTAAGATAATTATAAACTGTGTTAGGAAGTATAAAGGGAAAAGGGTGGTATTATAATTAAAAAAATCAGAGAACTGCTCTCGGAGGAGATGACCTCAAAGACTGAGAGGGAGTGGGCCAAGCCAATGCCGGGGTGGGTGGGGGTGGGAAGGAGGTTCCAGCCAGAGGGGACAGTGTGCGCAAAGACCACTCGCCAGGAAGAGCTCAGTGGGGTTGGGGAGCAGAAGGGACCGAGGGCGAGGATGGCCAGCTCCCTCAGGGACGCAGAGGACCCTGGATTTTATTCTCAGCACATTCAATGCACAGAACAGTTCTAATCAGGGAGTGGCGTTGGGAAACAGTTGACGAGAACATTTACAGAGTTTGTAATCATATGGGAAGAGTCTTTACAATGTGCTGTTGATTTTAACGAGCAGAATAAGTAACTGAACGCTTGAGATGTTCCCGATTTGGGTTTGAAAAACGTGCGGGGATGAACTGCAGAGTCCCCAGAATGAGATTTGCCTGGGTGTCGGCTGTCCCTGGGCCGTGGACGGTGTCATTTTCCTGTCCCTTCCATGTTTTTGCGACGTGTCATTTATATAATCAGGAAGGAAGGTAGATGCTGTCGCTGAGATCCGTGCGCCTGGCTGCACGTGCGGGGCAGAGCGGGCCCCCAGGTCAGGCTCCCTGCGGTGGATATGGGGCGCCCTCACTGACTGAACCCTCCTCTTCCCAGTTTGAGGGCTGCTCGAAGGCCTACTCCCGCCTGGAGAACCTGAAGACTCACCTGCGCTCCCACACAGGGGAGAAGCCGTACGTGTGTGAGCATGAGGGCTGCAACAAAGCCTTCTCGAATGCCTCGGACCGCGCCAAGCACCAGAACCGCACCCATTCCAACGAGGTACCCGGCCCCAGGGAGGCGGGCAGCGGGCACGTGCGTGAACGCATCACCCTCATCCCACGGCTTCTAGACACCCAGAGGCCATTCGGTGGCCAGGTGCCACTTCCCTCTGCCCCCTGGTGTGGGGACTCAGCATGCAGCGGCAGCCCTGTCGCCCCCACCACAGGCTGGCAGCGCGGATGACACGCTCCAGCTGCTCGTGCCGCCGGGGCCTGCGGAGCTGTCGGTCCCTCCCCGCGTGGAGCACAGAGCAGCCTCTGTCTCTCCAGGTAGCCAGAACCCCAGGCAGGGCTGAGGGAGCCCAGGGAGGAATGTCGGGTGGAAGCTCATGGTGGCTCTGTACCCGCCTTCCGGTCCCCGCCCAGCCATTCAACTGCTGTCACTCAGGTAGACTCAGGAAAGGATGTTTCTAAACGTTTTGATACATTTTGGACCCCAAAGGGACTTGCTCCAGTGCTGGTAGGAAGTTCAAGGACTTCCCAAAGGTATCTGAACCCCTCAGAGTGTCTAAAGACAAGAGCTAGCCTTGGATAAGGGTGTGTGTGGGTATGTGTGTTTGCAAGTATGTATGTGCATGTGTGTGGATGTGGTTGTATGTATTATGTGTGTGGGTGTGTGGCTATGTATTTGTAAGTATATGTACACGTGTGGGTGTTTACATACGTGTGTGTGAGTTTACGTGGATGTGTGTGCTTGTATGTGCATACGTGTGTGTACCTGTGTGCATGTAGACAGAGTATGTCTATATGTGGATGTCACTTGTGTGTGTGTGTATGAGCTCAGGACCGAGGTTCAGAAACCCTGGGTTTTCATCCCACTCCTGGGTGACTTGGGGGCAGTGTCTTTGCCTCTCTGAACCTGTCTTTCCTCGTGAGACAGAGCAGGTGTTCGTGCTGTGTCACAGACGTATAACGAGGTAATACGCTCGCTACTGATACCAAAATGCCCAGCGCCCCAATCGCTATGCGGATCACACCAGGCACTGTGTGTCCCCTCCCTCTACAGGCTCTGATCCATGTCCCCGGTCCGTGGTGGGGCCCCCTTAACCACAGGCTTACCTGCAGGAAAAGGTGGCAGGCGAAGCCGGCGGGGCGGGGCTCCTGCGGGGCGGGACTCCTGTGGGCGGGACTCCTGCGGGGCGGGGCTGACGTGGCTCCATCCATGGACCCAGCGCCTTCCGACAGTGCCGCCAGCTCTGCTCTGCCGAAGGACGCGGCTTCGGGAAGACGGACGGTGCTCCCATGCGGAGTCTGCCTTCCTGTCCCATCCGTAAGGCCTCTTCTCTTCCAGAAACCCTACATCTGCAAGATCCCAGGCTGCACCAAGAGGTACACAGACCCCAGCTCCCTCCGGAAGCACGTGAAAACGGTCCACGGCCCAGATGCTCACGTCACCAAGAAGCAGCGCAACGACGTGCACCTCCGCACCCCCCTGCTCAGGGAGAACGGGGACAGCGAGGCCGGCGCCGAGCCTGGCCGGGGCTCCGAGGAGAGTGCCGAGGCCAGCAGCACCAGCCAGGCCGTGGAGGACTGCCTGCACGTCAAAGCCATCAAGACCGAGCGCTCCGGGGTAAGCAGGGCTGCGCAGCAGAGGCCCGGTCCATACCCCGCCCCCAGGAGGCCGTGCCCAGCGGCACCAGGGGCGCAAGGATGTCCCTCCTCTCTCCAGCTCAGCTGGCCCCCATCACCACCTTGGGCCCCCATGGAACCTGTTTCGTGCCAGGTCCCATCCTGCTGGGCAGGCCGTGGGTGACGGGGATGCCTCCCCCGACGAGGTCAGTTTGCAGGGGGTGGGGCGGTACCCGGTGTCTGCCTTTCCAACCAGTACCCCCCGCCGCCGCAGCTGCCCCCGCCCCTCTGTCCTGTCTCTGCGTCCTTGCCCCTCTGGCCTGCACCCCTTTTGTTCTAACCACCTGTTCTTTGTCTCCACCTCTTTCTCCTGACTGTACCTCCCTTAAGGATAGACGGTACTGAGGTGAGCGAAGCAGCGGGGTGGGCTCTGGGCGCGCTGGCGTGAGTGAGGGGGGCTGGGGCGCTTGTCCAGGCTCCTTACGGCCGGGAAGGCAGGTTCGGGTACGTAGACCGCAGGCACCGCAGGTGGGGCCGTCGGAACAGCTCGAGGCTGGCAGCAGGGGTCAAGCTTGCAGGCACAGGGGGAAGCGGTGGGGTCCAAGCCCACGTGAGGGTCAGGGCAGGGTGGAGGTGTGAATCTGGACTGCGGAGCAGGGCGGGCCTGACCTACAGAAGGCCTTGAGTGCCGAGGTGAGGGGTGTGGGCCGTGCTGTGTGCAGCTCCCCTGGAAAGGTCTGGAATTTGGGAGCCTTTAGGTTAGAAATGAACCAGGGATGCTGCATCCCAGGTGAGCCTCATTTGGGCTCAGATCCCAAGTCACGGTGGAGGGAGCCCAGTTTCTGTGGGGTTCCACCCCGTACACGTGTGCCACCAGCTCTCGCCTCAATTCACCCTGTTGCAGAGGGAGGGCTGGTTTGGGGTGGCCACTCAGGTCAAGGGCGAGGGCTGTGTCCAGCAGCTGCACCCTCCGCAGTCAACCCTTCCCTTTCTAGCAACCCACCTCCGGCCTGCTGGGCAGACGGCAGGTAGCAGGCCTTCACTGTTTCTTACTTCATCGAGTGGCCCACCCCCATCGCTGTTGTTGGGGTACTTGAGTCTCCTCCTTCCTGTCCATTTCACGCGGCTGCGGCAGCCTCTGTGGGGCTCAGCTTCATAGGGTCCACATACTGACAGCTCTGCAGGCAGAGAGCTCTGGCCCAGACGCTGGCTGGGAAAGCTCAGGAGCATAGCAGGGGGCTAGGGCAGGTGGGTGGTGGGTACCTGGCGATTACCCGCTGCCTTCTACTCGCCGGGTGGTCTCCATCCATCCACTGACTCTCTCCAGGAGTCAGGTTGGGTCCCGCTTACAGTTGGGGAAGTCGAGGTTCAGAGCAGTGATGCTTTGAAAGCTCCTCCATACGGCAGCTTCCTGCCCCCGGGTGTGCAAGGGTGCAGCATGGGTGGCGGGGCCGGTGGGTGCTCACACCCTCTGAGTCCGTGCCTTCTCACCATGCTCCCCACAGCTGTGTCAGTCCAGCCCCGGGGCCCAGTCTTCCTGCAGCAGCGAGCCCTCTCCTCTGGGCAGTGCCCCCAACAATGACAGCGGTGTGGAGATGCCGGGGACAGGGCCCGGGAGCCTGGCAGACCTGACGGCTCTGGAGGACCCACCGCCAGGGGCCGACGCCTCCGCCCTGGCCACCCCCTCTGCCGGTGGCCTGCAGCTGCGCAAACACATGACCACCGTGCACCGGTTCGAGCAGCTCAAGAGGGAGAAGCTCAAGTCGCTCAAGGATTCCTGCTCATGGGCCGGGCCGGCTCCACACACCCAGAACTCCAAGCTGCCCCCGCTGCCGGCAAGTGGTGAGTGGAGGCCCTGGGCGTGCAGGTGGGGTGGGAGGGAGCCCAGGGCAGCACGATGAGGTTCATACCCACCAGGCACCATGTGCCCTAGAGAAGATGGATCTTACAAGCCCATTGCACAGGTCAGGGAATTGAGGCTCAGAGAGGTGAAAGTGCTTTGCTCAGATCGGTGGCAGAGCTGAGGCTCAGCCCAGGCCTGAGTGGCTCCGAAGCCCATGCTCCTCCGGCTACACCATACTGCATCCCCATAAGCCCCCAGGCAGGCAGACCCAGCTCAGCCTTTGCTCTCCTCGTGAGCCATGCACTTGCCTACCAGGCACCTGCCGCGCACACCACGGCAAAGGGCTCGGCAGGACAGGGACACGTTCCAGGTCCCTGTGGTTAGAAGGCCAAGTTACGAGATGCCGAATGAGCGAGTAGCGCTGAGGACAGAGCTCAGTGTAGCTCGAGAGAAAGCAGGGCAGCTGGGGAGGCGCAGGGAGGGCGTCAACGGAGGGGGCAGCCCTGTGCTCAGCCTCAGGAAGCATTGGCCAGACTTTGAGGTGGAAGACGTCTTCACCAGGCATTTCTTGAGTGCCACTGTGCCAGGCCGCGTGCCGGGCGCCAGACACCTTGAGGCACTGAGCCTCCACACTGCCTTCCAGGGCCCAGTGTGCACCGTGGCACTGAGTTATTAAGAGGAGACCCTGAGAGGCACCACCTTGCTCCTCCTTGAAGGGGGGATTCGTTGCCCCAGCTGTCGAGGGAACTGCCGGCAGATGGCCTTCAACTCCCCACCTCCTCCAGAGATTGCCTGGGGTGCTGACAGCTGCCTCACCCAAGGTCACCCCTCCCGGCATGGCCCACGTCCAGGGATAGATCTCTGCAGGGCTATAGAGGCTGCTCAAGGCCCAGAGCTGCCTGTGAGATGAGTCGCGGCTGGCGGTGGGCCTGCGTTGCAGCTGTCTTCTCCCTAACCACTCTGCTGCCTCTCCACACCACCCCACCGTGGCTGTGGGTCTCAGGACAGTCCCCCTAAACAGCCTGCTGGGTAAACTCAGTCCCAGGGGAGCCCACATGGCAACGCCCATCCGTAGATGGTGGGGATGCAGGGAGGCTGTGGCCAGGGCCCTCCTGGGCTCTTGGGGGTAACCCAGTGCTACGGAGAGGCACATCCCATCCACAGCTGGAGAAACTGAGGATGGGGCCGAATGAGAACGCAGGGCCAGCCGGGCAGTGCTAGATTGGGATCGGGCCTCCTAACTTCCACTAGCCGCCCTGGCAATGAGTGCCACCGTTTGCTAACTGTCCCTTCCTTTCTTCCTCTTGTTGAGAAATCATTAGCTGGGTTCCTGCTGGGTGCCAGGTCCCGTTCCAGGACTCTGGGCCCAGCAGCCTCAGTGTGGCCCAAGCAGGCAGTGTACCGCCCCTTGTCCCCAGTCCCCGGCGCTGACCCCTCTCCTCTCCCGCAGGCTCCGCGCTGGAAAACTTCAGAGGCGGCGGCGGGCCAGCGGGGCTGCTGCCCAACCCGCGGCTATCCGATCTGTCCGCCGGCGAGGTGACCGTGCTGAGCCACCTGCAGGAGCGCCGCGACAGCTCCACCAGCACGGTCAGCTCGGCCTACACCGTGAGCCGCCGCTCCTCGGGCATCTCCCCCTACTTCTCCAGCCGCCGCTCCAGCGAGGCCTCGCCCCTGGGCGCCGGCCGCGCACACCCCGCCAGCTCCGCCGACTCCTATGACCCCATCTCCACCGACGCGTCGCGGCGCTCCAGCGAGGCCAGCCAGTATGGCGGCAGCGGTGGTGGCGGCCCGGGGCTGCTCCAGCTCACGCCCGCCCAGCAGTACAGCCTGCGGGCCAAGTACGCGGCGGCCACGGGCGGGCCGCCCCCCACCCCGTTGCCCAGCCTGGAGCGCACTAGCCTGCGGACCCGGCTGGCGCTCCTGGATGCGCCCGAGCGCGTGCTGCCCGCTGCCTGCCCGCACCCGATCGGGCCTCGGCGGGGCAGCGATGGGCCGCACTACGGGCCAGTGGGGCCGGCGCCCTCCTTCCCCCATGAGGTGCCGGGCGGTGGGGCGCGGAGGGCCAGCGATCCCGGGAGGCGACCCGATGCCCTGGCGCCCCCGCGGGTGCAGCGCTTCCACAGCGCCCACGACGTGACCCCGGCAGCTCTGCCGCTGCCCCGCGCCCAGGGCCGAGGCCTCCGTCTGCAGAGCCACGCGAGCGCCGACGGCGGCCTGGCCCGAGGCGCCTACTCGCCCCGGCCGCCCAGTATTAGCGAGAACGCAGTGATGGAGGCCTTGGCGGTGGGGGCGGACGGCGTGGGCCCCGAGGTCAGCCTCGGGCTGCCGGACGACGACCTTGTACTGCCTGACGACGTGGTGCAGTACATCAAGGCGCATGCCGGTGGCGCCCTGGAGGAGAGCGCCCCAAAGGTGTACCCCCCGGAGAGCACCTGCTTCTCCGAGAACCCCAAACTGCCCAGCCCCGGGCTGCACGGCCGGCACACGATAGCGGCCGCAGACTCCAACGTGGGCCCCTCTGCCCCTGTGCTGGGAGGCTGCCCAATGGGTTACGTGGCCCCCTCCAGCCTGAACAAAAACAGCATGCCTGTGCAGTGGAACGAGGTGAGCTCCGGCACCGTGGACGCCCTGGCCAGCCAGGGGAAGCCTCCGCCCTTCCCACAGGGCCACTTGGCGGTGGTGCCACAGAAGCCAGCCTTCGGCCAGTATCCAGGCTACAGTCAGCAGGGCCTGCAGCTGAGCCCCGGGGTCCTGGACAGCTCGCAGCCACACCTGCAGCCCTGCAGTGGAGCGCCCTCTGCGCCCAGGGTAAACTACATGCAGCAGCTGCGGCAGCCAGGGGCAGGTGGCCAGTGTTCCAGCATGGCGGCTGCTGTGAGCGCCCACCCTGGCTACGGCCAAGCCCATCCCCAGCTGAGCCCCCTGGGTGGGGCCCCGCACCAGTTCCCCCGGTCCTGCAGCAACATGGCGGCCAAGCCGGGCCACCTGGGGCTCCCCCAGCAGATGGAAGTTGTCCCTGACCCCGCCATGATGGGCAGCAGCCACAGGGAACTTGACATCCCCAGTTCCAGCCTGGCTAGGATGCCACCACCTCACCTAGCCCAGAGCTACCCACAGCAGAGCCATCACCTGGCCACAGCCATGAGCCAGGAGGGCTACTGCCAAGGCCCCAGCCTTGTGCCTTCCCACCAGCCTGGCTTCGTGGGGCCTCAGCAGGGCCCGACGGGGGCGGCCGGATCGAGCTTTGGCCTAGTGCAACCCCGGCCACCCGCAGAGCCCGGCCCTGCTGGCCGCCGCCGTGGGGTGCGTGCGGGGCAGCAGCTGGCCTATGCCAGGGCCTCTGGCCACGCCATGGCTGCCCTGTCAATCGACCAGGAGATGGCAGAGTCTGTGCCCAAGGGGACGATGGGCGGCGTGTTGGCCCTGACTCCCCAGGCACCCGCCCAGGATGCGGGCGGGACCCAGGACCGCAGCACGCTTTACTATTACGGCCAGATCCACATGTACGAGCAGAACGGAGGCCTGGAGAACCAGGCCGGCTGCCAGGCCATGCGGCCCCAGCCTCTGCAGCCCCAGGCCTTGCCCTCGCCAGGGCTCAACCAGGTGTCCAGCACTGTGGACTCCCAGCTACTCGAGGCCCCCCAGATTGATTTTGATGCCATCATGGATGACGGCGATCACTCCAGCTTGCTCTCGGGAGCCCTGAGCCCCAGTCTCCTCCACGGCTTCTCCCAGAGCTCCTCCCGCCTCACCACCCCGCGCAACTCCCTGACTCTGCCCTCCATCCCCGCGGGCATCAGCAACATGGCGGTCGGGGACATGAGCTCCATGCTCACCAGCCTGGCCGAGGAGAGCAAGTTCCTGAACATGATGACCTAAGGCCCCGGCGCCTGGCGCTGTGCGGACCCCGAGGGACCAGCGCTTCCCAGAGCATGGGCCTTTCGTCCGTTTCATCTTTTCCCCCCAAAAGTATTAAATAGGTCTGAGGGAGTTTGGCCAGTGTCTGGTTCAGACCACAGAGGCTTTAAGGGCAGGTTTATGTGCGTCCTGTCTGGTCTTCTTTTAGATTATCTGTAGGAACTCTGAAGAAAGCCTCAACAGAAAAGGCAAGGCAGGAATGCAAAACTCGTTTACACAGCGCTTCGCAGCCTTTGGTGTTTATAGGACCACTCTGTTCTGGCTTTGTCACCTCTGTCATCTGGCTAATGAGGGATTACGTTGGCCCAGGGCTTTCTAAGCACACGTGGAAAGAGGCGAGAGGAACCACATTTGGATTTGAATCTGAAAGCCATACTAGGTATTCTAATCCAGGAAGATAAGTTTCTTGTTCCAGTACCTGCAAAGTAAAGGAATTCATGGCCCACCGGAATTCTTCTATGAAGCTTAATTCTTGAGGCCTCTAACATCCCTTGCCATGGAGTGGAAAAAAATTTTTACCTGGATGATTTGGAAGCACATCCTGATTCCGGGTTTGGTAGAGCAGGCATCTCTACCCCGCAAAGCTAAGTTTACAGCTGGCCGACTGTCCAAGTGTGTGTGGATGAATGAAGTATGGAAGTATCACCCGAAAAAAGGAAAGAAAACAGTGTAATACTCAGGACAAGCCCAGAAGTTACCCTGGCCTCTCCAGACCATGTTTACAGTGTTCGTGCGTGTAGAATGTAGCCCTTCCTGAAAAGAACACATTTCTAAATACCTCGGGGCTGCCGGAGCTGCTGTGGGTTAAGGATGGCCAAGGTGAGCTGAAGCGTGGCCTGGGACCTGGGTAAAGTGAGCGCACCGGGGGCCCAGCTTCAGGCTGCCCTGGAGGTCTCCCAGTAGGACGAGGAAGTCGCGTGTTTACCCAAGCCTGTTTCTCCAATGCACTATGCACCCACTTGACCATGGATAAACCCCAGGGCTTGACAGCAACCTCCGCCCAAGTTCCTCCAGGCCATGCAGTCTGCTCACCAGCAGCCCAGTGACCAACCCCCTAGCTACAACATGCAGTCGCGGTGTCTTCTGGATTCCCTTCCCGCCGCCCTCCTGTTCATTTCACAGAGAACGATGATATGCATGGTGTTCTCAGTGGGGGTGGGAGGGTGAAGGGGTTGATTCTTGGGACTCTGAGGGACCATCACTGAATTCTCCTATTCAGTGTTGGCCAAGCCCCACCTGGAAATGGAATTTGCAACTGGCGTCAGAAGACATTGTTCCCGAACATACAGTAAGGTAAATAGGTGCATCCTCCCTGCCACACACATGTACAAACACTGCACACCTTTCCCATGTTGAATTCGTGGCAACCTTGCCAAATCCACCTGCACCACTATGAACGTGGAACCGACTATGACCCTGACTTCAGCCAGGACAGGGCCGAAACCTCACCTGGGACTCTACATCCCAGAACAGCAAATGCTTCGTCAGCGTCCAAAGACAAGGCCAACTTCAAACGACAGCCCTGGGACACCTCCAAGGCTCTGGGCTCTGTGTGGTGCACGGTCTTTCCCCGCGCTAGGATTTCACTAGCTGTTCCCAGCCTGTATATTGTCTGTACAGAAGACAGCATCCCTGAAAATACTGTAGGTGAGTCATCCGGTCAGATTTATATGTCCAAAACATTTTTAGCTTTTTCTACATGCGATGAATTGAGATGACATACTCAACTTGTAAATAAGTCTTTTTGTACATTAAAAAAGTAATTTTTTCATAATTTATTTGGTCTATCTGCTTCTTCCTTGACAGTAGTTAATGAAAACCTGGGCCATAAATTCGGTGCATTTGAACGGAAACGAGGCTGTATTTTTTTCTCAGCAGCGTCAAAATTGACTATTCCGCCTTGGCCAGGAAATGTTTAAAGCTGGGACTTTCACTGCCTGTTTGTTTGTTGTCTGGGGCGGGGGGGCCGGGGTTTGACGCGGTACAGGGGTTGTCTGGCTGCTCTTTCAGCCCGCTGGACGGAATGTCTGTGTTGGTTTGCTGACTGGTTGTTGACACGAGGTGCAGCTGTGGTCCCAAGCCCCCCCTGGACGAGCAGTCGGATGAGCACGGTTGAGTCTTGGGGAGTGGGGAGAGGAAAACAGGCGGCCGCCTGTGCTCTGGTGCAAAAGCAGAGTTAGAGGGAGCAGGTGTAACACCCAGATACCCAGCAACCGGTCTGGGGCGAAGGGGCCAGTGGGGAGCAGCCAGGTGCAGGACTCTGAGCCCTGGGGGGGGCGGCCCTGGCAGGTGCACAGGGGACCCGGGTCTGGAGAGCCAGCAGGCTGCCATCAACAGCGTTTGGGCTACAGCTCTGAGCCTCAGGGGGACTGGGGAGGGGGGCCGTAAGGCCTGGGATGAATTCTGGAGCTGGGAGGGGAGGGCGCAGGACCGGGTTGCCAGGGCTAGAAGGCACCTTCTGTAGGGCCAGGGATGCTGTGCCTCTGCACTCCCGGCCCGGGCCCCCTAGCGCACGCTTCGCTCCAGGAGGGAAACTTGGCACCCAGCTCGGAGAGTCAGGAAGCCAAAACCGCATGCGGCGCATTCAGCTCAGAGCTATCTTTGTGGATGTCGTGGATGCACGGAAGAAGCCTTCTCTGATAGTGAGTGTAGGACACACACACACACCCCCCACCGAGGGAAACAGAATTCAAAGGTTTCCTTTCTGGGAGCGTCCCAGAGTCTTCACCGTGCATTAGGGGAAGCTTCACGTCTGCGGCCACATCTTCCTGGTGGAAAGACTACAGCCGACTCCCAGCCCCGGGGAGCCCCTCTCTTTGACGGGGGGACTTACTTAGCTGATTGCACCCTCCAGAGGAGGAACTGAGCGTACCTGGCTGGGCCCTTTCCTCTGCTTCTCTCAAAGCCCATCCTCAGGCTTCGCATCTCCCCTGCTTCTTAACGTGCTAAAAGTCCCCGGAAGCAGCTCTGCCCTGCTTTGGGGACGGGGGAGGCCAGGATGTTCAATGCTGCCCGAGACCGGATGGGCCACAGTATTAAGAAGCCCATAGAAGCCACTCAACGCAGCCACGCGCTCTGCGTCACTTAACCACAGCCACGGTCGTGCTGCTTGAGAATACTCACGCAGCCTCAGCACCAGGTCACAGCATCTGTTTGGCTGATGAATCTGGGTCCGCTGGGATTTGACGGATCCCGGTTGGGCCGGGCTGGGCAGCTCAGCTGGGAGCAGCTCATCCAGCCGGCTTGGTGGGGGCAGCTTGGCCGTGCTCTACATGACCCTCATCGGCCTCCCTGGTCAGGAGGCCAGCCTGGGCATTGCCTTCTCAGGGAACGGCAGGGGCATGAGAAAGCAGGCAGAGAAGGTTCTGCCTCTGCTCAGAATCAGGGCACCGTCCGTTTCCCCGCATTCCTCTGGCAAAAGCAAGCCACGTGGCCAAACCCATCGTCAGCGACGGGACGTGTCCTCCTTCCACGGGCGTGAGGGGGACAGAGTGCCTATTTCTCAGCAATAATACGGTCTCCCATGGTCCGCCCTCACAGCCTCATGTCCCTCCCACAAGCAGCATACACTCACACAAGACCCCAAAATCTATCCAATCGGTCATTGGGCTCGAAGTTTAAGATCGTGTGGTCTATACCTGTTCTGGATGCGTCTCTTCTTGACCCAGAGCCTCAAGAACTAAACAGAGTTCATACACACACCCAGCGCACAGAGTGGACCAGAGCTAGAATCGCGGCAGTTGCCACTCCTGTCTCAGCCGCTGGTCCACAGCATCTGAAGTCCTGCCGGGGAAACGTCGCCAGTGGCCCTACCCTGGGTCACCCTATTCCTGGGTGGAATGTTCCCAAGTCTGTTGTGCTCTGGCGTCCACATCGGGGCGTTCTTTGTTTTCCATCTGCCTTCCCACTTGTACAGAGGGCATTGGAAAGTATACCTCGTTGGGTAGCAAAGTACTGTCCAACCCCTTTCTGCCTGAAGAAGGTTGGGAGCCTGAGGTCCTTTAGGTGTCAGACACCCTCACTGTACTCCACTTACGATACATGTGCCCACGCAACTCCCTCAAACATGGCGGGTTTTGGTATTTCATTCTAGTCCACCCTGTGCGTCAAAGCCACACCTGTAATTCCTTTGGCGACATGCCCCCTCTCTACATTGATTACCGACACCCCACATCAGGCTGTGTCTAGGCACTGCATTGTCACTGAAGGGATACTCAATAGTCACCTTATTCCTTTCAAGGACCACAAGACCAAGGGATTACAATCAAGAGCATACCCTAGGGCTTCCCTGGTGGCGCAGTGGTTGAGAGTCCGCCTTCCGATGCAGGGGACGTGGGTTCGTGCCCCGGTCCGGGAGGATCCCACATGCTGCAGAGCGGCTGGGCCGGTGAGCCATGGCCGCTGAGCCTGCGCGTCCGGAGCCTGTGCTCCGCAACGGGAGAGGCCACAGCAGTGAGAAGCCCGCGTACCGCAAAAAAAAAAAAAAAAAAAAAAAAGAGCATACCCTAGACTTCGTCTTTACTCTGAGGCCGTGTCTCACCGGCACTGCCCTGGACTAGGTCTCTGTGCCCCGGGCCAGAGCTTCATCTGAAGATCTTGGAGCAGCAGGAGAAACAGGAAATAAGGAATCATTTCATTTTCTAAATTCTGCTTTACACTGGCTGGTTCCTTTCTGAACTCATCTCTTACTTTGGGTACCTTATCATTTACAGCTCAAAGAAGCTGCTGTTTATAATATTCTGCCTGGAAACCAGCCTGCCGAATTCCACGAATTCATAGAAACGTTTTATCCCTCCCCAAAGAACATAGGCAGTCATTTTACCAACTATTTCTTCACCACATCACCCAGGTCACCATTTTTCTTGCCATGTTTCCAACCTCCTCTAAATGTTCTCACTGCCCAGTTCCAAAGCTGTGCTCCATATTTTAGGACTTCGTGACAGCAGCCTCCCATTCTGGGTACCAATTTCTGAATAAGCACCAGTAATGCTATCTAATAAAAACCACAAAAGTCCTGAAACATAAAACACCCAGCGTTTATTGAGTTCAGGAGTCTGTGAGTCAGTGGAGGGTGTTGCCCTGGGTGGACAGCTGAGGCAGCTCAGCGCTGCTCCTGGGCCTTCTCCCCTGGACCCAGAGCATTGTTTGGACATCATGTTGATGGCATAGGTTCAAAAGTGCAAGTAAAAATACAGGAGGCCACTTAAGGCCTGGGCTTGGAACAGGAGGCAGGTCACATAACTGAGCCCCGAATCAATGGAAGAGGGAAATGCACACCTCCTATAAAATTATCGCAGGTCGGTATCTGAACAATAATCCAACCTCCCGCATCAGACCAGCTTTGATCCTAATAAGACTGAATTGTAGCCTCCGTCTCTCTCCTCACTCTCTTAGTTAGCTCTAAATCCAAAAGGGAGGAGAGTGAGGTCATTCATTGTGGCCCAGCAACCAATGACGTGCCAAAGTCAGCTTCTGAGCCGATGATGTGCATGTCTTCCCGACTCTATTCAGAGAGTTCATAGCGATCACTGACATTGGCCGTGTAGGGAGGATTCATACTATGGAAATCAGCAAACACGACCAACCAGGGCTTCCTGCCTTCAACCGCAGAGAGCTGGTCGTTAAACATTTGCCAGTGTACCTAAGAGCGTGCTAAAGTCCTGTGAGGTGCCAACAGCCTGATATGTCCAGAGGTCTCTTCTAAGTTTCTAAGTCCCCAAACCCATTTTGTGGGAGAACTTTTGAGTCCAGAGTGCCATGGCCTTTCAGATGTTAAAAGTCATGCAGTCTATCTTATAATATTGCTTATATGTAGAATCTAGAAAAATGGCACAGATGAGCTTATTTGCAAGGCAGAAGTAGAGCCACAGATGTAGAGAACAAACTTATGGATACCAAAGGGGGAAGGGGGTGGGATGAATTGGGAGATTGGGATTGACATATATTCACTACTATATATAAAATAGATAACTAAGGAGAACCTGCTGTACAGCACAGGGAGCTCTAGTCAGTGCTCTGTGGTGACCTACACGGGACGGAGATCTAAAAAAGAGTGGATATACGTGTACCTATAGCTGATTCACTTTGCTGTACAGCAGAAACTAACACACAGTTGTAAAGCAACTCTACCGCAATTTGAAAAAAGAAAAAGTCACGCAATCTGTTATTCAGAGGAAATTGACTAGCTGAGGTAAAGGACAGCGATGAAAGTGGAGCTGATCCGCTGGTGGTGACAGCAGGAGACCAGAGCCCACACTCCGCCCCCACCCCCACCCCCACCCCCAGGTCGCCCCGCCAACCAGAGCAACACACACATGGGCCCACAGGGTGGAGTTTGAAAACCAAACCTCTAGTTCGGCCCCAAATGAATTGAGGCCCAGAAAAATGAGCACATTCTAAACTTAGGATTAGGACTCCTGCTTCTAGAATCCCGGGAGGAGGCTGGCTACCCCAGCACCGATAGCACAGGCATGGCCCATATGTACTATTCAGTCCTTTCCTTCTTTCTGGCTCTGATGGTCTGAGTTAGTCCTTTGAAGGAAAGAGCGGTGTCTGATCCAGCCCATGAGAGCCCATCAGTGGTTTTGATTAATTCTGCCGAGTTTAGTTCCAAATCTGGTGGTTCTGGAAAACTTCACAGAGGTGGAGTGAACCAAACCTTAAGAGATGAGTAGAAATTGGATCTTGTGAGCGGCCCTTGCAGAATGTATTTGAACGTGAGACTATGTCTGCAGTCTACAAAGAATTCTGAAGAGAGACCTGGAGCTGTAGAAACCTTGAGGTGTCCTTAAGAGGTATTGGGGTTTGTTTTTTAAGTGGATTGGGGGTTAGGGGAAGGGAGGAAGAAGCCTGTGACCTGGCAGGTGGGGACCCGAGGTTTTTGGGCCAGAGTCTCACCGTAGAACTAGTAGCTGTGTTGTGACTGTGAGCTGAGGGTCTCTGATGGGCCCTTCCAGCTCCAAAATGCACTCCACTGGACTGCCTCGGTTCCAGAAAATCTATTACTGAAGCATGTTTCCTCTGGGTGCAAGCACTGAAGTCCACTGAAAAAGACACCATGGTTACCCAGTTCATTCAAACGATGAAGGAATGCGTGGAGGAGCCCATGGCAACATTCTAAGCCCCCATCAACTGCTTCCTGAGCCACCTGGGGATTTCTTGCAGCTGGGTAGGTGTGGAAGACCTGCTACATGGTGGCAAACTGGTCTTCCTCCGTGCAGGGGACCCGCGTTCGCTCATTAGTTCAAGTTCAGAAACACATTCTCTGAACTCAGAGGTCATCTGAGGTTACTGAAAGGTGATCCGTCTTCAGCTGCTTCTTAATCTCCTCCGTCTTCTCCTCATTTCCTCCTTCTCCTCCTATTTCTTCTTCCCCTTCTTCCCCTTTCCCGTCTCTTCCTTCCTTCCTCCTTCCTTCCCTCCCCTCCCCCCTCCCGCTCCCTCCCCCACCTACTATTCCTCTTCCCTCCTTCCTGATGGTCCATTTTCTTCCTTTCTGCTTTTAGAGCAGAGCTGCTGACAATGGATTCTCTTCGTTTTCCACCACCTGAGAGCATCTATTTTACCCCTCCCCCTCCCCTCCCCCATCTTCTTCTTCTTCTTTTTCCTCTTCCCCTTTCCCTTCTCTTCCTCCCTTTCTCCTTCCTTCCTCCCTTCCCCACCCCTCAGCTGGTGAACACGAGCAAGAACAAGTGGATGAGACCAATGTGTGATTGGGTCACTACAGGTGGGGTGATGTGTGTGATGATGTCACACATAGGAAAGGCGTGATGGGCTTGAATCATGGAGCAGGGAGGGGACCCATAAAATCAGCAGAGTTTGAATGAGAAATAAGACCTGATCCAGGTTTTGAAGATGAATCGGAAGTCGCCTGAGGGGGTTGGAGACTCCTCATCAGAAACCATGGACGCCAGAGGTAACTGGGATATTTTTTAAATGCTGAAAGAAAAGAACTGTCAGCACAGAACTCTGTATCCATGAAAATATCCTTCGGGGACGAAGGGAAAATAGACACTCTCAGATGAAGGAAAATGAAGAGAATTCACTGTTCATAGATGTGTTCTAAACCAGAAAGGAAATGATACCAGAAGAAAACAGAACATCAGGGAGGAGGGAAGATGAATAGAAATGGTATCTGGGTAAACAGTAGAGCATCCTTCCCTCCTGAGTCCTTTAAAATGTATTTAACGGTTGAAGCAGAAAGTATATAACATTTTGTGATGGGGCTTTCAATGTATGTCAGTGTCATAAGACAAATGTGTCATAAAGGAGGAGGTGGTTAAGGGACTTAAGGGGCTAGATAACAACATTCCACTTGAAGTGGTAAAGTATCAATTGTCAGGACACAGAAGAGTTCAGCATGTATATTGTATTTCCTGATATAATCAATAAACAAACAAACTGCAAGGTGATGTATGCAGGAACATAATAAAGAAATTGAAATGGAATCGTTCTGATAGCCCAAAAGAAGGCAGGAACAGCAAAACAAAGACATCAAAGCATAAAATGGGGGAACTAAGGCCAAACATATCAACAATTACATAAAATAAAAGTGGTTTAAAAGCATCAATTAAAAGACAAAAAATCAAGGCTTCCCTGGTGGCAGAGTGGTTGAGGGTCCGCCTGCCAATGCGGGGGACACGGCTTCGTACCCCAGTCCCGGAAGATCCCACGTGCCGCAGAGCGGCTGGGCCCATGAGCCATGGCCGCTGAGACTGCACGTCCGGAGCCTGTGCTCCGCAATGGGAGAGGCCACAGTGGTGAGAGGCCCGCGTACCGCAAAAAAAAGAAAAAGAAAAAAAAGACAAAGAATCAAGTTGGAACGCTCACCCTACTGGATTTTAAGACTAACTCTAAAACTGCCACAATCAAGACAGTGTGGTATTGGTGACAAGGAAGACACAGATCAATGGAATGGAGCAGAGCAGGGGTCTGCAAAATACAACCCAAAGACCAAAGCTGCCCTGAGGCCTGTTTTTGTATGACCTGTAAGCTCAGAATAGTTTTTACATTTTTAAAGGGTTGTTTTTTTCAAAAAAGCAGATGGCCATCAGATCTTAAAATATTTACTATGTGGCCCTTCTCAGAAAATGTTTAACTAATCCCTAGAATAGAGAATCCAGAAATAGGCCCACACAAATATGACCAATTAATTTTTGACAAAGATGAAAAGACAATTCCATGGAGAAAGGGTAATCTTTTCAACCAATGGTATTGGAACAGCTGGATATCCATAGCCAAGAAAACCCCAGAGACTTCATCTAAACCTCATACAAAAATTACCTCAAAATAAATATACAATATAAAACCATAACACTTCTGGGAAAAAGATCTTTGGGACTTGAGTTTAGGCAGAGTCCTTATGCACAACATGAAAAACATGACCCCATAAAAGAAAAAACTCAGAAACTGGACTTCATCAAAATGAAAAAGGTGTTCTCGGCAAGAGACACCGTTAAGAGAATGAAAGACAAGCCACAGACTGGGGGAAAATGGTTTTTTCATCGCATACCCTAAGAGCATCAGAAGCGTTAGAGAGGTTTTTGCAAGGGCACCGCACGTGCTAAGACTTGCATGTTAGGGGAATTCCCTGGTGATCCGGTGGTTAGGACTTGGCGCTCCCACCGCCGGGAGCCTGGGTTCAATCCCCGGTCCGGGAACTAAGATCGCGCAAGCAGTGCGGCCAAAAAAAAAGGACTTGAAGACTTGCATGTTGGAAACCTCGTCCAGCTTCAGGATGGGGAAGGGCTTGGCAGGATGTACAAGGCAACACCAGGAACCCAGGCACCGGACAGTTAGAGGCGACCAGGGAGGGGTAGATGAAGGTTGCAGGGGGACCCAAGGACTACTTAGGAGGCGAAATCCAGAGGACGTTGTGGAGGGTTCCATGTGAGGAGTGAGAGACGGGGACGTTAGGAAACAGTCCCGGGTGTCTGACTCACCTGCCCCTGAGAGATGAGAATTGGGTGAGGGCCAGCATGACGGGTGAGGACGGGGTGGGTCAGGGCGGGGAGGGGGGCTCTGGGAGTTCAGATTTGCACATGTTGAGTTGGTGTGTTTTTGAGACATCCCAGAGAGAGCCCTGAGAGGTGTTAGGATTGATGGGTCTGGAGCTCACAGGAGGGGCAGTAGGCCATGATGCCAGCTTGTGAGCCAACCACGTGAAGGAGGTTGAGATTACCTGGGACACCGTGGAGCCTCAGAGGGGAAGGGGCCCAAAGGGAGTCTTAAGAAACCCCAGCAATCAAGGGTCCAAACCAGGAGGCCGCGGCTGCCAGGGAGTCTAGAAGAAACGGCAAGAGATGGAGCAGAAGAACCAGAGCTGGGGGCGGGGGAGGTACCCCAGAAGGCATGGAAGGAGCATTCCCAAGGAGGGAGGGGCGACAACAGCGGCAAGCACCCCTGATCATCGCTAGGCTGGGCAGCCTTGCAGTCACCCTTGGCCTTTGCCTTTCTCTCACATCTCAGACTCCTTTTGGCTCTAACTTCAGAGAATATCCACAGTCTGTTCACTTTTCACCACAGCCCCCTGGGGCCCCGTGGTGTGCTGGACTCCCCTAGTTCCAGCTCAGGAGAAATTCACCAGCCAGTTGCAAGACCCTATGACTCTGCCATGGAGGGAGCGTTTCACTGTGAAATGACTGGATCAGGGCTTTCTCTGCTCCCTCCGGAAGAGCCAGTCGGCCAGCACTCCGTTCCACTGCTGTATCCCCATCCTATGCCAAGCCTCCCTGCTGCTCTACCTGCTTCCTCCACTGTCTGCTACGGCCTATCCTCACCCTCCAGTTGGAGCATCCTTCCAGATCATGTCAATTCTCTGCTTAGCATGGACCCTGAGCCCCTCTCCCACCCAGCCTGAGCACTACAGCCTGCAAGTCTCTCTACGACCTCATTGTCTCACACACACCCCCATCACTCTCCTTCACCCTCCTTGCTGTCCCACAGACACTGCTGGCACACACTGCCTCACGGCCTTTGCACTGGCTGTTCCCACTGCTGGGAATGTCCTTCCCCAGATAGACACACTGTTCACACTTTCAGGTCTTTGCTGTCCTGACCACCCTATGTAAAATCCTACACCCGCTCCATCCCTGTCTCCTTACCTGCTGTATTCTTCCCCTGAGGCACAAATGAGGTCAAGCTCACAGTGTAATTTACACTTGCTGAGTGAACTCATTGGCTCTGGGAGCAGGAGCTTGTGGTGATGTGTGAGCTGGGCAAGGAGACGGGGAGGTGGGGGAAGCAATGGGAGACAACTCTTTCAAGAAGGGTGCCAGCTGGACTTCCCTGGTAGCACAGAGGTTAAGAATCTGCCTGCCAATGCAGGGGACACGGGTTCGAGCCCTGGCCCGGGAAGATCCCACATGCAGCGGAGCCACTAAGCCCGCGAGCCAAAACTACTGAGCCCGCGTGCCACAATTACTGAAGCCCATGCACCTAGAGCCCGTGCTCCGCAACAAGAGAAGCCACCACAATGAGAAGCCCGCGCACTGCAACAAAGAGTGGCCCCTGCTCACCGCAACTAGAGAAAGCCCGCGCGCAGCAACAGACCCACTGCAGCCAAAAATAAATAAATAAAGTAAAATTATTTTTATAAAAAGAAGAAGGGGCTTCCCTGGTGGCGCAGTGGTTGAGAGTCCGCCTGCCAATGCAGGGGACACGGGTTCGTGCCCCGGTCCTGGAAGATCCCACATGCCACGGAGCGGCTGGGCCCGTGAGCCATGGCCGCTGAGCCTGCGCGTCCGGAGCCTGTGCTCTGCAACGGGAGCGGCCACAGCAGTGAGAGGCCCGCGTACCGCATCTATGTGATTTTTTTATGGGAGACTTAAGTGTGTTGGAGGCACACACTGAGAGGCACCCAGCTGAAGGGAGAGGCCACTAGACAAGGAGGAGTGGGCCAACTGGAGTGCATGGTGGGGATCCATCTGGATGGCCACAGGGCGGGAGGATTGGCCTCAGATGGCAGGAAGGTGATGTCTCTGTTGGAACAAGAGGGAAGGAAACAGGAGGGTAGCGGATGGAGGTGGGCTTGTAGGTTCGGCCCCGGGAAGAAGAAAGAGCTTCTATTCTTCCCTGGGATGTAGCAGTTGAAGTGGTCCACTGGGAGACCAGTGATCACAGGCTCAAGAAAAGAGGAAAATGGAACTTCCCTGGTGGTCCAGTGGTTAAGACTCTGTGCTCCCAATGCAGGGGGCATGGGTTTGATCCCTGGACAGACTACTAAGATCCCACATGCAGCGTGGCCAAAAAGAAAAAGAAAAGAGGAGACTGTTTGGGATTGTTAGTCACTGGAGAGTGAGCTGTCCCTGGGGACACTTTGAGGGTGATCACCAATTGATGGGCGGATCGCCTGCCCCGGGGTGGGGGTGGGTCTTGTTCCAGCGGAGCGGAGTCGCTCAGGGGTCTGGAGAGAGCAAGCTGGGATCACCAACACTGACTCTGGCTGGGAAGACCTGACAATGGGGCGGTGGGCAGGGGGTTGGCAGCAGCGAGCCCTATGGAAATGAGACCCCAGACACACATCGTGGGCCATTGTGACCAAAGAGCCAAAGATGTCACTTCCCTCCTACTTGGGCATTTGGATTCCAAGTGCCAGGTTGGGATTTGGGGACAGAGCCTCTTTCAGGGAACTGTCTCTCTCCTTGAAAGAAACTGCCCTGCGGCCAGGGAGGCAGGACGGCTAACTGTGAGCTTTACACCGTGGTGGGGAAGGCCAGGAGGACACATTAGGCCTGCTGCCATTGTCCCTGCAGCTCAGCCGGCTGCTGGAGTGTGAGGCAACCCCCGGCCCGTGCCCTTTATTGCCTCGGCTCTCTGGGAGTGCCACCAGGCCCTGCTTTACGAGCTGCCAGCACGGCTTCTATGAGCAGACCTGCTGTCAATGAGGGCTGTGTTCTATATTATGGGCAGGATGATTTATGGGCCAACCAGCCCTCAGCAGACAACCATTTGGCCAGGGAGGAAAATGACCTAACACTTCAGAAAATTGGAAGCAGAAAACAGGGTGTGTGTGTGTGTGTGTGTGTGTGTGTTGCACGTGGAGCTACGTCTGTCTCCTCCACATGATCTGCCTGACTTACCAGGTACTGGCAAATAGGAACAGCTCCATTAAAGATGTTGGTTATAAAAATGAAATGAAATGACTCGTTTCCTTCTGGCCTTTGCATCACACACTAACTATGAGGTTTCGGGGGAGAGAGGCAGGTAACCAGAAGGTGGTCAGATCCTGCCAAATCAACCTAGATTCCTTTCTCTCTAGGTAGGTCTGTCTTTCAACAGAGCGTATCAGAAAATCTCCCATGGGAGCATCTGCCCTATTTTATTGAAATATCTGTTCAGGTCTGTCTTCCCGCCAGACCGTAAGCTCCTAGAAAGCCGGGCTGTGTCTCACTGGACTTTGCATTCTTGGTTCTTTTGGTTGAATCTGGCACAGAGCAGGCACTGAAGTGGTCTACCAAGAGCCAACCATCCCCATTAGACAGTGAGCCTCTTGCCGGCAGGTGCCCTGTCTGGGTCAGCTCAGGCCCTGACTCATAGGAAGCACCCAGGAATGTAATTGCACTGGGATGCATTGAACAAGCCAGAGAATTATGGGTCAAATGATTATCCATCCACTTAAGTGGATTTCCACTGGTAGACTGCCATCTCAGATGATGCTGAGAATAAGAGTGGGGGGATGGCTTCAGGGCTCTTCCTTCTTGGTCTTTTTTCTGCCCCTTCCTCCTTCCCCTGATCTCTGAGTGGCAGAGTGTCTCAGGCACAGTCCCCATCCCTTTCCTATATTTTCTCTCCTCAGGTATGCTCACAAAATTTCAAGACTTTAAATACCGTAGATGTGCTAATGACTCTTAAATACATACCTCACCCACTAGGCTCTAATATTTAGCTGCCTGTTTGACATTCCCTTGGAAGCCTCATAGGCATCATCAATTGAATATTGCCCATCAGTCAGTTTGGGAAGTATTCATACCCAAACTTTCTTCTCCTCCAGGATTCCTCATCTCAGTAAACGACACCACCATTCATCAGTTGACTAAGGTGAAACCCAAGAGCCATCTGAGATGGTGAACTTTGTGTGTCAACTTGACTGGGCCATAGGGCACTCAGTTATTTGATTAAATATTATTCTGCTTTATGTCTATGAGGTGTCTACAAGGGTGTTTCTGGATGAGAATAACATTTGAATTGGGAGTCTGAGTTAAGCATATTGCCCTTCCCAATGGGATGGGCCTTATCTCATCAACTGAGGGTTTGAATAGAAAAAAAGGCACAGGAAGAGAGAAACAGCTCCCTGTGACTCTTATCAAGGTTGGGCAATGGTCATCTCCTGACTCTGGATTTGGACTTGGACTATACCTACACCATCAACTGCACTGTGTCTTCACCTTGCCCACCACAGACCTTGGGACTTCTTAGATGGATATAGATACAGAGATGGAGATAGAGATGGAGATGAAGCTGGAGGTGGAGATGGAGATGGAGGTGGAGATGGAGAAGGAGGTTGAGCTGGAGATGGAGGTGGAGGTGGAGAAGGAGATGGGGGTGGAGATGCACGTGAAGATGGAGATGGAGATGGACGTGGAGTTGGAGATGGAGATGGACGTGTAGTTGGAAATGGAGGTGGAGGTGGAGGTTGAGGTGGAGATAGAGTTGGAGATGGAGGTGGAGATGGTGATGAGATGGAGGTGGAGATGGTGATGAGGTGGAGATGGAGATGGTGATGGACAGGGAGATGATGGTGGAGATGGAGAAGGAGGTGGAGATGGTGATGGAAGTGGAGATGGAGATGAAGGCCGAGGTGGGCATGGAGGTGCAGGTGGAGGAGATGGAGATGGAGAAGGAGGTGGAGGTGGAGATGGAGACGGAGGTGGAGATGGAGGTGGAGATGCATGTGGAGATGGAGATGTAGATGGAGATGGAGGTGGAGAAGGAGGTGGAGATGGAGATGGAGATAGAGATGGAGAAGGAGGTGGAGGTGGAGATGGAGATGGAGGTGGCAGAGGTGATGAGGTGGAGATGGAGATGAAGGTCGAGGTGGACATGCTGGTGCAGGTGGAGGAGGAGAGATGGAGGTGGAGATGGATATAGAGGTGGAGATGGAGAAGGAGATGGAGAAGGAGGTGGAGGTGGAGATGGAGATGGAGGTGGAGGTGAAGATGGAGGTGGAAGTGGAGATGGAGATGGAGGTGGAGATGGAGATGGCAATGGAGGTGGAGATGACAGTGGAGATGGAGAAGGAGGTGGAGATTGTGATGGAAGTGGAGATAGAGATGAAGGTTGAGGTGCACATGGAGGTGCAGGTGGAGGAGGAGATGGAGGTGGAGGTGGAGGTGCAGATGGAGATGGAGGTGGAGGTGGAGGTGCAGCTGGAGATGGAGGTGGAGGTGTAGATGGAGATGGAGGTGGGGATGGTGATGGAGAAGGAGGTTGAGGTGGAGGTGGAGATGGAGAAGGAGGTGGAGATCGAGAAGGAGGTGGAGGTGGAGAAAGAGGTGGAGGTGGAGCTGGAGAAGGAGGTGGAGGTGGAGAAGGAGTTGGAAGTGGAGGTGGTGATTGAGGTGGAGATGGAGAAGTAGGTGGAGGTGGTGATGGACATGGAGGTGGAGAAAGTGTTGGAGGTGGTGATGGATTTGGAGTTTGAGAAGGGGGTGGAGGTGGAGATGGAGAAGGAGGTGGAGGTGGAGATGGAGATGGAGATGGAGGTGGAGGTGGAGATGGAGATGGATGTGGAGATGGAGATGGATGTGGAGATGGAGAAGGAGGTGGAGGTGGTGATGGACATGGAGGTGGAGAAAGTGTTGGAGGTGGTGATGGATTTGGAGTTTGAGAAGGGGGTGGAGGTGGAGATGGAGAAGGAGGTGGAGGTGGAGATGGAGATGGAGATGGAGGTGGAGGTGGAGATGGAGATGGATGTGGAGATGGAGAAGGAGGTGGAGGTGGAGGTTGTGATGGAGATGAAGATGGAGATGGTGATGGAGGAGAATGAGATGGAGTTGGAAGTGGGGATGGAATTGGACATGGAGATATATAATTTATGTTTTTTTCTCCTACATTTACTAATGGAATTCTACTGTAAGAAAGAGCTGCCTCTTCCCATCCATTTATGTATTTTTTTCTCTTTTATTTATATCTGTATAGACAGGTGAATAGTTATGTTATTCTCTTTTGTTAAAATCTAATACCATCATTTACTTTTTTGCTCAAAATATTCTAGTTAAGACCATTGGGATGTGCCATGTGTCTGTGGCTGCGTCGGACTCTTGTGTGTGTCGTTTCCTTGAACTCTCGCCACAGAAGAGAGAGCTACTGTGCTCTTCTCCGACAGCTTAGAAATGGAGGCTTGGTTAGGACAACCCTTCACCCAAGATCACCTGAACAGATTGTGAAGAAGCCCAAGGCCTCTCATCACGTGTCCCATTGGGGCTTGAGCTCCTGTTTCTCCCAAAGCTCAGCCAGCTCAGGCTTGGAGATGGGTCACCTGGAGTCCCTAGTCACCTTGAGAGGGTGGTCTCCTCCATTCTCAGGCAGAGAAACTGAGGCACGAAAATTTCTTCTGGCTGTCCAAGGTCACATGGTGCCAGCATGACTGGTAAGGCGGGGTGCCGAGGGTGTGGGTTTCTATGGACCTCCATGTGGCCTGGCGGGTCATCCACACCATCCCCTCCTCCACACGACAAAACTATTTTCAGTAATAATCTTGTAAGAGAAAAATATTAATGACCATAAAAGAACACTGACAGCAAAATTTCTCTCTTGCTAATGTTACACACACAATTAAGAAAAACTTTAAAGGAAAGGAAAATGAAAGAAATCAAATATTATAGTACTTCAAAGGAAAATTTCAACAGTTTATTCAATACCTCTCCTATCTACCTAGCAATTTGAAATTCGATACCTAGTTACAGGCTGAGGTAATAAAGTTTTACATAAATAATTATCTTGTAACTGACAAGTGACTTTTAATAAAATAAAAACTATTCAAATTCTGCCAAATAGTTCATGTGTGAACTGAAATCTGCACTTACCAAACAAAAACTTTATGCTGTTTAAGTGCTCTTGGTTTCTAATACTAATTAGCACAAGTTCCGGAATTTTCTCTTTCATCATTGGACTTGAGCAGTTTATTCCAATGGGCGTTGGAAACATTTACTGTGCCTGAAAGAGGCTTGGCTAATTCTGAATCATGATCTTACCCTTGCAACATGTGTAGCTGAGTCCGTATGTGTCAGGGGTTGACTCTATATAGGGGAGTTCTCAAATTATATTCCATGTACAAAACTAAAAACAGAGTTACCACATGATCCTGCAAACCCACTCCTGAGCATATATCCAGAGAAAAGTATAATTCAAAAAGATACATGCACCCCAGTGTTCATAGCAGCACTGTTTACAATAGCCAAGACATGGAAGCAACCTAAGTGTCCACTGACAGCTGAACGGATAAAGACGTGGCACAATGGAACACTACTCAGCCATAAAAACAAATGAAGTCGTGCCATTTGCAGCCATTTGCAGCAACGTGGATGGACCTAGAGATTATCACACTAAGTGAAGTAAGCCAGACAAAGAAGGACAAATATCATGTGACATCTCTTATATGTGGAATCTAAAAAAAAAAATACAAATGAACTTATTTGCAAAATAGAAATAGACTCACAGACATAGAGAACAAACTTATGGTTACCAAAGGGGGAAAGGAGGGTGGAGAGGGATAAATTAGGAAGTTGGGATTAACATATACACACCACTATATATAAAATAGATAAACAACAAGGACCTACTGTAGAGCACAAGGTACTATACTCAATATTTTGTAATAACCTGTAAGGGAAAAGAATCTGAAAAGGAATATATATTATACATCATATATAACTGAATCACTGTGTTGTACACCTGAAACTAACACAGCATTGTAAATCAACTATACTTCAATAAAAATATATATATCTTCCATGTAGAAGCCAATGTTTTTAAGGGATAACGAATAAAAGAGTGCTCATTAAGCTTACAAGAATACTATGAAAACCAGAGAAATTACTCAGAACTTAAACCCACGAAAGCTTCTTTTTCAGAGGAAAATCTTATCACTGACATTGTTTAGATTGCTGGTGCAGGTTAACAGTGAGAAGCAGAGCAATTCAATCTGTTTTATTATTGCTTTCATACTTTTCATCAACCACACACCCTCATGCTGCCTGCACCCAGAGTGGACCCCGCCCATCACCCACCCTCAATCCTAAGGAAGCCTCACTTAACCTCTAAGCATCTTCTGCTAAGGGGATAAGATAAAGGGAGGCCCCCTTTCTGGCCTTCTAGAAGCACCAACGAGCCATTCTCTGGACCCCAGAGCCCTCAGCTGCATCACATGCCTTCCCCAGCTCTCTTCCTCCTTCTTCCAGACACTTGCCTGACTCATCCCTCTGTACAATGTGGGCACGTAAGACCCCAGCCAACCTGCACCTGCAGGTCACACTGCTCTCCACTGGGGTCCTTGCTCATCCAGCACTGAGTCACCCTAGGTGCATTTCGGTTGGTGCCTGGTGTCCGGCTCTGTCCCTGCTGTGCCCAGTACCCATCATGCAGTCTGGCAGGGCTGCTGAATGAGAGGGGAAGGCAGGGCATGGGCGCTCGGCCCTTTGCTGGGGAGATCCACAAAATAGATACACATCTGGAAGACCTGGAGGTTGCCCTGCAATACCCCCAGGCGTGTAAACCTTGTTGACCCCCTCCTCCCGCATGTCCAGGCAGGCCATGCTGGTAGGAGGTGGGGAGGGCACTCTCTGCCCCTATGCCATGCCAAGCCCCATGCCGGGCACTGTGTACGTATCTCCTCATTTGAAACTCACAACAACCTTCCCGGCCTCACACCTGCCTGCCCACCAGCCTGCTGCCTCCCTTCCAAGGGCCCAGTCCATCTCGAGGCCCCCTGCTGACTAGCAACTTCTCCTGCTTCGAAATCCCAGAGAGAATCCGCCTGACAGCAGCCCTTCCCCTCGCCCCAGTGGTCTCTCCTTGGTCCACCCCACAGTGGCCAGGCCGCCCTCCTGATCGGGGGCTAGAGTCCTGTCTAACACAGGGAGGCCCTATTACTATTATGCCCCTCATTCTACAAATGAGGACACTGTAGAGAGGTTCCAAACTTGCACGGGAGCCCCCTGAAGGTGGGCCTGTGCTCCCCCTCCTGTGGTCCCCACCCAGGGAAGCCCCTGGAAGGCAGCAGTGTGCCGCTGGCTGGTCTCCGATGTCAGCCAACCCCAGGTGATGGACTGACTTCTGCTGAGACTTAAAAGCTATTTGAAGCCATCAAGGGAAACCAGCTTTGCGTACATATCAACTCTGTTTGGCAAAATAGCTGGAGTTGGATTTTATTTCTGCTGGGCATTGATTATGGGTATTAATTTGAGAATCTGAAAATTCAATAAAACAGATTAAACCTCCCAAAGAATGAGCGGAGACCATCAACCCGTGCTGCCAAGGGGCGTGAGAGCGAGGTGGGTGGGAAGGAGAACCCAGGGCTGGGTCAGGTCGTGCAGCCATCCGGCCCCATGGGGCCCCCAGCCTGCTTCTGCCCTGGCACTGAGGGCACAGTGACAGCACAGCCCTCCTCTGCAGGACACCTAGCCTGGCTCTGCAGGAAACCAACACCATGGCGGAAAGGGGAGATTTGGAGATTCTTGTTTTTTTAAGTTTGATTTTTCTTTTGAGGTGTAATTGACATATAACATATTAGTTTCAGGGGTACAACATAATGATCCAATATTTGTCAACATTGCAAAATGTTCACCATAATAAGTCTAGTTGACCTCTGTCACCTTAACATAGCTACAAAAATTGTTTTTCTTGTGATGAGAACTTTTAAGATCCATTCTCTTAACTTTCAAATATACAATACAATATTAGTAACTATAGTCACCAAGCTATACATTACATCCGTAGGACATATTTATTTTATTAACTGGAATTTTTCATCTTTACTCATTTCTCTGTCCCCCGGACCATTGCCACTGGCAACCACCAATCTGTTCTCTGTATCTACGTAAGCTAGGTTTTTTATTTAGATTCCACGCATACATGATGTTGTACGATATTTGTCTTTCTCTCTCTGACTTATTTCACGTAGCATCTTACCCTCTAGGTCCATCCATGTTGTTGCAAATGGCATTATTTTATTTTTTATGGCTGAGTAATATTCCATTGTATATATGTACCACATCTTCTTTATCCATTCATCCATCAACGGACACAGGTAGTTTCCATATCTTGGCTATTGTGAATAATGCCGCAATGAATATGGAAGTGCAGATATCTTTTTGAGTTAGTGTTTTTGTTTTCTTCAGATGAAAACCCAGAAGTGGAATTGCTGGATCATGTGGTAGTTCTGTTTTTAATTTTTTGAGGAACCTCCATACTGTTTTCCATCAACTTACATCCCACCAACAGTGCACAATGTTCCCTTTTCTCCATATCATCTCTAACACTTATTTCTTATCTGTTTGATGACAGCCATTCTGACGGGTGTGTGGTTTTGATTTGCACTTCCCTGATGATTAGTAATGTTCAACATCTTTTTATTTACCTGTTGACCATCTGTATGTCTTCTTTGGAAAAATGCCTATTCAGAACTTCTGCCCATCTTAAAATCAAATTGTTTGGGGTTTTTGTTTGTTTTTGGTTTTGCTATTGAGTTGTATGAGTTCTATATATATTTTGGATATTAACCTTTATCAGATATATGATTTGCAAATATTTTCTCCCATTCTGTAGGTTACCTTTTCATTTCATTGATGGTTTTCTTCACTGTGCAGAAGCTTTTTGGTTTGATATAGTCCCATGTGTTTATTTTTACTTTTGTTTCTTTTGTTTTTGGAGTCAGATTCAAAACATCATCACCAAGACCTATGTAAAGGAGCTTACTGCCTGTGTCTTCTTCTAGGAATTTTATGGTTTCAGGTCTTTTGTTCAAGTCTTTAATCCGTGGGACTGTTGATTAGAAGAGTCCAAAGAGATTCAGCAAACTAGAGTCAACCTTGAGTGAATCCTGGTACAGAACTGAAAAAAAGAAAAAAAAGCAACTCTAAAGAACAGTCCTGGGATAATAGGTGAAATCTGAATGTGGACTGGGTATTAGAAGATATTACAGAACTGTTAAATTTGGGGTGTGATAATGCTTTTGTAGAAGAATGTCTTGATTCTTAAGAGACACATGCTTAAGTATTTAATTAAGAAATGTCATGATGTCTTACTTTGAACTTACTTTGTATTTCCTTTTCCTTATATGCATTTGTCAGGTCTTATAACAGGGTTATTCTGGTCTCCTAAAACAAGTTAGAAAGTATTTCCTGTTCCTCGATTTTCTGAGAGAGTTTTGTAACATTAATATTATTTATTTTTAACTGTTTGATAAGAATCCACCAGTGAATCCATCTAGTCGGGGTTTTTTTGTGGGAAGATTTTTAAAATTATGAATGTAATTTCTTGAATAGATATAAGGCTATTCTGATTCTCTATTTCTTACTGAGTCAGTTTTAGTAAGGCATGTTTTTCAAGGAAATTTTCTTTCAGTTGTCAAATGCATTGGCATAAATGCAAATATTCATAATATTTTCCTTTTTATTCTTTAATGTCTGTAGAATATGCAGTATTATTTCCTTTTTCATTTATCTTAGTGATAATTTCTATTTGCTCTTTTTTTTTCTCAATTATTCTTGCTAGTGGCTTATCAATTTTATTTATCTGGTCAAAGAATCAACTTTTTCCCCCTAGCTTCTTTAGGTGAAAACTTAGATCTTTGGTTTTAAATCTTTCTTCTTTTCAAATATATGTTTCTAAAAGAAATTTACCTTTAGGTACCAGTTTAGCAGCATGCCACAAATTTTGATGTGTTCATTATCACTCATTAAAAATTTTTTAGATTCCCCTCATGATTTTTTTTGACCTGTAAGATATTTGTTATTTATAAATGTGTTAGTATCCAATACTTGGGATTGTCTAGGGTTTTTTTGGTTTGTTTGTTTGTTCCTTTTTGCTTCCTGATTAAATTCTAATGTTGTTGAGAAACATTCTATAAGATTGCAATCTTCTGAAATTAACTGAGAATTGTGTTCTGGTCTAGCAAATTGGTCTATCCCTGTGAACATTTCACATGCACTCAGGAGAAACGTGTATTTTGCAGACGACCCAGGCTTGAATCCAGGTCTGCCATTTACTAGCCATGTGAGTTAAGCAATAAATACAGCTTCTCTGAGTCTCAGTTTCTCCAAATATAAAACGGGAATAAATGATGGTATAACTGACCCAACAATGTTGTGGTGGAGTGAAATAAAAGGCTCTTAGCACCCTGAAGTCTCCTTCTGTGTTAGCTGTCCTCTGTCTCCTCCGCCTGCTTCTTCTCGTTGTTATTACTACTGTATGGCCATAATCATTATTGTTGCTACTGTTGCTGTCACATAGTTGCAATCATTTTTCTTTTAACATCTCTTTTGGAGTATAATCGCTTTACAATGGTGCGTTAGTTGCTGCTGTATAACAAAGTGAATCAGCTATAGGTACATACATACATCCCTATATCCCCTCCCTCTTGAGTGTCCCTCCCACCCTCCCTATCCCACCCCAATTCATCTTTAATTGAACTTCTGAGACTGCTATTGAGCCGTGCCCCCAGGGGAGTTTCCAGTGGCTTCTTTTTTGTTGTTGTTGCGGTACGCGGGCCTCTCCCGTTGCGGAGCACAGGCTCCGGACGCGCAGGCTCAGCGGCCGTGGCTCACGGGCCCAGCCGATCCGCGGCACGTGGGATCTTCCCGGACCGGGGCACGAACCCGTGTCCCCTGCATCGGCAGGCGGACTCTCACCCACTGCGCCACCAGGGAAGCCCTCCAGTGGCTTATTTTACAGTCCGTTACAAAGCTATTCTCACCATCATGATGATTGTCACCCTCCTAACGAAACTGCATGCTTTACGTTCTACCCGGAGGTGACTGTGGAGGGAGGCCAGCCCTGCCATATTCTTAAAGCCACAGGGGTCTCCCTGGCACAGACGAGTGAGGTCTTCGGAGCTGACCAGCCTTCTGGGGACACCTGGTATTTGATAACACAACTTTCTCACTCTTGACTTCTTTGATGTGCTACTTTTGTGGGGCCCTAGATGATGTGTCTTTGGATGATTATCTTCTGTAGGGCACATGGATTGGAGGTCCTGATGAGACAGGCTGGGACCTGGGACCTGGGACCCTTTGCTACAGTGCCTGCACCTGGACAAACGTCTCCTAGAGCAATAAAATAAATAAATACATAAACTATAAGGGACTAAAAATAACTGTGTGCATGTGCAGTCAGGGCAAATTATGGACAACAAGACACAAAAAGACCAGAAAAACCCAACTGCCACTTCTGAGGAGCTGGGAGCAAAAACAGGGTGTTGGGGGCAAAAGCATGTACTGCGCATGCCCCCTGCACTCAGCACCACAAAGGGATGGGCAGACCACCTAAGCCACGCCTCCAGCCCGACCCCTGGACACACCCCCACGCTCACCCCATATAAGGAACCAGCTCATCCCCACCTCGAGGAGCGAACAAGGGAATCTGTTATTTGTTCTTGCTGTCCCCTGCTGTAGCAGGAGCCCCAGTAAAGACTTGCTTGAATTTCTTGTCTGGCCTCTTATCAATTTCTATTGATTGCGGAAGGCCAGGAACCCTGGTCGGTATCACTGATCTCTTGCATATTAGAATGCATTTTTCAGTTGTCTTCACTGGTGCCAGGGGATCCGGTTGGGTGTAGTATCTCAGGCTGTGAACTTTCTCCTACAAAATTGCCTCTCCACGGCTCTATTGCCTTCTGACATTGGAAACAGCAGAACAGAACTCTGAGGTTAGCCTGATTCTTGTTCCTTGAGATAGAACTCTTATTTTTCTGCCTAGTAGCTTAAGATTTTTTTCCTTCATAACACAATCCCCAGAGTTTTGCGTGGTGTAGGTGTAAACATCTTTCTCGATCCTTTTTGATCCACACACAGCTCTCTAGCTGGGAAATCTCTTCTTGATAATACATTGCTCACTCTTTCCACATGTTCATTCATTCAAAAACTATTTATTGAGTACCTAGGTTCCAGGCACTGAGAATACAGCAGTGAAGAAGATAAAACTCCTGCCCTCGGGGAGCTTCCAGATGATAAGGGAAACAGTCAATAAACAATCAATGAAAATGATAAACAAGAGCTCCTGGCAGCAGCAAGCAGGTCTTTGGAGGATAATAAAACAGCCTGAGGGATGGAGAATGCAGGGGCAGGGAGTTCTGCCTGGAGGGGGTGGGGGATGGCTGGAATTTCAGCCTCTTCCTTCCTTAGGAATGTCTATTCTAGTTTACCATGGAATTGGATCTCTTTTCTGCCCTTGATGCCAAAAGCTCAGCCTCTGTGCACCTGTGCTGAATTGAATCTCAGAGACAGAGTTTTGGGTGAAGTAGAAAATAATAGCTTTATTGCTTTGCGAGGCAAAGGAGGACACAGAGGGCTTGTACCCTGAAAAACTGTGTGTCCCAAACCGGGGCGGGGTGGGGGGCGGATTTGGTGAGGAGTTTTACAGCAGTGGTTCAAGGGGGGGGGTTGCTGATGAGGACCAGGGTGTGTGCAGGGCCTTCGCTCCTTTAATCTGGCCTCAGGGTGTTTCCTGGTGAGCCTTTGTTGGGGGTTTTACTTCTGCAGAAGAGCTCAGAGATGCTGTTCTGTGTATCCCTTGAGGCGGGGCCAGGACCTGCCCCAAGGCTGCACTGTTCTTTCTCCTCCCTTGTCTCAGCATCCCCTCTCTTCCCTGATTAGCAGCTGTTTGAACCTGCCCTTTGGAACGCAGGGAAGGTCATGGAGGCTGAATGAAGCCTATTCCCTACAAACAAGAAACGGGGACACAGAAAGGCTTCGAGCCCAGGACCCCCACAGGGTCCTGCTTGGTTTCACCTTCAATGTGTAGTTTTTAAATTTTTATCATTTGCTTCTATTTTTTCCCCCAGCAATCTGGGAGAACTTGCCAAGGTGTCCTCCATGCATCAACTGTGCCATCAATTCAATTTTCCCCAGTCCCTTGTGCTCTTTTTTGCCTCTGGTGAGGACCCTGAGTCATCAGAATGACTTCAACTTTCTCTTGCTGTGTGGTCCTTTTCCATGGGTCTCATATAAAGTCTGCTTTTCTAGGCTCAGTCTTGTGTGTGGCTTATGAAATCCCTCTGTGCCCCCTTCAGTGAAGGTCAGTGGGCAGGATGGAAGGGTATTCCTCCCTGCACTGTGTCCCATGGGGTGCGGGGCTGGGACACAGCCCGCCTGGATGAAAGGTGGGTGCAGGTCGATGGACACTGCACCCAGTCCCACCCCTGAGAGCACAGGATGAGGGCAGCCCTGTCTGGAAACGCCCCCACTGCCTCGGGCAGTCACGCCAAACAGACGGATCCCATGGACACTCCCGGTGGCTAGAAAACGCTGCCACTGTGGCACCCACCTCTGCCTTGACTTGTGGGAGGGAATTTGGAGGGGCAGGTAATTGCACAAAACCACATACTGTTCTGCCTTGAAGTTTCTTTTCTGAGCCCCCAGAAGCCCCAGGGCTGGAGAGGTTATTTATGTTAACCTCCTGTTTAGAAATTAAGTTCCGATTTAGAAATTAAGGATTGTAATTTAGCATTAACCCAGATGTCAAGACATAATGAGACACACTGGGGGAAATTGGATTCCACTTTGCCAAAGACCCATTTTATTTATAATAACCAGCCACTCACATTCTGCCAATATTGATGGATCATAGGTTTAAAATTTTGATAGCTCATTCATTTCTATAATTACATTTATTTCAAATTAAATAAGTCTCGTACACCCTTGATATACAAAGAGACAAAATTAATTTGTGGATCAGAATTAACCTGCCATTCAACCCCTGGAACTGTCCTTCCTAGAAGCCCTTGGAGAGCGACATTCTGCCATTTCACAGATGATGATTTGCATATGAACCATTTTTAACCTGGAAGGGGCTTGTCCCTGGGCTTGAAGGGAAGTGTCATTGCAAAGGGGACGGGGTTCCTCGCTCATCAATAGGCCCAGATACGGAGACGGGGCCATTTGCCAGTAGAGCCGATCTGCCTGGAAAACAGCAAAAGCAACGAAGGGGCAGCTGCCAGGTGTTACAGGTAAGGTGTGAGCATTGGCACTTGTCCCCAATCCTCTAGTTGCTGGTGAGCGACCTTGAGCAGGATTCTCGCAACTGCCCTTTCCTGAGCAGGGTGGTAAGGATGCCCACCACTTCCTGCTTGCCCACACCCCTTGCGGGAGGCCCGTCTCCTGGCCACAACTGGCTTGACCGAGAGTGGAGTCAAGGGCAGTGTGGCCGATCCGCTGGGCATGGAGACCCTGAACAGCTGGGCTGCGTGAATGACATTGAGGGGCACTTCCTGTGTGGTCAGCCTGAGTTCACACCATGTACACTATGGGGAAGCTGGTCCAGAGAAAGGATGGAGTTGCCTTGCAGAGCTGGGCAGAAGTGGTACTGGGCAGATCGGGGGGTGGGAGGGGGAAAGAGAGAGATGGAAAAAGAGCGAAGAAATGGAGAGAGAGCAGGATAGAGAGAGAGAGGGATGGAAAGGGGGAAGGAGAGGCATTTGCCCTTTGACTCTGGCCCCAGCTGCCCTGCACCTCAGCTGCCCTGGGTTCCCTGTTCTCGGCCGTCTGAGCTTGCTCTACATTTGCTCAGGACACCCTCCTTCGAGCCTGCAGACTGTGACAGGCTTTGGCTCTGAGCTAAGCCCCGGATTCAGGACGAGGCCTCTGCCTCAGTGAATGCACCCTCTAGGGCAAGAGTCATCCCAAGTAGCACACAGTGTTCCCCAGCCACGGCTCAGGGTGCCCACTGAGCTTCAGTGCTGTCGCCTGTGACGTGGACCTAACACTTTCCTGGCAGGAGCCGTGCAAAGATGAGGGTAATGTGTACGGGACATCAGCCCAGCCCTGGTGCATCTTAGGTGCTCCACAAGCGGCAAAAGAAAACAAGCCAAGGCTGGCAACACGGAGACATTGGGGGAGGGAGATGGTGATGGAGGCCCCTGAATTTGGGAGGAGAAAGGAGCAGAAGAGGGCAGCCATTCCTGGATTAGCTGGGGCTGAGAGATGTGGAGCCCCGCATGTCCCAGCGTGACGGTAAAATGTGGGAAAGACTGCAGGGTGGCATCCTGGTCTCAGATGTGGCCCCGGAGAATGACCTGTCCGTGGAGTGGCCTGGGAGGTCCCACGTATTTTCACAGGCCTGGAGTGGGGGGCTGAGGTTATTGAGGGGTAAGTCCATGAGACCTGCCGGGGTCCTGGGTCCAGAAACAGCAGAGAGGGTTGCCTGGGGGATGGGAGGAGGGCTTGGTTCTAACCCAGGACTATCATGGGGGGTCAAGGTGGAGCCCACGGACTGTGGCGAGAGAGCACTGGCCGTGGCCTGAGCCAAGGCTGGACAGGACATGACACACCTTGGTCCTTTACAGGGGCCAGCCAGACGGCCACTGAGACCTGGAAACACCCTCAGGACACCTGCCTAATCTCCTCTCCCTCCCCCCAATTCACCCTGGTCCCAGGGGTTAGGGGTTGGGGGGAATTCTGAATTGATAGAGTTTTAAACCCACAATGGCTAAAAGAATTGATTTTGACTCTGTTTACTTGTAAGTAACTAGAAGCCATCCAACAGAACGGGGCTCAGCATCAGAAATTAAGTGACGCACAGACATAGAGAACAGACTTGTGGTTGCCAAGGTGGCGGGGGGGCGGTTGGGAGTTTGGGATTCACAGATGCAAACCATTCTATAGAGAACGGATAAATAACAAGGTCCTACTGCATAGCACAGGGAACTATATTCAACATCCTGTGATAAACCATCATGGAAAAGGATATGAAAAAGAAGATATATATGTATATAACTGAATCGCTTTGCTGTACAGCAGAAATTAACACAACATTGTAATTCAACTATACTACAATAAAATTTAAAAAATAAAAAAGGAAAACAATGAACTTTAAAAAAATTTAAAAATGAAATCAAAATGTCAAAAAAAAAAAGAAATTAAGTGACGTAAAAAATGGAGGTTTGCTCTGGTATACTTGACTCTTCTGAACATGAAACTTATCCCCTGGAACCGGCATCTCACAGCCTCCCACCCCCTCCCCAGGAGGATAGGAGACTCTCCAGCGCTTGGGAATCATATTTAGCCAGAAAATCTCCACAGAGGCCCGTGACTGTCTTCAAAGGTTTGAAGAGTTGGCACGTGGCAGAAGGAATTCGTGCCTCCTTTTCAGAGGATCAAGGTGTTAGTAGTTATAGGAGGGGAGCCGTTTGCAACTCAGGCTGAGAGATGAAGGTTTCCTGCCCACCCCCCCCACCCCCCTGCCCCCGCGCCCCCGTGCTCTCCGCCTCAGGTGGGTGGTCGGCCCAGGGATGGAGGACCATGTGTTAGGGGCTGCAAAGAAGAAAGCGTTTCCAGGTCCTCTCTAACTTAGAGGTGGACAACTGCCTACCCAGAGCTGCTGTCCTTTGCGCAGCTCTAGAATGAAAGAGTGAAGAGAATCCAAGGCCAGACCCTGGGGACTCACAGGGGGGTCAGCACTGCAGGGAAAGTGACATTCCTTAATTCCTTAATTCACTCCTGCAGTCCCCACAACAATCCAGTGATATTTGGAGTTATCATCCTGATTTTACAGTCGAAACCGATTCAACGGGAGTAATGAACCTGCCCAAGGCTACCCACTTACTAAGCAACAGAATCAAAGAGGAATTGCACCCTAGGGCCCTTCCCAAACTTTCCACGCCTCTTTAATGACCTATATTCTAAGAGGGAAAATTTCAGAAGACCAAATTTTTAAAGCCTCTTTATTACATTCTGTGGGCTTCAGAGAGAATTCTGAAGTGTAAATCAGCTCAGATAAAGCCTCAAGTGGAGCCAGGCAAACGCGCGATTGTTTTGGTATCTTTCTGCACCGCCCGGAATCCAGCGTTCTTTGCCTTCCTTTCCCAGAAGTCTCGAGCTCTTGGTACTGTATAAATATTTCACAACATTTGGGCCTGCAGAAAGAAGAGGGAAGGAGCCCCCCACTTTGGGTGGGGTGCTAGGGACTGCAGGCGGGAGAACAGACCAGGCAATCGACCTGGGCCTCCTGCCCTGTCTCCCAGCAAAGCTCATCCACAGTCGTCGAGTGGTCCATCAGGGCTGAACCGCTCTGGCTGACTTACCTGCTAAGGTGCTTTGTGGCTGCTACTTAGAGAGGCCATTTAAAATTCAGTACTCACCGAGGGTTCCATGCACTGTAGGCTCTGGATAAATGTTGCTTATGCATTGGGGAGGGAAAGAAGCCATAGAATCCAGAGTGTGTTGCCCACAGGAATCTGACACAGAGAGCCCTGGGTAGGTCACAGGGTCCCCGGGGGCCAAGGGTTCGGACCCTACCTTGCCCCCTGGCCACCCCTCTGTCAAATGGGGCCCTCACTGGTCAAACTGCAGACCCACCAGGGGCCGTGAGCACTGCGGGGGATGGGGAAGGAGGCACCAGGCTGGGAGGACTCTGTAGACCCAGTGTCCATCAGGGTCACCCAGACCTGGCGCTTTGGCCAGTTGTATAGGGAAACAGCTGTAGTTTCAAACAATGAACAACAACACCACCCCTCAGCTTCTCATAGTGTTTCCTAATTAATTTGACAACAACTAGGCCTCTGATGCCATGTGTCAACTTGGCTGGGGCTCAGTGCCCAGGGATTTGGCCAAACACTGTTCTTGATGCTTCTGTGAGGGCATTTTTAGATGAGATATGCATTTAAATTGGTGGACTTTGAGTAAAGCAGGTTGCCCTCCATAATGTGGGTGGGCCTCATGCAATCAGTTGAAGGCTGACAAATTCCCGGAGCAGGAGGGAATTCCACCAGCAGGCTGCCTTTGGATTCCAACTGCAACTCTTTCCTGAGTCCTCACTTAACTGGCTTCCCCTATCAGATTTTGGACTCACCAAGCCTCTGCAATTGTCTGAGTCAATTCCTTAAGATAAATCTTCTTCTCTATATAGTCACCTCTTATTGGTTCTGTTTCTCTGGAGAACGCTGACTAACACAGCATCTAACGCTGCACCCCTTTGTCTTCTCCTGATTCTTATTTATTTAATAAATATAAATAAGGTTTAAGTAATAAACCAATATTTATAAATTGAAAAAACAAACAAAAAAAACTAGGCCTCAAAGATGTCCCTCCCCGGATGGAAGAACCAGAACAGTTTTGTGAGTTAGATTTTCCCTGCGGATAGGAGGAGAGTTTTACCCCCCGTGACTGGGGCGAGCCCCAGCGAGTGGCCCCTGCTGTGTCCAGGGAGCTGATTCAGTGCCAAGTGGAAGGGGTCAGAAGCACTTCGTCACAGGCCTCGTTTGCTGGCTTCTAGCACCTTCCCCAAGACAGTACTTTGGAGAGTAATTGTCAGGGCGTTTTCAGCTATGAGTAAGAGAAACTCCTCTGACTCCACCTGGCTGAAGCAACCACGTGAAACTCGTCAGCTCCTCTAACTGAAAAGGCCCACGGGGCCATCTTCAGACAGATGAGGGTTGGTCCAGGCATGGGGAGCCGGCTATTCCCATGACAATGCTTTTCATGTCACGGTGGCAACTTCATCCTCTGTTTGCTAAGGCTCCTGTAACAGATGACCACCAACTGAGTGGCTTAAAATAACAGAGGTTTATTCTCTCAGAGATTGGAGGCTTCAAGTCTGAAATCCTGGTGTTCAGGGCCGGGCTCCCTCTGCAACTCTGGGCAAAATCCTTCCTTGCCTCTTCCAGCTTCTGCTGGCTCCCAGCAAGCCCTGCCATTCCTTGGCTTGTAGCTGCATCTCCCCGATCTCTGCCTCTATCTTCCCTCTGTGTTTTCTTATCAAGACACCAGTGACATGGGATTTAGGGCCTACCTAATCCAGGATGACCTCAACTTATTACATCTCCGGAGACCCTCATTCCCAGTATTTCCCAATCACATTCTGAGGTTCCAGGATTGCAGGGGGTACGCTTTCACCCCACCCTGGTTGCCTGCCTTTGCAGAAACAGGAGAGCTGGAATAACAAATGAGGAGACAGGGCCTGGTGGACACACAGGTGTCTTCCCAATTATGGAATGAAAGCTTGAGGGTGGGTATTGTTGGGGACCCTACCCAGACTTCCTGGATCCGTTTCACCGATTCTGTGTGCCTCTGACTTTAAGTGCCTACACTTGACACTCTGTAGAGGCTGCCCTTGGGTCACTGGTGAGGCTCATACAAAGAACTGGGGGTACTTGAGAGTTTGCATTCCCAGGGGCCAGTCCTTTGCAAGCTCAGCTCCCTCGCTTCAGGGGAGGGTAACTCACACCTGAGTTCCCCTGTAGAACCAGCCACCTTCTGCAGCTACCTTCCCAAGACCTTACCTGAAGCCACACCCTGGCTTGGCTTCTCCCATCCCCCCACTGATCCCCCCAGGAACATTTCCATCACAAGGCACTTAACCAGGAATCCTCGTTTCAGGGTCTGCATCTGGGTAGGGTTGCCAGATTCAGCAAATAAAGATATAATAATAATAATAAAATAAAGATTAGTAATACTTAATAACAATAAGTAAAATTAAAATAGTTCATTTTATTTTTTTATTTATTTATTTTTTTTTTTGCGGTACGCGGGCCTCTCACCGTTGTGGCCTCTCCCGCTGCGGAGCACAGGCTCCGGACGCGCAGGCTCAGCGGCCATGGCTCACGGGCCCAGCCGCTCCGCGGCATGTGGAATCCTCCCGGACCAGGGCACGAACCCGTGTCCCCTGCATCGGCGGGCGGACTCTCAACCACTGCACCACCAGGGAAGCCCTAAAATTTTTTTTAATTTTAAATTTTTAACCATTTTTAAAATTGAAGTATAGTTAATTTACAATGTTGTGTTAGCTTCAGGTGTACAGCAAAGTGATTCAGTTATTCACGTATGTCTATTCTTTTTCAGATTTTTTTCCATTATAGGTTATTACAAGACCATGAATACACAGTAAATCAGTAAAAGCCCAGTGAAATTTGAATTTCACATCAACAACAAATTAATTTTTAGTATAAATATGTCCCATGAAATATTTAAGACATACTTATATGAAAATATAATTTGTTGTTTGCCTGAAATTCAAATGTTAGTGGGTGCCCAGTATGTGATTCCCAACTTCTGAGGAGCCGAATTTCAGACAAACTGTGCTCTGGGTGAACAAACTTAGGACACCATCTTGTTCCTGAACCAAATCACTGTAACAGGAGACAGAGGATCCTGTCAGGATCCAGCCTGGGTCTGTGGGTGACGCTAAGTCCACCTCAACTGTAGGGTTGTGTGCTCCGTGTCGGGGGGGCAGGGGACCACAAGCGCTGTTATCACATGTAAGTGATCTTGTCGTCTCATTGTTGACGGTGGTTGTAGTCTAGAGTGCCACAGTGAATGCTGAGTTATAGCACTGAAGCATCGCTCCCAGGGAAAATACAGGATCAGGGTCCTGAGTCTGCAGTCCCCACATTTTTGTCAACCAATCAATACAGAGCCTTGAGTGTTTCCGTGTAAAGACATCTAATCTACACTGTGGATTCATTCACACTCAACTCACGGCCAACAGCGCTGTAACTCACGACTAAAAGAAACTCATCTAACGCACATATTTTCTCCAAAAGGCACAAACAGCCTTCTCGGGCTCAGGACACTAGACAGCATTTCAGCACATGCTGGAGGGCTGTTTCAAACAGTGAAATCACCCACAACAAACACAAAAATGTGACATTAAATAGACCATGAAAAGGACACTAGTTTACAGTCTGTGCTGAAACGAGAAGGCAGACCCTCATGTTGTCCAACTCCAGCTGGGAACGGGCACATTGAGTGACTCAGATTTTTGCCCCTGTGCTCGTGCCCACAAATGACCCCAAAAGCAAGCACTGCAAGTATTGATTTAGGGGTTACAAGTACATTTTAGCAAGTAGTCAAATTCACAAATACAGAATCTGCGAACACTACCATATATAAAATAGACGACCAATAAGGACCTACTGTACAGCACATGGAACTATATTCAATATCTTGCAATAATATATAAGGGAAAAGAATCTGAAAAAGAATAGACATATATGTATATGTGTATAACTGAATCACTTGGCTGTACTCCTGAAACTAACACAACACTGTAAATCAACTCTACTCCAATAAAAATAAAATAAAAAGAATAAGGATGGACCGTACCTGTAAAACTTCGTTAGTGGTTGTTTGCAGAGTTACCTGTGCTGGTTTCAAGCGTACTCATATTACGTTTACTCTTCGGAGAATCTTCTGCTATGAAAATAGAGGGTCCAGCTAGGTAAACACAGAATGCGGACAAACAGCCTATCACAAGGCACTCTGTTTGCACAGCTATCAACGTGCAGCCTTAGTCACTCTGTAAAGGTGGCACCTAGCCACGCACTCGGTGTACACAGTAACTGAGTGCCAGGCACCACATTTGCCTGTCTCTTTAGTACCTGTAAGATACGAAATTCCTGAACTCAGCCCATAGCTGCGTTCATCTGTAAACAGAGCTGCTTGCTTTTTTTAAAAGCAGGGGAAAAGCCGTGCCCTGAGCCACTTTACAAGTTGCTGCTACTATGTACACAGCCATCTGCTAGCAGCTCGTCTCACATATCCGAGGTCCTAGCGGGACTGTTTAAGCAAGAGTCATGATTTTCAGGTTTGGAAGGGATCATCCCCCCAAGCCTTTATTTATCTCTTGAAAAGTTTTTTTCTTTCAAATTGACTGTTTGCCCAAAACAATCAAAACATCAAAAAGTTTTCCTTGGCTAGAGGGATGAATTGGGAGTTTGGGGTTAGCAGATGCAAACTATTATATAGAGAACGGATAAACAAAGTCCTACTGTAGAGCACAGGGAACAATATTCAGTACCCTGTGATAAACCATAAAGGAAAAGAATATAAAAAAGAATGTATGTATATGTATAACAGAGTCACTCTGCTGTATACCAGAAACTAGCACAACATTATAAATTAATTATACCTCACTAAAATGAATCGAAAAAAAAAAGTTTTTTTCCTTAGCTAGAGCTGGCAGGCTTCTCCCACAGAGCTCTGCTCAAATGTCAGTCTGTTTTCCCAGACACTAGAAGCGTATCCTGGCAGAACTGTATTGGAGTGGGGAGGTGGGGTTTGGCATGGTCAGATGTTGTCATGGCAGGCCTCCCACAAAAAGGGTTCCTAACTTTTTATTTTCCCCAGTTTTTGAATTTCAATGAATTTCACCGTTTTAAAATTCCTTTTATCTTTCCCCCAGATTGTATATACAAGACAGTTTTGGAATCAGCTGTTACTAAAAGGCTTGCCCAGCTGCCCCCTAACACCCAGCCCAACTGCTTTGAACTCTCTGAGCTTTTTATTCAGGCACTGATCACCTTCTTGTTAATAAGATGCTTCTGTCTTATTGATTGATCCATCCTGGTGTTACGTGTTCATTTCCTGTTGGGTAGCTGAGTCTGTAGCTCTCCCGACCCTCGTGCATGTGCCTTCCCCACCCCGTGAATATAATTATATCATGACTCCAAGTTAAGTCAACAGTATTTATTTCCATCGTTGTAACCATATAAATAGTGTTTGCGGCAGAGTATGTTTTTTGTTTCTTTTCCCTGAACATCTTTTCTTCTTCTTTAATAACCAACAAATTTTTTCACCAGCTTAATTTTCTAGGGGCTTCTTGCTGGTTTCTCTTTTCAAATGCTCCACAGGCCTGCCGCATGTCAGTAATAGTTTGTTTGTTTTTTTAATATTTGTTTGTTTATTTGGTTGCACTGGGTCTTAGTTGTGGCAGGCGGGCTCCTTACTTGTGGCACATGGGCTCCTTAGTTGTGGCACACATGTGGGATCTAGTTCCCTGACCAGGGATCGAACCCAGGTCCCCTGCATTGGGAGCGCAGAGTCTTCACCACTGCGCCACCAGGGACATCCCCAGTAATAGGTTTTTTTCAAACCCCAAGCCCAGTTCTAACAGTGCCTTTCTACCTGGACCGGGCATCCCCCTGGCGTCCTCCCACCCGGGGCTCCCATGCCCCTCCCCCTGCCTTGAGACCCCACAGCCTCCTCATTCTCAGTCTAGACCCTAAAGCACATCCTCGGGTAGTTTCCTCGGGAAGGGTGGCTGGGAAGTGGATTTTCTGAGGTTTTGGGGGCTGAAGATAATTCTATTCTACTGTCACATTTAAATCATCGTTTGGCTGGGTAGCCCATTCTAGGTTGGAAATAAATGTCCACTGTGTTGGAACCAGGGGTCCATTTTCTTTAGCGCCAGGTGCTGCATGGAGCAGACCAGCGCCACTGTGATTCCCGTTCCTGGGGATCCAACCAGGTGTTTTTAATTTGGAGGCTCCAAGCATCCTCTCTCCTGTCCATAAGGATCATGCATTCCCACACTTCATCGTCCAGGCAGGAAACCTCGCGACGCCGTGCCCCGGCTTGGACAGGTGCAGACTTTCTCCCTTCCACGTGCTCTGGGCATCTCCCTGCCTCAGTCTCACTTGCTAGCGTTTTGCAGCCTGGGCTCCACCCTTGGGAACAAAGACGTGCCACCTTGGAAGCTGTTTTATAACACATGAGGCCAGGGCGGTACGCGCATCCCAAAGAATGGGGGACCGAACAAGAGATGGTGCAGGTATCAGAATGTGTGCATCAGACAGGGTCTGATCTGAGCCTCCGAGGGCGGGGACACCCGGCCCGCACTGTGCAGTCTCTGTGCCAGGTCAGCACGGCCAGGCTGGACCACAGTCCCCAGAACGCCACTTCCAGTTTGCTTTCCATCACACTGGGCCACAAGAGCTGTCCTCTCGGGATATGGAAGGGGTCGTGGCCACTTTGTAGCATATACACACCTTCCCCCAATTGTTCGGCACACCCTGTCTAGCTGCTGGGGGAAGGAATCCTGCAGATGGGGTTAAAGGCCATCATCAGCTGGCCTCAAATAATCAAAAGGGGAAATTCCTGGGTGGGCCTGACTTAACCAGTTGGAAGCCCTTTGGGAGGACCTAGGTGGCACCCAGCAGAGACTCCAAACCACAGTGGGGGCTCCACTTGCTCTCCTTTGCCCTGGGTCCTCCCTCCTGACTGCTGCCTGGGACCACAAGCCTCTGCTGGTGGCCGTGGGGTCCAGCCTGCTCCTCATTGGCCCTTCCTGACCTCCGGCCTCTGGACTTTGACCTGCTTAGTCAGTCCCCATGATGGAGTAAGCTGACTCCCTGTAATAAATCCTGTAATTTACATACATATCTCCCATGGTTCTGCTTCTGGGTTGAGCCCTGACTGATACTGATTCCAGCAAAGAATCTGCCTTCCCCCGGGGGCGCTGCTGTGCTCAGGACTCCACTGTTCCGCTGGGTCCCCCCGGGCAAGCTCAGGGGTGGCCCAGGACAGTGTGCTCCCAGACCATCCTCTGGGACTTAGCCAAATTCTCCACCCATTCCCAGAGACTCAAGTTTGAAAACTACTGCTCTTGGGGAATTGAGGTGTCCCACCCTCTGCTGATTTTTGTGCCCACGTGGAGTGAGCCGGCTGTGCTGACCAGGCCCGGGACACCCTCAGGCTCTCTTTCCTGTCTTCAAACCAGCCCAGGATCTGCCCCCAGAGCCTTGTCCTTAGAGCCACAAAATACTAAATGGAGCCCAGGCTCTGAAAGTCAAGCCTGCCCCTGCCCCTTACAGTGTGAGGACTCCCATCCGAAGGCTGCCCAGGGTTCTCAGCATGAGGCCAAGCTCACGGTGTCATGAGGAGGCCCCGCGTGATCAGGCCCCTCCCGGTCCCTCCAGCTCCTGACCCCCCACCCTCTCCAGTCACCTGCTCCCAGGGCCTTTGCACCTGCTGCCCCCCTGCCGAGGGCTCCCTTTCTTCACTGGGGACGCCTGCCCATCTTCACTCTCAGCCCTGGTGTCACCTCCCCAGGCCTTTCCCCACCAGGGATTTTCCTAGCATCCTATGTGTTTCCACTCATCACAGCTTGGGATGATATATTTGTTCTATTTTTCCATATTTATCATCTATATTAACAGCTATCTTCCCATCGGCTCACCCAGGACAGACCCCCACGCCCTAGGAGGTTCTTCTGGATAAAAGTTTGTTAAATGGATAAACAGCCCTCCGTGCATCACTCCACATCTCCGAGGTTCAGTGTTTTTAGGGGGGAAACAGGGCTGATGACATCCACCTTGCAGGGCTACTCTGAGGATGAAATGAGATGACAGTCCCTGGCCCCGTGTGGGGCTGGCAGGAGGCGCTCAAAAGTCCCAGCAGGTGTGGCTGGTGGTTAACGCCCTCCCCACAACTTGGCTAATCGCCTCCCCAGGCTAGAAGTGCCCTTCCCTCTGTGCCTGCCACTCAGCCCCAGGAATCTGCTCCCCATCTGTCTCCACCACTCCCTAAAGCTCCTCATGCACGGGATCTGTCCCTTCATCATTTTCATCCCATTGCTGGGTATGGTGCCGGCACAGAAGGGACCCCAGGGGTCTTACGTGGGGCTCCCCAGAAGCAGGTCCTGGGACAAGGGCCCCTGAGCGGGAGATTTATTGAGGACCTGCTCCCATTAGAAGCCAGTGGGAAAACCGAACAAGGAAGAAAGAAAGGGGAGGGGGCCGAGACAGGGTGGAGCTTCAGCTTGACCTCAAGAGGGGCCCCCACCTGAGGCCAAAGAGCTGAGCTTTCACTCCAGGCACCGGCTAAGGGTGGAAGGGCAGGGGAGGGCGGCAGCTCCCAGGCGCTTCGATTCTCTGGGCTGGGGCCGAGGACTCCAGGGGGGCGAGGTCAGGCACTCCTCCCAGGAAGAGCTGCGGGAGCTGTGTGTAAATGCAAAAGTATGAGGGGGGGCAGAGGAGGGCACGCAGATGGTGGAAGGACTCAGAGGGGGTTGGGAGAGCCCCAGCTACGCATCACGCTCCACACAGCTTCCTCCCGCTTCCCCGAAGGATCGCCCTGACGTGAGGAGTCTTGAAGACTGCAGAGGGACAGCTCTCTGTCTGGCGTTTCAGTCAGGATGGCCAGCCTGGAGAAAAGCAAGCTATGATGGCTTGGACAGTGGGTCAGCCTCCAGCCTTGCAAACTCCACTTTCCTCTGTGGTCCAACCTGGCCCCTAGTGGCTCTGGGGCCCCGGGCTGGTGGGTAGGAGAAGGACCAGGAAGCCTGGCATCCCGCTGCAGCCTGAGAAGTGACCACTGCTGCTCAGGTGAGAGCTGGCTTGGTAGACCTTTTTCCAAGGAGAGGATGGGAAAAGCCAGATGGAAAATCCTGACTTGGCCAATTAATACGAGCAGCAGGAAAATCCCTCAGTTGATTCCCTAACAACCAATCTCTGTTCCCAGGTCCATGGGAAGGCAGAAGAAAATGGATCCCACGTGAAGGAAAATTGAAGTGTGCCCAAAAGTTCATCAGGACTTTCCTGTCTTCCCTCTCTGGGTTCCCGGCGGCAAAAGTTGCAAGAACATGTCTCCTTGTTTAAGCAAGGTAATTTGATCCGGGCAATAATCATCATAAATATTCATGGTTTTGCCTTAACATTAGGATAACATCTGTTTCCAAACATCTGCAATCTGTTTTCAATGCTTCAGTAAAATGTAAATTAGCTCTAACTAATACAATAAAGCACTAATGGGGATAATGGTAATGAAAGCTGCCCATTAGGGCAGGAGTCCAGCCCCGTCTCCAGTGGCCAGTTTTCTGGAATTCTCCAGAACTTCCCTCAAATGGAAGGGGCTTAGAAAGCCTCTCCTGGCCTCCTGGCTTGCTGCCTAAACCAGCTAACTCTGCACTGGCCAGGACCCCCTCTGGGCCTCACCCTTCTCCAGAGGATGCTCACAGATCTTTCTAGAAGTCGCGTCCACCTAGGCAGGTCCCAAGCACAGAGCCCTCTCATGCTGCAGAACAAGGTCCAATCTCTTGGCCTGCAAACCAGACCTGTCACCTGTCCCAGCCCCAGCTCTTGCTAGCATCCCTAACCCCAGCCCCAGAATGCCCAGCACTCTCCGTTCCTCAAAGGTCCCAAACACCCCTTCTCTTTTGTGTGTCCTTTACCACTAGGTCATTGGCCCCATGCCGGGAGCACCCAAACACAGTGAGGAGAAGACCAGCTGACAGTTGTGAAACAGACTGGGCCCTCCCAGGAGAAACGTTGATGGTTTAGAATTTCACTCTCACTAGTCATAATTATTTTATTTTATTGAAGTTTAGTTGATTTACAATGTTGTGTTAATTTCTGCTGTACATCACAGTGATTCAGTTATACACATATATACATTCTTTTTCACATTCTTTTCCATTATGGTTTATCACAGGATATTGAGTATAGTTCCCTGTGCTCTACAGTCAGATTTTGTTGTTTATCCATTCTGTATATAATAGTTTGCATCCGCTAATCCCAAACTCCCAGTCCAAGCTTCCCCCACCCCTTCCCCCTTGGCAACCACAAGTCTGTTCTCTATGTCTGTATGTCTGTTTCTGTTTTGTAGATAAGTTCATTTGCGCTATATTTTAGGTTCCACATATAAGTGATATCATATAGTATTTGTGGTTCTCTGTCTGGCTTACTTCACTTAGTATGATCATCTCTAGGTCCATCCATGTTGCTGCAAATGGCGTTATTTCATTCTTATGGCTGGGTTATATTCCGTTGTATATATGTACCACATCTTCTTTATCCATTTCTCTGTCCATGGACATTTAAGTTGTTCCTATGTCTTGGTTATTGTAAATTCACTAATCATAATTTTAAACAAATTAAAACAATGATGAACAATAAATAATAGTATGGGTTTATGTTGTTAGGTGAAATAGCTAAGTTGCAAAAACAATTTGTGTCAGATGATTCTACTCTCTTTTATTTAAAAATAGGTATACATATTGGGGAAAACTCTGGGGAAAATATGGATGCAAATGCATCTCTTAAGAGATGCAACTCTTAGCCAAATTGGTAAAAGTTACCTTTGAGACACAGAATTGGGGTAGGTGACTTTGTTTTCTTATTTGAATTTGTTACAGAAATATGTCCTGTATTTTTTAAAGAAAGCTGCTTATTAATTTCAAAGGGGAAAATAGAAACTTTATTATGAACCAATCTGGAGGCTACCCTCTGAACCAAGTTATCAAAATGAGCGTCACCATCAATGGGACCAGCTGACATCATGTACCTCCTGACGTGATGTGCCAAGGAGGACATAGCGTCCCTTCTGCGGTCTCCCTGACAAAATGCACAGCCTGGTCTCCCCGCCATGGTCCTCTCCCCGACAGCTCTGTGAGGGCCTTCTGCTCTGACCCCTGACACTGGGGAACCTGGGGGCTGAGGGCCCTTAGCCAGTCAAGTTCATCCACGTGGCAGCTGGAGTGGGGGCAGAGCCAACGGGGGGTAGAGGCTGAGGAGGAGCCAGCCCAACACGGTGGAGTCTTGGCTTTAGCCCAGCAGCTGAGCGGCTTGGGGCAAGTTCCTGAATCTCTTAAGCCTCACGTGGGTCAAGGTCTCAAGGTAACCAGTACAGTCTCTGGCACATTCTGGAAGTTCAACGACTCATCAACTTCCCCTTCTTTCACTTCCTTCTCTGGTGAAGACTGCCCAAAGCATTCAAAGTGAGGCTGAGAGATAGCTCTTTCCCTCAATTTCAGTAGTTAGTTAGTCAATGAAAATACGTTTGCATGTCGACAAGCATGTGTATTTGAATTTTAGATGAGTTAAATCATTGCTAAAAGTTTTAGTCACTAAGGGTAGTTTTTTTAAATGGCAAAAAGAAGTGATTAAGTGAAGATTCGCTGTAAGAGTTACTGGCGTGTCTTGTGGTATGTGGACCTGAGTCAGTCACGTTACCTGCATGTCCCATACTTCAGCCTTTGGTTTCTGTTCATGGACGGTGTGAATGTTGCCTTCCTATATCTAAATTTAATCTCTGTTTGGAGCCCCTACTGCACTGCTGGTGTAAACTTAGGTTCAGTCCATTCAGAATACCCTATTTCTTTCCTGAGGGCTTGAAGTCGCAAGCATCCCACTCTGGAATCACAGGGACATCTTAATTCTGGCTGCTGTTGGGTTGCCAGGCTGGCCCATGTCTTCAAATCCCCGCTCCAACACCAGGAAGCACCACTGCTCCCTTGAGCCTGGGCTCAGGGAACCTCTGCAGACTCAGGCCCATCTGCCCATGCAGACCTCTTAAGTAGCCACTTCCCTGGGGTCTGGCCACCTCCCAGGAATTCTGCCTGGGAAGGGGAACCCTGTGGTCATTAGCTCTGATCACCAAGCATCCCCAGGTCTCCTTCCAGGCACTCCTCTGCCCCCTTGAATTAGATGTGGACTCTGACATGCTTTAACCAATGAAAATTGAGAAGTGACAAGTGGTACCACCTGGCAGAAGCTTTGAGAGCCAGACTGCAATTGGCTGTACTTCTCTTTTCCTCTGTCGTGGACATTAGTGTGATGGTGACTGCTCCATCAGCCTGAGTCTTGGAGCGAGAAGCTGTGGGCAGGATCCCCAGCCTGGGTCCTGGGTCCTGAGAAGAGAGCTCCCAGTCTACCCATGATGGATGTGGAGTGACCGTGAGACATTAACCTTATTTTGTTAAGCCAAGGAGATTTGGCCTTGTTTGTTACTGCAGCAACAAGGCCTACCTATGCTGACTGCTACAGACACAAGTTTCCTCTGTTCTTGACCTTCAAAAACAACCTAGTGTCTAACATGCATCCTTGCTCAGCCAAGTAGAGCAGGGCAGGAAGCCCTCTCCTCAGGGACTCCTGGCTTCTCAACCAGGGGAATTTTTCTTTGATGCCACCCTGTTTCTTGTTGGTTTTTCGCTCCCTGGCCTGGCGTCCATCCCCTCAAGGCTGGACTTTTGAAACTTAAAAAGCAAGAAATGACTCTATTTTCTCTACTGTCCTGCTGTCCTTCTCTGAGGCAACAAATGCAAACTGACTAGGGGAAGACCAGGGGTGTCAGTGGGATGGAGAATGAGAAATGGGATGGATTGGGAATAGAGAACGTGAGAGGCTGAATAATAACCCCCCAAAGATGTTCCTGTCCCAACCCCCAGAACCTGTGAATAGGTTGCCTTAGGCAAAGGGGCCTTTGCCGTGTGATTAGGTTAAGTGTTTTGAGAGACAGGGGAATTATCCTGGGTCATCTGGGTTGTCCCAGTGCAATCATTAGGGTTCTTGTAAGATGGAGGTAGGAGGATCAGAGTCAGAAGGAGACATGAGGAGAGGAGCAGAGGTTTTAGTGGTGGACTTGGAAGAAGGAGGAAGGGCCCATGAACCAAAGAGTGTAGGCAACCAGTGGAAGAAAGGCAAGAAAACAGATTCTCTTCTGGAGCCCCCAGAAGGAATACAGCCCTGCCAACACCCCGATTTTAGCCCCGTGAGATCCAAGTTGACTTCTAACCTACAGAACTGTAAAATAATAAATAAATCTGTGTTGTTTAAGCCACCAGGTAGGTAGTGATTTGTTACAGCAGCCATAGGAAACTAATACTCTTGGTTACTAGTTAAAATATTATCCGGCCACATATGCAGTCCAGGTGGGGTCACCAGGGTCCGTCTGCTCTTGTTATCGGTTTCACACAAGCCCAGCTTGTGTTTTGCCCCCACACTGCTCTCACTAGCCCACTCCACTGCCTCTTCCCTGATTTCTTTCCCCAGTATTCCAGCCTTCTGGACCCCTGTATCTTCTTCAGACTGAGGATCTACCTACTTGTTTTGAAAACCCGAAAGACCTACTTCTTTGCCTTCTGCTTCCTCTGCTGGGGTGAACCCTGGTCTCCGCTGCTCATTTGAGTTCCAACACAGCAGCCACTCCAGAAGGAGAGGCCCTTTCTGCCACCGCTTCTTCAGCCCCCAACCCCAGCTGTTTCCTCTCTAAGGGTGTATCCAATCCCCACCACCTCCAGCCTTGACAGAGCAGGGATGCCCGGGTCGCAGGCTTGATCTTTCTGGGCTCCTCTAAGGCTGCTGTGCCCAGAATGGTAGCCACTACTCCATGTGGTTATGCATATTTAAATTAAATTAATGAAAAGTCTCCGTGACCCAGTCAGGTTAGTCACACTTCAAGTGCTTGATAACAACATAGGGCAATGGCTACTGTATTGGATGGCAAAGATATGGAAATTTTCATCATTGCAAAAAGTTCCATTGGACAGCCCTGCTCTGAGGCATTCTTCTTTCCCTTTAATGCCTTTAAAGCCCTGGTCAGCTTAGAGAAAGGAACACCTGTTTACATTTACACCTATATTCTCTCCCCTCAGAGCATTTGTATTTTCTGCCTCTTCTCTGCCTAGGGAGTGGCTATTTCCAGCCCATAATAAAGGATTTCCAATATGTAGGATAAGGCCATGGGCCTTCCCTTACTGTAGAGATTTGAAAGCTTAAACTGCATTTCTCAGACACCCTTGCAGTTAGAAGCTTTTACATGAGGTTAGAAAACAGAAAGGAGATGGAGGTCATTTCTTAAGGCTTTGGGCTGTTCTCTTCTGACAAAAAAGAAAGAGCAGGGTCCAGCCCCTACTGCATGGTGCCGAGAGGTGGCTGCAGCAGTGGCTGGAATCAGCCACCAGCCACCGGCTTCATGAATCACGAGACAGATTCTCCATGACCAGTGTGTAGGCAGTAGGCACAGCTTCCTCTGCCCAGCACCCTGGTCCCTGGGTCACAGCTATGGCAGTGTGTTCCTGGGATCAATTTCCTGTTCTGTGGTGTCCTGGCACTCATTCCTGGAGACCAAGGCTGGAACTTACCCCTCTACCCCTTCAAATGACTTTGTAAATATTTAATTCTCTGTATTAAACCCCTTTCTGCTGAAAATACCTAGTGTGGTTTCCGTTCCCTGCACTGAACCCTGAGTATTCAGCAAGAAGCCAGGGAACAGCTGGGTCAGGTAGATTCTAGATCAAGGTGACCATCTGGGCATCTCGAAAGTATAAGGTGTCCGTGGTCCAAATGATTTGTCCTGGGAGCAATGGTTCCCGACCTCCACTGCTCAGCAGAGCTGGAGCAGTTGACACCTGACTTCATTTTATGAAATGTTTTTTATAGCCCAGCTCTTCTGGAACCCCAGAATAAAGGGGTCAAGGAGTCAAGACAGCTTCAAACACCATAGCTAGTGAAAAAACAGGCTTTTACTTAAAGCTAGATTTCAAAGAAGTAGAGCTATAGGTCCAGCACTACAGTCAAAACGTGGTTAAACTGTCAAAAGTACATGAAATCAGCCACAGAACATTGTGAAGCACAAGTCACAGTTATATTTGTTCCGTGGGTGTGGAAAAACAATTTTTTTCCATCATGATGGAAAAACAACCAAACGACTGAGTGCCTGGTCTGATGTGTCTCCCTGCCACTCTGACCTCTGCTGTCCTACTCACCTGTCCACACCATCTAGTTCACTCCTGTGGCTACTTGCATGGCTTTGCGTCCCTAATCCACACGTGCTTTACTCTGCATCCATGATTCAATAATTCCAGCGCAGTTAAGTGTGATTTCTTCCCCAGGAGCAGCAATTCTTTGGAAATCATGTCTCAATAAGCTCACCGTTATCTCCTTGGCAATCTCCTCACAGCAAAGACAGCTGAGAGCCTCTACCCACGTGATCACCAAATATTTACTGGACACCGCTGTAGGTGAATAGTGACCCCCCCCCCAAATCGGTTGAAGTCTTAACCCCCAGTACCTCACAATGTGACCTGATTTGGAAATAAGGTCACTCCCGATGTCATTAGTTAAGATGAGGTCATACTGGAGCAGGATGGGCCCCAAAGCCGAATGACCAGTGCCCTTTTAAGATGACCTCTTGCCTTCTGAGATGGCCCACACTCTGTCCGTGGAGCTTTTCTCCCAGGGACACTCTCACCTTCTGAGACGGACCTCATTCTGTCTATGAAGTGTGTATCTCTCTAAGTAAATCCAATTCTTACCTAAAAAAAAGGAAGAAAGATAAAGGCCATGTGAAGACAAAGGCAGAGACTGGAGTGATGCAGTGCAAACCAAGGAACATCAAAGATGGCCAGCAACCCACAGAAGCTAGAAAGAGGCAAAAAATAAAAAAGGCTTTGTAGCTTTTATAGCCTTCAGGGGAGCATGGCCCTGCTGATACCTTGATTTTGGACTTCCAGCTTCCAGAACTGTGAGACCATAAATTTCTGTTGTTTTTAACAACCAGTTTATAGTACGTGGTTATGGCAGCCCTAGAAAAGCAATACCAGGCAACAGTCTGGGAGCCGGGGTCCAGGGGGAAGGACGTGGTGTGATCTCCATCCTCTGGGAGCTCTGAGCCTCTCCTTCCGCATCTCTCTCAGGGCCTCTCCCTCCCATCTCACCACGGCCTCCTCCTTCAGCACCTCTGGGGGAAGGATGGGCAGCAGGTCTCAGCGCCGGTGTTGAGAAACCAAGTAATAAGTCCACCTGGCCAGCCGTCACTGTGATTTCAACCCAGAGGCCATAGTCCCCGGCACTTTGGCTTCGAGTGCACTACTTTAGTCCTGCTCTGATTCTAAACAGGGGTCCTAATTTTATAGATGGGGAAACTCAGGCCAGGGGCTGAAGTGACTTGCCCAAGATCAGGTTGGTTAGCGCTGGAACCAGAGTTGGTGCCAAGGCCCCAGACCCCAGTCTGGGTGTCCCGACCCCTCTGAGGCCCAGTGAGAGCTGGAAACAAAGCCTCCCTCTTCCCAGAGACCATGTGTCCTCAGCCAGCGCTCCATCTGCGGGGAGCCCTGGGACTCACCCATAGCAAGACTTGCCTCTTCTTCCCATTCCCACCTCCAGACCCTGCTGGCGCCAACTCCCAGCCCCCAGTCCGCTGGGGCTCCCTGACCGCTTGCACTGAGACTTCTTCCAGGCTGGATGGACATCCACCCCCTGAACCAGATGTGTTGTACCTGGAACTCCCGGAGCAGAACCTCAGTGAGGACCTGGGGGCTAAAGGCTGGACTGGAGGCCTGGGTCGGCCACAGAGCACAGCTGTGGACGCTGGTGATGTAGAAGCGAGTTTGCTTACGCAGCAGACAAGCTGGCATGGACGCGGGCATTCGACACATCAGTGTCTCCCGGCCTGTGTGGGGCCCCAGGCCCTTTAAGAATCTCCGAAACCTATAAATCCTCCCTTATAAAATGAGACATTCAGACATACACAGAAAGCTCTGCACACAACTTTTTCAGAGGATTGCTAGCCACCAGAGTCCATCTGCATCCTCCTTAGAGCTCCACAGAATCCAGGTGAAGACTCCAGGCTAACGGCACGCAGGTGTGTGAATACAGATGTACGCACCACATGTTGACAGATACATTCACATTTAAAGGTGGTATTCATTCTAGGGCTCACCTTCCTTAAGAGTACTTAGAGCCAGAAATCTGTAAAGTTACGTGTGTTGAATGAAGAGGAAAGAACTCAGGCTTTGGGTACCACAGAACTGTGTTAAAATTCCACTCTACTAGCCATGTGATGCTGGACATGTGAATTCACGTGTCTGAGCCTCAGTTTCCAAATGTGGATACGTGTGAGGTTGAAAAGTAGATTTAAAATGCTCAGTAGAAGAACAAGCAGCAATTTAAAAATTAACCAGGGACTTACCTGGTGGCACAGCGGTTGAGAATCCGCCTACCAATGCAGGGGACACGGGTTCAAGATCCCACATGCCGCGGAGCAACTAAGCACGTGTGCCACAACTACTGAGCCTGCGCACTCTAGAGCCCACGAGCCACAACTACTGAAGCCCACGTGCCTAGAGCCTGTGCTCCACAACAAGAGAAGCCACCGCAATGAGAAACCTGTGCACCGCAACGAAGAGTAGCCCCCGCTCGCCGCAACTAGAGAAAGCCTGCGCGCAGCAACGGAGACCCAACACAGCCAAAAAATAAATGAACTAATTAAAAAAAAAAAAACTCATTAAAAAAAATTAACCAAAAAAGTCCATTATATAGTGATCCTTTTTCTCTCTTTCTCTCCCTCCCTCTTCGTCTGTATATAATATGCCATATATATCTGAAAAGATATTCACCCAAGTGTTACCAGTGCAGAGACTTAGATAGAACTAGAGATGATTGAATGTACTTTCCTGTATTCAACAAAGAACATTTATGCTTTGGGTATAGACAAGAAGAAATAAACATTATTATTGTTTCAAACGAAGTGCCTAATACAGTGTTTGTCAGAGAGTAGCTGGCCAATAAATAACGCTTATTGTTACATTTATGTGTTGCAGGAAATATGTTTCCATATCATGTGAAGTATATTGTTAAAGAATCACGGTGTTCATCCATTCACAAGACACCTGTGGAGTACCGACGACATGCATATAAGGTGTTGTCTTGGACCTAGGGGATGGGGTGTGTGCAGAAAAGAAAGAATCTTACAGGATGGGAAAGGGATGAGACCAGACAGATAACACCAAGTGCCATGTGCCAGGGCAAGTCTCCCAGATTGCCTGGGGAGGGTGCGGGCACGGGAGTGTGTATCGGAGTTGGGAGGCAAGCCCTGCATGCACAAGGAACATCTCAGCAGCCCCTGAGGGCAGGGAGGGGGGGTGGATTTCCAAGGAGGAGATGCAAGGGTAGAGGAGCCTCCAGAGGGGAGAAGGAGCCACGTATACTTGGGAATGAGAAGGGTGGCAGCAAGCAAAACCCTCTGACCTGGGGGCACAGAGGGCAGTGGGCGCAGACCACAGAATTCTGGCCTTGAGTTCCTGGCTGATGCATTTTGACATCATTCAACGGAAGATGGGCATCGGTGTGCTGCCTCTTGAGCAGGGAGTGATCTAATCAAAGCTTTATGTTTTCAGTTAGGACAGCTGTCATTGCAAGTAGCAGAAACTGGACCACAGTAGCTCAACCAAATAGGGTTTTTCTTTCTTTTTTTACAAAATATTTATTTATTTATTTTTGGCTGCGCTGGGTTTCCATTGCTGTGCGCGAGCTTTCTCTAGTTGCGGTGAGTGGGGGCTACACTTCGTTGCGGTGCGCAGGCTTCTCATCGCAGTGGCTTCTCTTGCTGCGGAGCATGGGCTCTAGGTGAGAGACTTCAGTAGTTGCAGCACTTGGGCTCAATAGTTGTGGCTTGCAGGCTCTAGAGCGCAGGCTTAGTAGTTGTGGTGCAAGGGCTTAGTGGCTCCGCGGCATGTGGGATCTTCCTGGACCAGGGCTCGAACCTATGTCCCCTGCATTGGCTGGCGGATTCTTAACCACTGCGCCACCAGGGAAGCCCCCAAGTATGGTTTTTCTTATTTGCTTTGTTTTGGGTTTTTTTTCACAGAACATGGAATCTGGAGGTATAAGGTCCAAAATCTGGCTGTAGGCTCTACTATGCTATGAATGAGGTAGGTGCCTTTTTTGTTTCTGCTTTACCATCCCTGGAGTGTGGCGTTCATCCTGAGGTTGCCTCATGGTTACAAAATGGCTGCTGCCCCTCCAGCCTATGTCCGTAGTCTATGCAGGCAGACAGGAGGAGGAGGGGCAGGGAAAGGAAGAAAGAAGAATGGGGAAGAGGATGTGGCAGAGGGGAAAGAATCCACAGGAGGCCCCGTGGGAGGGAGGGCAGGATGGAGAGGACCAGATGGGTCTGGGGACTCCTTGGCAGCCGCAGACCCTAGAGGGAGTTCAGGTCCAGGCCCAAGTTGCATCCTCGTGTTTCAGGGCAGATCTAGATGCAGACGGGAACCTGGTGGAGCCCTGGCCCGCTGCCCCATCTGAATCATGCTCCCAGTGGGTTGCCCTGAGCAGTCCTCATTCATTCATATTCATCTATTTGCTCATTCACTCAATGAGCCTTTTACTTAGCAAACATCCCCCATCCCCACAGATGCCCCCTTTCTCATGACTTTGTTCACTCATCTTGCAGCTATTAGTGAGCACCTACTACATGCCAAGCAGTATGATAGGTGCTAGGCTCCAGGTGGACAAGACAGACAAAATCCCTGCCCTCTCAGCAATGAACAGACTCACTGAAAGAAAAGAAAAAATTCTGCTATCTTATACTATACAGATAAACTCCTTATGCTTCTAGTTCTTATGCAACAATATAACTCGAATGAATTTTCAAATGTAATAGAAATCAAATGCTACAACTAATAACAACATAAATGTTTTTCCTGCATCCAGATTCTGACTTGCGGTGAGGATGGGCCCTGTAAAACCAGCCTTTCCTCCACAATTTCTATCCCAATTCCTGCTCCATGATGTCACGGGGGCAGAAGGGCAGGGGTCAGACGGCTCACAGGGATGACCTCTCCTGGCCGGGGCGGGGCAGGTGCGGGGGTCCTGAGGGGGCTCATGAGCAGAAGTATGTGAGCTGCCTGGGTGGGCCAGAGTCTCTAGCAGTGGGAGGGGAAGGATGGAGCGGGTGGCCCCTGGAGAGCCTGAAACCCTGACTGCCAGGACCTTGGGCATTGTCCTTGGCAATTGGCAGTGCAGAGTCTCCAAGGGCTGTGACCTCGTTTCTGTTTAGCAGGACCATGCTGGCCACGACGCAGGGTTGGAAGGGAGGACGGACAAGGTAGGAGGTTAGTGCCACGGTGGGACGTCCAGGTGGGAGGTCTTGGACGCCAGGCTGAGCCCGGGAAAGAAGCCTGGGCTGGACACCTACCTGGGCATCAGCAGTGGTGGCCAGGGGCAGCCAGGCCCCCGGCCTGGGCACAGGGACAAAGGGGGAAGGCCTCCGGGAATCAGCCTTGTGGTGGAGGACAGGAGAGAGAACTTGGTGGGTCTCAGAGGAGGGCACTCGGCGCTGTGCTGGGTCCAGCCGTGGCCAGCGGGCTCCAAGCTCCCAGGTCCTGACACCCCCATGGGCAGCCTTTGCTTCCTGGGCAGGGCCTTGTTCCCCAGCATCAGGGATGGACTCGGGCCCAGAGGAAACAGATGCCCACCTTCCCAGGCCTGTTTTCCATTCCGGTGCCCCCATAAATTGCCTGGAGCCGCCCCCACTATCCCCGGCTGCTGCTTTGCAGTCGGGGTGTATCAGTCATGATAAGACATCACTTAAAGCACCGGTGACAGGGCCTAATCAGTCTTTTGAAATATAGGCTTCTCCCCACACTGCGGGCAGGGCCGACATTAATACACATTTATGCAAAGCAAGAGCTGTAGCTGTCGGGGGCTAATCTTTACAAGTATGATAAATGATGTTTATTTTCCATGATGGAACGAAACACCCCAGCCGACAGTAATTGTAATAAAAAGGACAGATCAACTTCTATAAAGTGATTGAATCACCCTTCGATTGCATTAGTGTCCACACTCCATTGTGTCACTGGCATCCTCGAGGTTCCTAGGACAGTGATCCAGATGGTCACTCCTCAGTTCGATGCCTGCCCTTCACCTGGGCTGCCGGGGCCAAGGCGACCGCCTGCTGGCAGCGATGGGTCCAGCTCCTCCAGCCCAGACTTTCGTCTCGCCGCGTGTGAGGCATGTGGGCTGGGATGTGCACAGCGCCCAGCGTCAGCCTGGAAGGGCCTGGAATTGGGGTGGCAGGGGAGCGGCAAAGGGCGACCCTGCGTGGCCAACCTTTGGGAGCAGAAAGCAGGGCGCTTTGTCTAATCCTCCCCATGGCCCCGAGGGGGTGCTGTTATTATTCTGCCTTTGCAGGCGAGGAAGGGGGAGGTCGGAAAGGTTAAGAGGCTTGGCCAAGGTCACACAGCTAGTATGTATCAAGAATGGGGTTCAGGAGGGCTTCCCTGGTGGCACAGTGGTTGAGAGTCTGCCTGCCAATGCAGGGGACACGGGTTCGTGCCCCAGTCGGGGAGGATCCCACATGCCGCGGAGCAGCTGGGCCCGTGGGCCACGGCCGCTGGGCCTGCGCGTCCGGAGCCTGTGCTCCGCAACGGGAGAGGCCACAACAGTAGGAGGCCCGCGTACCACAAAAAATAAATAAATAAATAAATAAATGGGGTTCAGGGACCTCCCTGGTGGTCCAGTGGTTAAGACTCTGCACTTCCAGTGCAGGGGGCGCAGCTTCGATCCCTGGTTAGGGAGCTAAGACCCCACAAGTTGCGTGGCGCGGCCAAAAATAAATTAAAAAATAAAATAAAAAATTTAAAAATGGGGTTCACATCCAGGAGTGTTTAACAGATTGCTCTTGAGGTGCCTGAGGGGACCCCTGGCTCACCAGGTCTTCCTCTGATGTGGGACCAGGTACCCGCCCAGCTCCACAGAGGACGGAGGGCTAGGCTGGTCCATGTTCAAGGCAGAGTTGTGGACACCAGGAGGCCCAGACCAGAGATGCTGGGTGCCATCTTCTAGAACCACAGCCCGGGGTGGTGTGCCAGCGGGGAAGCTCCTGGGGTTAGCAGGTTGATGAGTTTCACACTCTTTTGAGACCTCAGTCTTTCTACCTGTAAAATGGAACTAAGAGCAGCATCCTCTCACAGAGTTGGTCACCAGTTCAGTGAGAACAGGGTTTCACGAGATTCTCTACTGGGTTGTCCCCTGGAGTTGGACATCTCGGGAGATCCAGTGACCCTGTGGGGGTGAAGGCTGCCGGGGTCCCCAAGGAAAAGGGAAAGGCCTCCCTGACCTATTATCCCCAGAGACGCCAAAGGCTTCTAGATAAAGTGCATCTTGTAATAAAGGGCATGGCTCTTGTTACTCGCTTGGCTAAAGCCATCCAGTGGCCTCCATTGAATTCAAAATAAAATGCCAGCTCCTTCATCCACGATTTGTCCCTGTGTACATGGCACTTTGTTCAAGCCACCAAAAGGGCAATTTCATAGTGGTCCAGCAAAGAACAGTTTCTGAGACTTGTGGGTGCTAAGGCGGAGGGTATATGGAGGAGGGATGGATTGGGAGTTTGGGATTAGCAAATGCAAGCTATTATATATAGGATGGATAAACAGCAAGGTCCTATTGTAGAGCACAGGGAACTCCATTCCATATCCCATGATAAACCATAATGGAAAAGAATATGAAAAAGAATATATATATATATATATAACCCTAACCCTAACCAAATCACTTTGCTGTACGGCAGAAATTAACGCAACATTGTAAATCAACTAGACTTCAATAAATTTTTATAAAAGAGCAGCTTCTCTTTCTGGAGCCTGGTTCCGGTGCTGTTTATTTACCCTCACCACGGCCCTTCACAGGCGAGGACCTGAGGCTTAGGGAGGGGAGAGCACTTGCTGGTTAGTGACAGAGGCCAGCTTCACACCCAAAGCAGCAGCACTAAAGCCTGCTGGACCCCTGCCCCTGCGGCCTTGCCCGGGGCCCTCCCCTGCCTAATTGCCTTTGGGGGCATCCACTCTGAAGCAACAGGTGGTCTGACCAAAGAGAATATTTTCAAAATGGTGCACTGTTATTACATTTAAGCCGAAATCTAACCGACTGGAAATGTTTCTGAGCACAGCCCTGCAGGGTTGCCGTAGGGCATGCAGATGGGGATCTTGCGTGGTTAGCAGCGCCCCGGTGTGGGCTCCGCAGCCGTCTGCAGTGGGTGGCCAGAGGTGGGGTGGGGCAGCATGCTGGGGGAGGTGATGGGCAGCCCCCAGGGGTCTCAGTCCCCAGCACCGCTGGGTGGTGGTTCTCCAACTTGGGAGTGCACGGGAGTCCCCTGGAGGGCTTGTTGAAACACAGGTCAACACGAATCTCGTTCGACCCTACAAAGGAATCTAGTACTGATGCAAGGAGGATGAATCCCAAAAAGGTGATGATAAGTGAACGAAGCTGAACACAAAAGGCCACACATCATGTGATTCCATTTATATGAGATATCCAGAACAGGCAAATCCATAGAGACAGAAAGTAGGTTGATAGGGTTGCCAGGGGCTGAATGAGGAATAATTGCTTCATACGGGGGGATGAAAGTGTTTTGGAACTAGAGAGGGGTGCTGGTTGCAGAAACATCGGGAGTTCACTGAATGTCACTGAACTGTGCGCTTTAAAACTTCATTTGATGATGTGTGAATTTCACGTCAGTACACACACAGGCACACAGCTTGCTGGACACCTAACCTGCACAGTTTCTGATTCCGGGGGTCTGGGTAGGACCCAGAATGACCATTTCTAACCAGTTCCCAGGTGCCGCTGATTCCCAGACCATACTTTGAGACTCCATACAAGGTGACTCAGGACCTCCGGGAGGCCCCAGCTTAGATCAGACCCCGCTGGGGCCGACGGCTAGCAGGAGACCACGGGAGAGCCCGTCTGACACCAGATTCGTGAGGGTTAGCAACCGCCTCCCATTAAGAATTTGGGGCCAGTGGTTATTCCCCTGTTGAGTTCTCATTTCATGTTTATGTTCATAGTTTGTTCTTCATTTTGAATATCCCTCATGTTTTAGCTAAAACAGGACTGTCTTTCACATAAGGGTTTTAAAAACAGGACTGCTTGTTTTTAGAACTAGTTTGGAATACACCGCTCTCCCTCCAGGAATGAGTGGGGGACCGAGGAAGGTTGTGGAGTCCAGCCGGGCGGCAGAGTATCCCCGCCACACCCGCCTCCGGCTTCCCCCGGTTCCCAGCTTCAACCCCGGCGACACTCTGGGCAGCACCACAGTCCCTGTCGCTCTTCCCGGAGGACACTGGGTCAGCCTCTTCCTCAAGCTGGGCCTGTCCAGGCTTTCCCATCGGTCCCTCTGTGGAAGCTGGGCAGGCAGGGGCATCCCTGACCCTGCCTGTTCTTGACCCTCCCTGGCCCACTCCCCCCCCACTGCTGCACATTGCTTTACTCACCGCCCCCAGCTCTCCCCAGGACAGAGGTAGAGGGAGTCCTCACTTGTCCTCTGCATCTGCCCTTGGTCCTGCCTGAGGTTCTCTGCCCCACAGCCTCGTATCCATGGTAGCCACCAGCACTCCGAGGTCACCCGCAGCCCCACCATGTTTCCCATCACTCTGAGCTGCTCCAGCCGCCCCTGGCCCTCAGCACAGACAGCTCCTTCTTCCTGCAGCCTCACCCCTACTCTCACTGCCCGCCGCCACCTCCACCCCATGCAGGTAACACCGCGCAGCCTCAGCCCATCCTCCTTCAAAAGCCACTTTTTCAGGGACGCCTTCCCTGGCCCAGACAAGGCTAGGCCCCTGCCAAACTTTCCTCTACCACCCGCTCCTTTCCTTCATCGTGCCTCTATTTTTTCTTTATTGTTTGTGTTTATACTTTGATTTCTGTGTGTGTGTGTGTGCGTGTGCGTGTGCGTGTATGTGTGTGTGTTGTGTGTGTGTGTGTGTGTTTAAGGCCTACCTCTCTCCACTGTGGAGGATTCACCAAGGCCCAGGCAGTGAGCAGTTTGCTTGGGGCGGCATCAGCCCCGGGCCTGGGCCTGGCCCCAGAGAGACGGAGAGACGCTCCAAAAATGCCTGCTGAACCAGCGAACGAAGGAACTGCTTTTGTCTTCTGGCTTGGTTGTGGGGGGTGGGTGCAGGGGGGTTGTTTTGCCGTGGAATAGTACTGAGTGCTTAAAAATACTGTTAACTGCCAAGTTCTTGCTGCACCTGTGTGTGTGCACGTGGGTGTGCCCACACACGTGTGCCTCTCTGGACCCTGGACAGAGATGAGACAGAAAGGGCAAACATTCTTGGCATCGGCTCCCAGATGCATGACCTGTGGAGGAGAGACACAGGGTGGGTTCCTGTCGTTCCTGGCATTCCACGGAGTGTGGAGGGTGCTCTGTTTACCTGGGACTAGCCTGGCCCCTGGCCCCTGGGACACACCTCCCTGCTGGAATTTGGCAGACACCATCATCTTTTCTGGCTTCTTTTCCTCGTCTTCTCAGAGAGCGAATCCTCACCGGACTCTTCCCCACCGTCCTTCCCTTGGGCCGGGAAAGGGACGATCAAATCCTTCCCCTTTTCAACTGAGGCGTTCCAAGGGAAGGGGAGCCCTCATCTATGTCCCCCTGACCTCCTGCTGTCAGACAAGCCTGCAGATCACTGTCGAACACCTTGCAGACACAGAAATTTTATAGAAAGCCCAGCTACTCTGATCCCATCCAGGCCTGGAAGGTTGGACCATCATCAACCTTCTGCTGCCCCAGTGACTCCTGGGCTGTGGCCATTGTCTTCGTGGTGCTAAGCCCTTGGCCGTGTCTCTGTTGCAGGTAAAGGCAAGTGTGGCCGATGTCTTCAAGAAGGGGGGCACCACTGACCACCCTTGAGCCAATTCTAGGAGCTGAGCTTGGATCCTGTGAACTTTTAGCCAAAGGGAAGACATTAAGATGTTAACATTCTATTATTTCTGAAATTCCTCATCCAAGCATCCTCTACCTCACATAGATTCATTCAACAAACTGAATAAGGCCGACCTGATGCCCAGCACTGAGCCCTTGACCTCGGAGAGAGAAACATGAAGCAGACGTGAGAACTCCATCTGAGAGGCTGTGACAGGGAGCCCAAGGGAGCGGCCTGCCTGGTGGGGGGCAGGGGCGGCGGTGTCAATTAGGAAAGGGGCCCAGATGAGGGTGCGAGAGCTGAGTGACAGCTGAGGGTGCTTGGGGTGGGGGTGGGGTGAATGGTGGGTGGCAAGGAAGGACTCCCCTAAAGGAAGAACACAGACCAAAGGCACAGAGTGGGGCTGGCTCGTGCTTTCCAAAGCAGAGGTGATAGCCGTGTTTAGTTTCTCATTACTCCACCTCCAAGCTATCTCTGCCAGCCCTTGAACTCCCAGCACCCACCAGCAGGTGCTGGTTAGCGGGGGTCGGAGCCGTTTGCCAGGGCGGCGGCGTTGCAGGGCCGGCACTCCTGGTCCCAAGCCAGGTTGAATGGGCTGCAGCGAAGGGGGAGGCAGGGGAAAGGTGCCTAATAGGTGGTTCTTAATTATTATTATTACTTTTTATTAGGAGCCCCGGCTGTCCAGCCCATAAGGACGTGTGCCCCCCACCTCTGCTGGAGCATCATTAGGGGACGCATTTGGGTGAGATAATGAGATCGGCTCAGGGAAGGACCAGAAGCAGACCAGGGCGCCGCTGGCTGGTGTAGCAGAGCTTCAGCCGCACTTGTATTCCTGTCACTAGACTGCTGCTCGCGGAGCCGCTTGTGCATGTGCCCCTGTCGCCTCTGGGCTCAGGCTCTGTTACAATTTGTTATGATTGTCAGGGCCGTGAGCCGGGGAGCCTGGGTGGAATTTCCACCCTCATAATGAGGAAGGCGGCCCCGGCCTCTGGGACTCTCCTCGGATATCCCAGGGGGCTGCAGGTGGGAACCACGGTGCGGCCCAGCCCCATCTTTGAACCTTGCAGTACTTTCTCTCTCCTCTATGCAGAGGGCATCACCTAGCCCAGTCCAGTCCGTCCGGAGAAAAGAAACTATTATCCCGAACGTAACATAAGCAGCTATAGCACAAGACCACCACCTTCACTTGAAAACCTGCTCTACCCCCACCTCCTACAGGAAGACCTCCCTGATAATACACAGACATTAATTTCCATCCCCTCTGTCTGTCTGGGTACCTACTTGTAGGGCGGCTCTTGGCATACTCTTGTGTCATTTACTTGTCACATGACAGTGTCTCTAGCTGGTTGTGAGGACCCAGAGAGCAGGGACTGTCTTTTGATCACCTTCGTACCTCCAAGGCCCTGACACTCAGTGCACATACAAAATTTTCAAGATGTTTGTGAGGTAGAGTTGATCTGAACTGGAAGCACTTATGTTCCGGCATAGCCACTGTCCAAGGGCAGGACATCAGAGACAAAGGCAGAAAGACAGAGCAAAAGAGACTGAAGGTCAGGCAGACTTTCAGAGGCCCAAGTGAGCACCCTGGAGAAAGGTCCAGAGACAGGCCAAGTGGTGTCAGAGTCTGCGTCACCAGGGACCAGCCACTTATACCCTCCAGATGTGACCTCCCTCAGGAGTTTCTGTGGTTTGTCGCTGACCAGATAGGGTGATGTCCTGAAAAGGCAATAGAAGACAGAGTGATTCTCAGGGCAAGTAGCCCTGCCCTAGCCAGGCAAGGGGTACTTCTCAAACCTGTTCTGCTGAACTGGGTTGGGGTGGGGGTGGGGCATGGGGTGGGGCTGAGCAGAGGTGTGCCCACAGCCAGGTACACAAAGATGCCACAGAAACACAGGCCACAGTTCCCTGACCACCTGTTCTAGACAGCATGGGGGCATGAAACAATCCTTTTGATACCAAAACAAAGACAGACATGTTGTAAAGTAAGGTGCCAATTTTGGCTATTTTTTAGACGAAGTGTGAAACATCTAAGCAATGTCACACTTCTGACTCTCTTTCTCAGCCAGCAGGGCACAGGGGTTTGTTTGTTCTTTTCTCCTTTGCCCCTCTGGGGTGTAAGTGGCTGGGAAACCCCACAGAGAGGAGGGAGAAAATCAGAGACTTTGGCTAAAGAGGGAGGTGAGGGCTCCGTGTGGAGGGGATGCTGGCTCAGGAGTGCCCTGTCCAGCCGGTGGGAGTGATGCTCTGCCTTTCCCTCTGTGTGGGCTCCTTTCCGCAGATACCGCCTAGCGGGGGAGCCCAGAAGAAGAAACGGGGTCCTCAGCTCCGGGACGCTGGCAGGATATGTTGCTGGGAAAGTGGCACAGGCGTGAGAATGGATGGCACACTGGGGCCCTCTCCGTGAGCCTCCCCACTTCCTTCTCTCCTCTGGGGGGCTCAGTGGGGCACCTTCCTGTGGGCAGGAACCTTCCCATAGTCCCCAGGTGCACCCCCAGTGGGGTCTACTGCAGTGGGCTCTCTCGCCCCCAGCTGGCAAGGGGGCGCCCAGTCTTGTGAAGGGAGGGAGGGCAGGGGAGGCCAGATGTTTATCCTCCCCCCACCCCACCCACCAGTTCCCTCCATCCGGGGTCACTTCAGGGTAGCTGCATCCCTTAACCAGAAGTCACAACGCAACGCAGCTTTCTCCTTTGGGGTTTCCTGCCTCTCCAGGTGGAGGGTGGACACAGCTCTCTCGCTCTGCATCCTGGAAGGTGCACTAGCTCTTGGGTTACCCCTCACCTGCCTACACCTGTGTAGTTAGTCCCATGATTAACATCTCCCCTTGTTTATCCCGTGTGGCTAGACAGTGGGAGGATGGGACGGGCAAACGAGAGATCAGCTTAGACATTTGGGAGAGCAGTGGATTCTAGATGGCCAGTTTTGCTCAGCTGTTCTGGGGAGCCTGATACATCGTCCTGAAGACAACTCTGATGCTATATCCCGGATTAGCAGCGGGAAAGTGCTGTGATCCATTAGTAATGTCTGCCATGGGAGCAAAGTCTGGGAGTAGGGACACGTGTGCCCCATATTCTACCATCCCAGGACCCATCCTAGAGGGCGCTGGGCTGCAGGAAATGGGACTTGGGTCTCTCTATATGCTTCGGTGGGAGGGAAGAAGAGGTCATCAAGATCATTTTGAATAGAGAAGCACAGTCCTCACTTTTTCTCTTCTGCAGCACGGTGTTGAGGGATGTGGACAGAGGGGAATTAGTGAGGGGCCACTGCCGTGGACACGAGGAGGTCAGAAATAGGAACATGCATTGAATGAAGAAGGAGGGAAATACTGGGGAGGGTGAGAGAGATTTTGAGGTCAGATTCCTAGGACTTGATGGCTTGTTAATTACCAGGGTTGATAAAAAGCAAGATTAGGATGACTCTTATAATCAGGCTACACGGAGGATGTAGGTACCATTATGGGAACAGGAAACCCAAAAGGATCCGGAAGAGGTGGGGGAGAGAAGTTGGGAAAGTGTAAGATGTTCTTATTGTCTTAATACAAACCCTGGGCTCTGAACACCCTTCGACAGGTGTGCTTTGGGGTGGACTGGTGGCCGTTCACAGTCTCCACTCCCCCCCAGCTGACCAGTAATGAGGCAGTTCTAATTGGAATCACAGTGGTGGCACCATCTGGCCTCCAGGAGTGAGTGACAGCAGGGGGAGGGGAGGCAGCTGGCCAGGGAGGGGGAGGGGCGTGCAGATGCCACACGGGGGCCTGGGGTCTCCCTACCTGGGGCCAGCTCAGAAGCTTACCACCCCCCTGCTCCCGCCGGGACCTTGTCTTCTCAGTGACACCACTCTGTCCTTGTCCCCTTAGCCCGGCCTCCCAGTTTTCCTGATTGAGTTATTTTTTTCTTCCAATTCTAAAATCCACAAGTGCTCATTGTAGAAAATTAGAAAAACAGAGCTCACTCCTAAGAAGAAGGGAAATCCACCCTAAGCCCACCTGCAGGGAGAGGGGCTGGTAAGAGCTGGTCTATTCCCTCCGGATTATTTTCTTTCTTTTCTTTTCTCAGCATGTTTGGGGTGGACCCTGAGGCCACCAACCTGGGTCTGCAGGAAACAGTGCGTCACATCGGGCTGGAAATCAGCTTCGTGGGGTTCTAAGCTCCGCCCCCCACTGGCTGGCGCCCTGTCCTGGGCCGCACACGGTGCCAAGGTGTGTGTGAGTGGGGAGGGCTGTCCAGGGGCCCTGGGTCCACACGAGTAACTCCGGAAAGAGGCGGGGACTCTGGCTGCACATGAATCGCTCTCAGACTCGGGGGTCTTGGAGAGTTGGGAAAGGGGCACCCTGTGGCCACTGATGACTGGGACCTTCCCTGGGGCCTCTGGGCCCCTGGCCTCCCTTACCCCGCCCAGCCCTTGTCTAGGGGGAGCTCTTTACACCCCCCATTTCTCCGTGCTATGTGCTCCTTCCCCAACTTTGTCCTTTCCTAATAGACTTGGAAGGCCGCAAAATCCAGAGGCTAACTCATTTATAACCGGAAACAAGCTCCTCTTTGCCGCAGGGGAAGGCAAGGCAAAATCTTCCTGGGAGGTGAAGGAGGCTAGAAAGAGAAAAGGAAAACTCCCGCCATAAATAAGTCCCCATCCTAAAGCAGGCTGAGCTGTGGCATCCTGACAGACACACGCACTTTTCTTACAAAATCGAGATTATAACATACACGCTGCATGCCTTCTCAGTGTCTCCCTCCACCCCACACTGTGGACATTTGCTCATGTCTTTGGAAAATGTGATTTTTGCTGGTGGCTTCTAAGGTTAATTTAGTCAATGAGCCAGAACCAGGGGGCCCAGGGTGTTAGGGACCCATCGTGGATGTGAGCAGAGACTTGTAGCAACAACCTGTTTCCTTTCTCTCTCTCCTTCCTCAGCCCATCCCAACCCGGCGCCTTTCCCTGCGGCCACTGCCTCACTCAAGGACCTACCCTGGTTCCCTGCTTTTATCACATCAAGTGTAAACTCTGGCTCCAAACCTCTCCATAACCGGGCAGGCCCCTTCTCTCCTCTGCCGGCTAAGGCCCCCAGGCCCACGCCGTGTGTACCTCCTCTCTCTGGGACACCAGTCTCCGGAAGTTCTCCCCCCACATCTCCCTCCCTGCTCTCCCTTGGCCAGCTAGCTCCCACCCCCTCCGAGAGGCCCCTGCTGCCCTCTCCAGGCACTCCCACCTCCCTCTCTGCCGAAGCATCTCCTGAGGGTGCGAATCTCTGTCACCCTTGGGAAAGCGCTGAGTTCCTTGCGGGGCATGACTCCCGCCTCCCTGAGCCTTGAGGCCAGGTGCTCAGGGCAGGATGGGTTTGGGTCTGATGAAGGGGTCCATGACAACGGCATCTCTCCGAGGAAGGGCGTCAGGGGGCCTGGCTCTGGTTAGGACTGTTTTGCTGTCCAGAGTCAGCCAGGAGCCAGGCCTGGTTGTAGGGAGAAGGGACAAGGGGTTCCAGCAGCCAGCCCGACAGCGCTCCCTGGCGGGAACATCGCATGTCCGCCAGTCCGTGTGCCACAGGGCTTCCCCACCCTCACTCAGAATGTCATCCCAGAGCCCTCCACCCATTTCCAGCTGTTACCCCATCCTTCGCACCTCGCAGATGAGAAAAACGAAGTTGGGCAGGGAAAGTGGCCAGTCCCGGGTCACAGAGGACAATTCCAGGGTGGACATTGCTGTGTCACTTGACCCTCACCCCAGCCTGAGAGACAGGGGCTCTGAAGAGGTCCCTGCCCAAGCCATTCAGCTGGGGGGTGCTAAAGGCACCAGTGAGTGACCTGCACCGCAGAACTTCAGAAGTTCTGGGATTTGACCAGTAGCCAAGGGTGAAACAGGCCGAGGCAGAGAGTGGAGCATTCAGGGTGGGCTTCCTGGAGGAGGGTGGCTGATCTGCATTTGGCAGGACAGGAAACGTCTGGATCTGGACAAGAGACCATGAGGAATATTCCCGTGGGGGGACCAAGAGGAGTGGCCGAAAAAGAAATTTCTTTCTTGGGCTTTAAAAAGGCAGAGGCTCTGCAGAGAGAGCCAGTCCCAGGTCACAGTTTTGTTTTGTTTTTCATTTTAATAATATATTTTATTTAACCCATATTTGTTGGGGTTCCCAAGATCACTCCCAAGGGAGGTGACTCACTAGGAGGGCTCAGCATACAGTTGTACCCATGGCTAAGTTGTTTTTTTGTTTTGTTTTGGTCTGTTGGGTTTTTTTTTTTTTTTACAGCAAAAGGATACAGACTGAATCAACACAGGGAAAAGGTGTGTGGGGTGAAGTCCAGAGGAAACCAGACTCGAGCTTCCCAGAGCTTCTCCAGGTGCAGTCACACAGGACACGCTGAATTCCCGTAGCTGTGACAACACACGTGAAATACTGTCCACCAGGAAAGCTCCTTAGAGACTCAGTGCCGGGTTTTTACTGGGCCTGTAGAACCTCTGCCAGCACAAACCCAAATTCCAGACTCCCCAGAAAGGGAAGAGCAGGACTTTAACATAAACCACGTTTTCGTGCAGACAGTTGAGGCCCAGTGAGCCACTCTCACCGTTTAGGGGATGGTGGGAACCCTCCCAGGTCACAGGTTTCCAACAATTGCTCTGGACTCTTACACTATTTCAGATGATTTGCCGTTAGACAAAGAGCGAACCTCTACGCAAAGCACACTCGTTTTTCTGCTTTTCCTCCTGCCTTGCTGGCTCTTCCGTTTAGGTCTCCTTCACTGGTTCCTTGACCTATCAGTTTTGGGGGGCCCTGGCTCAGCCTCCCCAGCTCTCCTCCTGTCACTCTCACATCCATCTCAGGGTCTTTCAGTCCCGTCCGTCGTGCAGGTGTCTCTCTCCGTTCAGCCCTCTCTGCATCCAGACGTCAGACAGGCACCTGGAACCTCACGTGACTGTCACCATGACCCTTATCTCTTCCCCGACACAAGACCCCCTTCCCCATCTATGGGATCATCACCCACCCATACACCAAGCCGTACACAGGAATCTCCCTGGCTTGTCCCTCCTTCCCCACATCAGCACCACTCAGGAGACCTCTCTCTGTTATCTCAAGCTGCATCCTTCTCTACCCACTCCTGTTTTCCCTCCATCCAGACCCCTCCACTGCCGCCGCTGGGATGGCCGTAGTGACCTGTCTGGTCCAGCTGCCTGCTCTCCTGTCCTTAGAGACCACAGTCCACACAGTGGCCAGAGGGAGCTCTTTATTTTATTTAATTTTTTTTTTTTTTTGGCCGCGCCTCATGGCTTGTGGGATCTTAGTTCCCCGACCAGGGATTGAGCCTGCGCCCTCGGCAGTGAAAGCGAGAAGTCCTAATCACTGGACCACCAGCCAGGGAATTCCCTACAGGGAGCTCTTTAAAATGTGTGTCTTGGGCTTCCCTGGTGGCGCAGTGATTGAGAGTCCACCTGCCGATGCTGGGGACACGGGTTCGTGCCCCGGTCCGGGAAGATCCCACATGCCGCAGAGCGGCTGGGCCCGTGAGCCACGGCCACTGAGCCTGCGCGTCCGGAGCCTGTGCTCCGCAACGGGAGAGGCCGCAACAGTGAGAGGCCCACGTACCGCAAGGAAAAAAAAAAAAAGTGTGTCTTGCATCCCTCCCACAAGGACTGCCTGGTCCTGCCTGCCTCTTTCACTGGTCCCCTCGCTCTTGCTTCAGCCAGCTGGGCTTCTTCCACCAGCACCAAGCTCATCCCAGCCCAGCGCCTTGGCATTTGCTGTCCCTCCCATACCTTCCCAGGTGAGGGTGACAGCCTACAGGAGGCTGTGGCTGATGGGTCCAGAGCCAGCAGGACAGGCGCAGAGGGGAGGGAAGACGGCTGTGGGTGGGCACAGCAGGGACACACAGAGCCTGACAGGCTAAGCTGGAGCCCAGGAGGAAGGACTGGGCCCCAAGTTCATCTGTTCCATCTCCGAGCCTATACTTTTAATGATGGGCTGACCTGCAGGAGATGCTGGAGCCTTCTTCACAGAGCTAAGCACACACCCAGCCCAGGAGTGGAGAAGGCTCAGGCAGGGGAGGGGGGTGGTCTGGTGGGAGCTGGAGGTGCTGCGGTCCCACTGCCTGGCACCATCTCCGTCCCCTGCAGACCAGCATCACCTGGAGGGCCAAGGCGGGCAACACCATCTTCTGAGTGTCAGAGGGATGTGACTGCCACCCACTTCCACCTTCACTCATACTGTGTGCAAATGCTCTCTTGGGGCACAGCTTAACCCGAACTGCCCAGGGAAGGGAGTTCTGGGAACGGCATTTCATCTTAGGTGAGGTGACCGGGTACAGATCTGTCACATCACGCCAGAGTCTGACCCTGCGCTGGGCCCTGGGGCCACAGGTCCCGCCTTCAGGGAATCTGTCATCCTCGTGAACAAGGACAAGTCAAACACGACTTAATACACATATCAAGAAGTGCGGGCAAGGTGGTGGAGAGCCTGGACTAGTCCCCAGGGAGGGACATCCGGGTTGGATGGGGGGGCATGGAAGGAGGCTGACCGTGCAGGGCCAGGATCCTGGGGAGGGGCCAGCCCACGCGAGCAGCCAGGACCGGCACTTCTGGGCATGGGCTTGGACGGAGCTCCCCTTGAGAGTGTAGGCTTTGGAGTGGAACCAGCCAGGGAGAATGACTGTGGACCCTGGCTCCGGGGGTGGCCTTGACTTTGCAGAACCTCACGCGCCCCTCTGGAACACAGGGCTGTTGGAAGAATTCAGGCCAACCCAGGTACACGCAGCGCCATATGCCTCGCCTCCAACCCTGTGTTGGCTCTTCCTAAAATCGATGTGGTCATCAGATCCTGAAAAGTTCAAGGGGACGAGGAGATTTCCTGTGTCTTCCCAGCGGGCACTTTCTTTTTTAATGTTTAAATTTTAGTTCTAAGTTTTTTTTTGGCTGCGTTGGGTCTCCGTTGCCGTGCGCGGGCTTTATCTAGTTGCGGTGAGCAGGGGCTGCTCTTCGTTGCAGTGTGTGGCCTTCTCTTGTGGAGCATGGGCTCTAGAAGTTGCAGCACGCAGGCTCAGTAGTTGCAGCACGCAGGCTCAGTAGTTTCGGCATGCAGGCTCTAGGGCTCGTGGGCTTCAGTAGTTGTGGCGCACGGGCTAAGTTGCTCTGCAGCATGTGGGATTTTCCCAGACCGGGGCTCGAACCCATGTTCCCTGCATTGGCAGGCAGATTCGTAAGCACTGCGCCACCAGGGTAGTCCCGTCACAGACTCTCTTGAACTTGGGAATTGCCTGAGTGCAGAGGGGCTGGGGCCCAAGGTTTGCAAGTGGGCCCTTCCTTCCGGGATCTCCCCCGACCCCCACTCCGTCCTACCCGCACAACCTCATTCCCCACGAGGGCCTGCGGCCGCCCCTGCCAGCTGTCCTGATTTACAGAAAAGGGCCGTGATTAATCAGCCAGTCAGCGCCGAGTGCAGCCGTGTTCTTTCATTTCCCTGCCCCCTGACCCCCAGCACAGTCCCAGGCAGCGCTAGGCAAGTGTATTAATCATGCACTTTAAAAATATTTAAAGGAGGAGCTGGGCCGGGAGCAGAGTCTCCTTTAATGGACTTGTTTTCAGCGGAGGGTGAGTATGCTAATTAGGAGATAAAACAAACTGGCTGTTTGAAATGCAAATGAGCCCATGAGGCGCTCCTGGGGCCTTCGTCCCCAGCCGCTGCTTTGGAAGTTAAATCTTACATCTCCAGCCACTTCCTGCCATCGATTTTTAACCAAAAAAGATAGTGGCTAATTCTGAAACTGAGAGGCGCTGGGTCTTGTTTTCTCCCCCTCTTCTTCTTCTTTTATTAGGAACAAGAATAAAAGTCCCCCTGCGGGCCCCGTGTGCGGAGAGACCCAAGCAGAGGCAGCAGCTCTGCACGCCTGCGGACCCCCACCCCGCCCCTCAAGCCCCTTCCTCTCCTTTCCCTGCGCCTCTGCCTGGATCCGGGTTCCCCGACTGTCTCCCGTCTGCCTTCCTGCCCAGTTAAACCCTCTCCAACCTTCAAGCTGCCGGTGGGAGCCTCCGGGAGGTATCGGAACACTTCCCAGCCTCCGGCATTTCCCTTTCGGAGGCCTCTGCGAGCCCCTCCCGCCCACTACCAAGTCTAAACCCCACCTCTGGTCGGGCCTCCCCAAGCCCACCCCACCCCAAAGGGCCTGACCCTCCAGGTCCTCCTCGAGTGCCCCTGACCCTCCTCCAGCTCCCACTCATCCACAGGACTCGGGGTGAGCGTCACCTCCTCCAGGAAGCCCTCTCAGATCTCTTCCTGTGCCTGTTAGGTCCCTGGATGTGACACCTGTCTTGGGCGTGGCAGAGAACCTCTGTGTTCCTATATTTGTCATCTCCCCAGGACCAAGGGCTCCCTGGCGCAGGAGCTGTTTTCTTCCCCACTCGGCCCCCACCTGCTGGTCCAAAGCTGGCCCTTAGTAAATCTTGTTGAGCTGAGTTGACCACAGGGGAGGCCCATGAGCTCCCTCTACCGGTGACAGGCATCCCGCCAGCCCAGGGACGACTGCCTGCAGCAAGACAGGTCTTGGGGAAGCACAGAAGTGCATTCATCCATGAGGTGCCTAAATCCACCTCCTTGAAGACACAGCGCTTCACCTGCAGGGACCTGCTCCAAGTCTGCCCCTGTCGATCGATTGATGGGGAAGTCTCACCCCTTGCTTCTTTTCTAGATGTCAAGATTGAGTCTGCACTCCCAGGCACGGTCCAGACAGCCTGCCTCTTTGTGCGTACAGGGGCAGAGCCCTCTTCGCCCAGCTCTACCTGGGCAGCCCTGCCCTTCCCCCTCCCACCTGTGGGGTCTCTCCAACATTCCCGAATCCCAGCTGCTCTCAGTATGGCCTCCACCTTCCCCGGACTCGTGCCCAATAAGAATATTAGGACATTAATACCACCTTCAGTTTCTCCCCCCACCCCCAACACCAGTCTCTCCCCCCACTCTGTCCAATCCACTGCATCTCACTCCTCCCAAGTCCTGATCAGACTGTGTCAGGTTGGATGGTCTGGGAAGCAGATGCTGAGAGGCAGTTAAGGTGCAAAAGTTTATGTGGGAGTCTCACTTAGGGAAGCAGAGGGAAGAGGCAGGGAGGCAGGGAGGAGACTCAGGCCGCGATGCAGACCCCAAAGGACCGGTGCCCCCCGGCCCGTGGGCACTGGAGCAAAGCGTGTCCATCCCCGGAGACCCGTCCTGGGGACAGTTATGGCTGGGGCCACCCCGTTAATGTGACTTCCGCTCGAAAGCTGATGACACTAACAGCTGGAAGCTGAAGGCTAAACACTGCTCCTAGGTGGACAGCAGTGCTTTATCCAAGGGGCTCTGAGCGGGCCCCCTCCTCAGGGCTCCCCAGAGAGCAGGGCTTGTACAGGGAGGGGGAAGAAGGCTGCGAGGGCCACTCCCAGATGCTCCCGAAGTCAGCTGCCCCACAGGCACTGGTGCTTGAGCTTGGGACCTCCTGAAGGGCATCACGAGATGCATGTCAGACCCATCACCTGGGGATGAAGGAGGGAGGATTCATCCAGCCACAGTGGCCCCATGGGGGTTCGCTTCCACCCACACTTCCTGGGTGCTTAGGCTTGGTGCTGAGCAGTTTCCACCAACACCCCCTGTCCCGTGTGGACCAGAGGGAAGGCGCCGTCCAGTTGCACCTGTGTAAGGGTGACCAAGGTAGCAAGGCGCTGGTCAGGCAGCAGAAGAGATGGGAGATGGCAGCTTGTCCAGGGCCGGGACAGATAGAGCTTGTTTGGGGACCCTAGTAAACTTGAGGGGCCTATATGCACATCCAGGAGGAAAGTCACATCAGGATGTCTCTTTAACCATCTGTAGTTGGTGAGATGCCAGACTGCAGACTTAAATGTGGGACGACACGAAAAGCCATGGAGGGGCCAAGCTCACCTAACGAGGGAACAGACAATATGTATTTGGACTGAGACTTCAGGGCTCCCTCAAGGTCGAGAGATGAGGAGGAACAAGCCAAGGAGACCAGGAGACTCTGCAGGGGCGAGACAGCCAGGAGAGCAGCCGCCCTGTGGTCCAGGTATGGAGGGAGGCCGGTCTCGGATGGGGGCTCCCCTTTAACTGCAGGGAGAGCAGAGGATCTGGCTGTCCAGTGGGCGTATTTGGTAGTGGGAAGGCTGTTTTCTTCTGATGCTCTTTCCTAGCTCCTTTCTCGGTGTAATAAGAGGTAAAAAGTTGGGAGAAATTCGAGGAGGCTGTTGGGACGTTGAGGAGAGTGAAGATGAGAAAGTCCTCCAGGAAATGGTGGGAAGTGGATGTTGTGGGTTCTCTTTCATTCAGCGTGTGTGTGTGTGTGTGTGTGTGTGTGCATGCCCCAGGGATCCTCACCCAGGCTTATTCCCAGGCTGGAGTCAGGAGGCTGGTGTAATGAGGCTCAGGGTACAGCTTCGTTCAGTGGAGAGCATCTGGGGTCACATCTACTCCTAGCTGTACTTGTCACATAGAAAAGTCACTTTGAGCCTGTTGTGCCTCTGTTTCCTCACCTGTAAAAGGCACGTGCTGGGCTCCCGGAGTCCAGCTCCATCTCGCAGGTCTAGGAGACCACACCTATGCTACACGGACAAAGTGGTCATACGCTGTTCTGACTTTGATCGTAGACGGTGTTAATTGCACCTGCACAGAAGCTGTTCCCATCACTGGAGCAGCTCCCAGAAAAACCAGAATCCGTGAGGTTTAGGGAGGACCGTGGCTACCAAACTCCAGCTTGCACGGATGGGTGGGGAGGCACCACCCAGAGCAGAGGGGGCGGCTTCCAGGACTCCTCCCTGAAAAGCTCTTCCAACTCCGGAAGGCCGTGTAGCCACAGGCTGACAGCTTACTCTCCGGGGATGGGACATGGTCAACCCTGCTGGGTGAGTGGTCAGCCTGCACACTGCATCTGCCCCCCTGCTGCTCACAGCTCCAGTGGGGGGACTGTCCGGGTGCTGTTTGTTACGTGCTCAGCACGGTACCGGGCACACGTAGGGTCCGGCGCCCGTTTGCTGAAGGGCTGGACAAGGGCAAGGCGTCCGGGGGATGACTCAGTGTAACTGTCTTGTCTCCCTCCCCCTCTGCTTCCCCTTCTCTGGTCTTTGCCAGCACATCCCGCTGTGTCCCTCTGATAAATGGCCAGCTCCTTGTTCACAGGAGGGCCATTTGGGGGGCCCTGCAGGGAGCTGTGTAAGACCTTGTTCTGCCTGACACCTTTATTAATCGCTCGCCTGGAAGATAAACAGCTTGTTAATTAAATTTGCAGATGTTGCTAAATTCGGAGGTGTTTTGATTGTTCAGTCCCAGGAAGATAGAATGGTCCCACACTGGATCTGGGAGGAGTCAACCTGAACTGGGCCAGGACGTGGGTGTTTAGGCTGCGTGGTCACGGTAAGAATCACGGCCAGCTTTGCTGCCCACTTGCTCTGTGCCAGGCACTGCAGGAACTGGGAACTGGGGGCCTGGGTGCCAGCTACACACACCCCAGGGGCTTGGAGCAGGTTTCTTCCCTTCTCCAGGCTGCGATTTGCTCATCTCTGCAAGATGGGACCTTCAAGGCTGTGGCCTTTGTGAGCCTCAGTCCAGGGGGTGGTCAGCACCCACTGCCCCAGCACAAATCTCCCCTAGGGAGCCTCTCTGGGGAAGTAGGGGGCAGTCAGCCAACCTGGATCTTAGTGGGAACCTTGGGGACCTGGTAGGTTTGGGGAGGGTTGAAGATTCAGATCTTAGCTGTTTGTAGGGGTGTGGAGGTCTAAAGGTCTGTGGGTCTAGGAGATCAGGGGTGTCTGGGGAGTCCGAGGGTTCTGAGGAATCTGGGGTCTCAGGAGTCTAGAAGGGTCTGAAGATGGGGGACAGTTTGTAGGGTTGTAGACCCTGGTAAGCTGAGGATCTGAGGAGTTAGGGTCTGAGGACTGGGGTTTGGGAAAGCTGGAAGTGCTGGGGGTCTGGGATATCTGGGGGCCCTTGGGGATCTGGGTCTGAGGATCTGGGGGGTTGGAAGATATGGCGCCTTGGGCTATCTGAGGGTCAGAGTCTTAGGGTCTGGGGCTCCAGGGTGGTTTAAGGTATGGGAATCTAGTGTCTGGGGAATTCCTGGATCTGGGGGCTCCAGAATTTAGGGATGGGGAGCCTGGGGGAACAGGGATCCTGGGATCTGGGATCTAAAGGTGCCTGGGAGTTGGGGGTCTGCGGTCTCAGATAGTCTTGGGGGTCTGGGAAGCAGAAGGCTCTGGGAGGGTTTGACGGGGTGAGGTCTGTAGAAGCCGGAGTTGAAAGCGGAATGTGGCCCAATATCGCCACCTAGTGCGCCTCCCTCTGCATTACAGCCAGCGAGGTGGAGGCGGCGGGGGCGGGGAGCGGCCAGGATCGCAGCTGTCCAGCCCTCCTGGCATCACCTCTTCCCTCTCGGGGCCTGGAACCTCCCAGGTGCTCAGTGCCCTGCAGGGAGGAGGAGAGCGAGCAGAATCTCCAGGTTTACAAACGTGCAGGCCGGGAGCGCTGAGGTCTGGTTCACCAATGTGCCTCCAGCGCTTGCAACAGCACGTGGCGTGCTGTGGACGCGCAATGCGTGTTTGTTGAACCAGGAAACTGACATTTTCTAAGCAGTTCATCTGACAAGGGCAGCGCTTACCACCTCTGTATGTGCACACGCAGACACACCTTGCTTTGAAAGTCAGGCGTCGTGCAGGTGCTGAATTGGAACAGGATTTTGGAGACATTATCCTAAGATTCTGCCCTGAGTAAGGACTGCCCACTCCCGCGCCCCCAGGACGTCTGCCGTCCACCTAATTCAGAGCCTGTGGCCCGGCAGGACTCACGTGACAAGTCTTAGTTTCAGCGCTGCTTCCCAAGCTCCTGGGCTGTGCAGGACCTGGGTCTCCGTTCTGTCTCGGCTACGAGAGGAGAGGGGACCGGCAAGTAGGGACCGTCCCGCAGTGTGGACCGGGTGGTGACAGGCACACAGGTGGACGGGAAGAGAGGGGGCGGGACTTCGGCACCTCCAGGGAGTCGGCCCCTCACAGGAGAGGCAATACCAGAGCCAGAATGAGCGTCAGAGAGAAGCCGGGTAGAGGGAACACAGCAAGAGCAAAGACTTCCTTGGAGTCACTGTAGAGCAGCGCGGGGGCTGGAAAGGCTGCGAAGAGGCGAGAGGCTGGAGCTGAGGCTGAAGGGAAGCTGGGGCCAGGCCTGGGGCGGAGGATCCCTGGGGTGCAAGGGGCTGGGACGTGGTGGGAGAGTTCCTTTAGAGGGAGTCCTGGTTGCTGGGAGGGAAGTGGCTGGGCAGGGAGGCTGGAGATGGGGCCAGACCAGGGGCTACGCATTCATCTGAGAAGAGATGACAGAGGTCCTATAATAATCAGAGTAATAATATATTTTTAAAATTTTAAAAAATTTTATGAAGTTTAGTTGATTTACAGTGTTGTGTTAATTTCTGCCATACAGCAAAGTGACTCAGTTATATATATCTTCTTTTTCATATTCTTTTCCATTATGGTTTATCCCAGGGTATTGAATATACTTTCAATATAGTGCTAACCAGAATGATAGTAATCTATCAATAATTATGCTAACAAGTACCGAGTGCTTCCTGGGTTCACCGACTCATTTACTGCTTTCAACATCCCCCTGTTGTTGAGGTTAAGCCACTTGTGCAAAGTCACCCAGCTGTGTGGCTCTAGAGCCCGTAATCCCTCCGAGCTACTGAGGTGAAGAGGAAGGGACACCTGGGGACACCTGCAGTGGCCTTATGCCCTCCAGCACAGCGCCCTAGCCTTCTTTCCCTTTGTCAGGCCTGCCACCTGTAAGTTTCCTTCTACAGGATCGACTCCTCAGGCTTGTATGCAGACATGTTTACCAGGACCCACTCTCTGCCAATGCTGTGAGCCCGCCCTCCCAGTCCCCCTGGATTTAGAGGGAAGGCTGTATTTTACCAAGAAGCAGGGATGCCAGCCATCTCTCTGTCATGCAAGACAGACCGGGGATGGCAGAGGAGTAAATTCCTATGGATGTGAAGTGTAAAATGCAGTTAATTTCCTGCAGGAAAGGAAATCCTTGACACTTCAGCCAGGTGATGAGTAGGGCTCCAGGTGGGGGTGAGGGAGGGAGGTGAGCTATGAAGGCAGCGAGAAGGTGGGGAGCTGGCTGCCTCAGCATTTGGTCATGACCCAAAACAGACTTTTCCGAGGGGATGCACGTGAGTAGATCAGGTGACACAGGTGCTGCTCAGAGACCCCAAATCCTCCTCTTTTGACAGCTCTCGTGGGCTTGGCCTCCACGAGATACAGGGATTTATCTAAGGCGCTGTATTAGCTCTAAACGGTGGAAAGGAAACTGCTGGGGTTTCCAGGATGTAACGAGCAGGAGCACAGAACAGCACCGATTTCACATGAAAATATTTTGGGGGAAAAATCAATTACAAGAATTTAACATGCATGTATTACAGATATTTTTAAAACGGTTTTCAGAGGAAAACCACATTATTTTCTTCATGTTGATATAATATACAGTATTCTTAAGTCCAGGAAGAAATCATGGCTTTGATCAGAGATTCCCAGAGGATGTGAAATGTTCACCTTGGCTGGGATGGTTTGTGTAGCTCAACTCTGCCACTAGAGGGCGGCAGCACCCGTGGTTTTAACCCTAAGGTCTTGGCCTTCTGTCCTTGGTGAGGGCGGCAGGATACTTGGGGGATTTTGAAGGGAGGGCAAGAGTGCAGTGCATCTTGATTACCAACCAAGATGGTAAAAGTTTTACTTCTGTGCACCAGAAACTACGATATGTCATTTAAGCATCGTTATAAGCCCATAAGGAAGGTATTTTGAGGATCAGAGAAGTTAAGGAGTTTGCCTGAGGTCACTCAGCTAGTAACTGACAGAGCTGGGATTTGAACCCAGGTCTGCCCGACCCCGAGGCGGGGGCTCTTCATCACCAAGGGCCCTCTGCCTTCAGGTCAAGGTCAGCATAAAGATCCCTGGACCCCCGGCCTTTCTGCAGTGCAGTTTTCTTCCATAATCTGATGCAAATGTGCATCTCAGCCCTCTGCTTGCCCCTTCCCGGGCCCAGCTGGGGAGCAGCAGCGGGATCCCTGAGTAAAACAAAAGCCAAAGCAAAGTGCAGGAGCTGACGCAGTTCCTGTCTCCTCTCCCATGGCAAACCAGCCGGGCTCTGCTGGCAGCACCACTGGCCTGAGTGCAGGGAACTCCAGGCCGTGCCGTGGGCCATTTGGGCAGACCCTCACCCTGCCTTTGACCACATCAAGAGCCAAGCTGCATCTCATGCTGACGGGACTAGGGCAAGAGCAGGCAATAGTTTCCCCCATGAAATAAACAAGTGATGGAGGAGGGAGGGAATTCCTTTTCAAGCCTCTGTCCAGAATTCCTTGGTGGGTCCCCAGTTTCTGTTAAAAGCAGCTTCAACACATGAAAAGATGCTCAACATCGCTAATTATTAGAGAAATGCAAATCAGAACTACAATGAGGTACTACCTCGCACTAGTCAGAATGGCCATGATGGAAAGTCTACAAATAATAAATGCTGGGGAGGGTGTAGAGAAAAGGGAACCCTCCTACACTGTTGGTGGGAATGTAAGTTGGTGCCACCACTATAGAGAACTCTATAGTTCTCTATAATGGTTAAGGAACCACTAAAGAGATTCCTTAAAAACATAAAAATAGAACTACCATATGATCCAACAATTCCACTTCTGGGTATTTATCTGGATAAAATGAAAACACTAATTTGAAAAGATACGTGCACCCCAATGTTTATTACAGCACTATTTACAATAGCCAAGACATGGAAACAACCTAAATGTCCATTAATAGATGAGTGGATAAAGAAGGTGTGAGATATATATACAGTGGAATACTACTCAGGATAAAAAAATGAAATCATGCCATTTATAGCAATATGGCTGCACTTAGAGATTGTCATACTAAGTAAGTCAGAAAGAGAAAGACAAATACCATATGATATAGCTTATATGTGGAATCTAAAATATGATGGGAATGAACTTATCTATGAAACAGAGACAGACTCACAAAGAGAACAGACTTGTGGTTGCCAAGGCGGAAGAGAGTGGGGGAGGGAAGGACTGGGAGTTTGCAGTGAGCAGATGCAAACTATTATATAGAGAATGGATAAACAACAAGGTCCTATCGTATAGCACAGGGAACTGTATTCAATATCCTGTGATATTGACTCCTGATGGTCCAGTGGTAAAGAATCCGCTTCCAATGCAGGGGACACGGGTTCGATCCCTGGTGGGGGAACTAAGATCACACATGCCGCGTGGCAACTAAGCCCACTCGCAGCAGCTACAGAGCCCGCGTGTAGAGCTACAGAGAAGGCTTTGTGCCTCAACGAAAGATCCTGCATGCCGCAATGAAGATCCCATGTGTCGCAACTAAGACCCAAAACAGCCAAAAATAAAATTTTTTTAAAGTAATTAATTAATTAATTATTTTTTTAAAATCCTGTGATAAACCATAATGGAAAAGACTATGAATAAAAAAGCAGCCTCAGCTCTCCAGCTGAGTCTGAACGACCAGGTGACCAGGCAGCCTAGGGTGAGAAACATGGAAGGGGGAGCAGGCAGGGCTGGGGGGGGTGCCATGCTCTGAGCAAGAGCCTTCGGAACTAGGGCATGAATGGAAGGGACGAGAGAAGCAGAGGGAGGAGAAGGGCCATGAAGGAGAGAGCATTTTCCACCTCCAGCCCCCACTCAGGGACACCCCGCTGCCGGCACCATGCTGGGCTCTGAGCCTGCTGGATTGCCTCTCCCCCAAACTTGAGGCGTCCTGTCCCCATTTTACAGATAAGAGGACTGAAACGCAGGCAGACGTGCTAACCTGCTCAAGGTCAAACACCACCCAGGCTCTGTCATCCTGCAGGCCTGCTGTCCCTGTTCCTCTCCTACCCGCCCAGCCTGTTGCGCTCAACCAAGCACATGTGCAAAACTCCTCCACCACGAGGGTCAGGTCTTCTCTCCAGAAGACTCCTCCATCCTTCCTGCAAATCGATCCTTGGTGGGGACAACCCATTCGTATTCTGAGCATCCCTGAACCCAAGCTAGGACGCCTGATACAAACTCTCTCACCACCATCCCCTCCCTCCCGGCAGCCAGGGCTCCTTGGATCTGCTTCCTGCCAGGGTGTGAGTGGCCTGGCCCGACCTCGATGCCCAGGCAACCGAGGGTCTAACTAGCCCTGATCTCAGGCTGAAGGGTTGGGGGAGGGTGTTGGCCTTGAGAGAGGAGCATTCCACAGGGTGACGGGCTTGGTGAGTCTCAGGAATCAAGACCAGGGCCCCGTTATGACTGTCATGGGCCCCATGCACTTGAAATAGCAAATGTTACATTTGAAGACTGCACTGGTATAAAAGCAAATATAATCCAGACCGGATTCATTAGTATATATTGGTTGTGATTCTATTCTTTTTCCCTCTGATGTAAAAATCCATTGAAATGAAAATATTTTCAGAGGGCCTAGAAGTGACTGGTCTTAGGCCTGTGTGCCCAGTGGAGCCGTGGCGGCCGGGACCGGGGTGGGGAGGGAGGGATCACGGCCAGGTGAGGAGGACACGACGGCACCCGGAGAGCAGGCTGGGGCCGCAGCCTTGCCACACCCTCGTGAGCTGTGTGGCGGGTACGGCTGGAGTGCATTCTTGCCCTCTCTGAGCCTCTCATTTTGCCTACCAGGTAGACTAGGGCAGAGGTGACAGGAGAGGCGGGGGACAGGGGGGCACGTGCTGGGTACACAGGTGAGGGCAACACAGTCTGGAATCCCTCCCCTCACCCCAGCAGAGAAGGAAAGGGGGCCCATGGTGAGAATGCTCTTTGCCCCGTGGGGCCTGGCAGGCTCTGGTGAGGGAGGGGGCATCCTGGCTGGGTGGACAGGCACACACTGGGGACCTGTCAAACACCCCCCCCTCCACCGACACCACCTCTCTGAGCCTGGACTTGGCAGTGGCGTGCCCTCCACAGATGTCTGGGCAGCTGCGTGCTCCTCCCGGCCACCCCTCAGCAGCACGCCCAGGACTCCCTGGGGTCTGCCTGGCCCTCGGCCGGATTTCAGGCTGTTGTGGCTTCATTCAACATGGGCGCTTGGGGATGCCCAGGCCGGAGGCCCCGGTCAGGCTTGTGCAGGAGGCTGAGCAGGGGCTCACACACAGCCTCTGGAGGACCATCTTTGACCACACAGGTCAGGCTCAGGGACCCAGGACACCTGGTCCTTCCTGCACAGACCAGGAGCCCTCTGCCCCTCACCAGAAGCCTGCAGCCTGGGCAGAGTGATGCCAACAGTCCTATTGAGTCCTATTGAGAAGGCAGGTGGGGACAGAGGCCGGCAAAGACCTGCCAGATGCCGGCGGGAGGCTTCAGCGAGGAGAGGCAGCTGCCAGAAGCAGCGGGATCTGTCCCCCCAGGCTCAGCTCTGGCTGGGGGGTGCCCTGTGCCAGCCACTCACTCAACACCCAGGGAGAGCCTCTGGGGCTACCGTGGAAATGGGCATCTGGGTGGACGAGGCAGGCTCACTTCCAGGCAACAGCTGAGGACAGAATAAACTGGTTGGTTAGAAATCAGGGGTCAGCTGGAAAGGTCCAGACAGCCAATAATGTGGTAATAATAATATAGTTACTACTGATTCATCGTGTGCCAGGTACCACACAGTGGATCAAGCACTTTGCACATTTTCTCTCTTTTAGTCCTGATAATAACCCAAGGAGGAGAAAACCGAGTCAGTGGGAGACTGACGTCAAACAACTTGTAAACCACAATAAAAACAGTTGGAGAAAAAAATAGTCACAGTGTCTCACAGTTCTGAAGGGGGCAAAGGGGGCAGACCACTTCCCACTCAAAAATGAACAGTAACCAGAAGATGGAGTCATAAGCAAAAAGCAAGTAAGTATGGGGGACTTCCTTGGTGGTGCAGTGGTTAAGAATCCCCCTGACAATGCAGGTGACACAGGTTCCAGCCCTGGTACGGTGATATCCCACATGCTGCAGAGCTACTAAGCCCGTGCGCCACAACTACTGAACCTGTGCGCCTAGAGCCTGTGCTCCACAACAAGAGAAGTCACCACAATGAGAAGTCCGCACACCACAACGAAGAGCAGCCCCTGCTCGCCACAACTAGAGAAAGTCCCTGCACAGCAGTGAAGACCCAATGCAGCCAAAAATAAATTAAAAAAAAAAAAAAGGCAAGTAAGTATGGATCAGAGGAGGAATTCCATCCAGAGGCCCAAGGGGAATGGGGTAAAGGGAAATCAGATAAGTAGTCCTTCATATTAAAAAAATTAAAGGTAACATGGCTTCTTAGGGAAAAAAAGGACAGTAGATATGAAACAGATTGGAGCAGAGATATAAAGATTACATCAGAAGGAGGGGAAAAGTGAACTGGAGGAGCTCAGGAAAGAAATAGAAGAGAAAAAGAAAATTCTTACAGAGAGAAAAGCCACATTAGAAGCAAAATAAAGGGGAGGGGATAGTGCAAGATAAAGTGGAAAAGATCAGTGAAATGAAGTGATTAGGGAGCAGATAAGAGATATATGGGGATGATTCTTTGGAAAAAGAAAACAGAATAAATGAGTTTTAAAAAACAATAAAGAAAACCTTCCTGAAATGTGGAAAGGTTGAAATGGTCACAGCAAAAAAGATTCCATTATGTCCCAGTGAAAATGACAACAGTCAATATGAAGACATGCCCTAATAAGTTTGCTGAGCATCCAGAAATGGTCCTGAGAGTTACCTACAATTAGGAGGAGAGGCCAGGATGGGGGAGTAGGCAGACAAAAATCACAACTGCTTACAAAACAGCTATGGCTGAGAACCACCTGCAGATGAGCAGAAAAGAAGGGGCAGAGATGCTGTAAAGTCAAGACCCACACCCCTGGGTGGGCAACCCACAAATGGGATGACAATCACAATGGCAGAGGTCCTCCCCAAGGAGCCAGGGGTCTGAGCCCACATCAGCCTCCCCAACTCTGGTCCTGCACCAGAAAGATGGACCCCCAGAGCATCTGGCATTGAAGGTCAGCAGGGCTTGTGTACAGGAGAGCTGGAGGGCTGTGAGAAATAGCCCTCTGCTGCTCTGCTCTGAAAGGGCTCATGAAACATCTCACATGTTTAAATGCTTAGTACAAGCAACAAGGTCATACCATGTAGCACAGGGAACTATATTCAATATCCTGTGACAAACCATAATGGAAAAGAATATATGTATGTATAACAATCACTTTGCTGTACACCAGGAACTAACATCGCATTGTAAATCAACTATACTCCAATAAAATAAAATTTTTTTGAATGCAAAAAAATGCTTGGAACAAAATCAGAACTTGCACTTGTAGGTTAGATATACTAGAAGCAAAAATTCCAATGCAAATACCCAGGCATGTTGATTAAAATAAAACAAACATCATTTGAAATGACTACCCGAACATATAAGGGATTGAGGAAACCCACTGGGACCAAAAGCTAAGAGGGGCTGAAAGTTGAGTGACAGGTGGGCCACCCTGGAAGCACCTGGACATTCCTGAAACCCACAGTCACTCATTTTAACAGCCATACAGAGGGAAGGCCAGGCACTGGGCCCATGAAGTTAAGATGGAGCGTCAGGACTGAGACCCCTGGGAAAAGCAAGGATTCGTGAAGAGCTGTGTCCCCAGGGAAAGGTGTGGGGGCTGGGCTGGGTATGAGCCAGTAAGAAAAAATAGAAAAGGAGGGGGGAGGGAAGGGGGAGGAGGAGGGAGGAGGGGAGAGGGAGGGGGAAGGGGAGGAGGGGGGAGGAGGAGGAGGAGGGCAGAGGGGAGGGGAGGGGAGGAGAGAGGAGAGGAGGGGAGGAGGAGGAGGGGGAGGAGGAGGAGGATGGGAGGGGGAGGAGGAGGGAGGAGGGGAGTAGGATGTGGAGGAGGAGGGGGGAGGGGAGGGGAGTGGAGGAGGGAGGAGGGGAGGAGGGGAGGAGGGAGGAGGCGAAGAAGGAGGAGGAGGAGGATGGGAGGGGAGGAGAAGGAGGGAGGAGGCGAGGGGGAGGAGGAAGGGGGGGAGAGGAGGGGAAAGGAGGGGAGGAAGGGGGAGGAGGAGGAGGGGGTGGGGGAGGGGAGGGGAGGAGGGGAGGGGGAGGAGGGAGGAGGGAAGGGGGAGGAGAAGTAGAAGGAGGGAGGAGGTAGAGAGAGACTTCACCTCCTCCCACCAGTCCGCAGAACATTTAAGACAGAAACCGGTCCTCACATGGACCTTGGGTCTGAGTTCACACTCCCCCGAAGCACATCCATGCTGAGAATGGTTTCAGTGCACTTCCAAGACGCCGCCCTCCAGGGCTGCTGGTAGAAACCAACCCAGAACTCCCCCAGGATCCACCCCAACCCAGGCTTCTTGGGACCCCACAGACAGAGGCCGGCCCACTGTGAACTCACCAGGAAAACGGAGCCAACTCTATCCCCAGCAAGTGTCAGCAGGATCAGCAAATGTTAGCCTGAGACCACCAACGATGGCGGCATAATGAAATGATTAGGAACTGAGTAAAAAGTAGCATGTTTTCAATGTTTACAGAAATGAAAGGGGAAACTGAAAACACAAGCAGGGAACACAAGACAATCGAACAGATTTCACAACCAAATACAACATCTCAAAATATAATTTATTCATTTTTTAAAAGGGCAGAAGTAGCTTAAACATCAAATTAGGCATGTATGCAAAAGAATTAATGAATTGGGGAAAAGGGGTTGACGGAATGACCCTTAAAGAGATGGAAAATAAGTCGGAATTCCCCTCAGGCCCATTTGGAGAAGAGCTGTCAATACCAACCTGGGTCCTGGGGCCCTGTCATTGATGAAATTTTCAACAACTGGTTAGGCTAGTTTAGTCCCCATCCCTCAGAGCAGACAAGTCCGGACAGAACAGGCCCTAAGCTGGAGGATGTGGGCAGAGCCACCTGTGCCCCACTAAGCCTCCCCTGGGCCAGCCCCTTAGTCAGCTTTGAGAGGGGACAGGGGATAATTTTAGGGGGTGAGATTGGGCTCTGTGATTGGAACCTCACGCTCCCCCTTAAAATCTTCAGTGTATCTATCATCCAGGAGTTTACCTAAACCTAAGCCTTTTGGGAAGAGATTCCAATTCCAGTCCATTCCGTATGGGCAAATCACTTCTCAGATTTATCTGTGCAATGACCGCACCTCTAGGGGCCCCGTGAGGTCTAATATTCTATTACTTTATGACAATCTGAGATGATGGGTTCCAGATGTGTCCTATTAGCTCAACTGCTATACTCAGGGTGAGTCAGAGACCAAGGGATGCTTAGAAAGATCTCTGCTGATGTCTGCTTATTCACAGAATCTGAAATTCCACCATTAGAGAGTCATTTGTTTGGCGATAAACATTGCCCCACTTAGATTCCAATAAAAATTTTTTTTAATCCAATCACCCTGGGGAAGGGTTAGATAATAATTAAAGCCAGCATCCATCATAATGCCTTGATATATCTTAACAGATTCTTTTCGACAAAAGCACACTCTCTGAGATGGATTAGATGGTGGGAGGATGGAACAGAAGTGTGGTGGATCAGTCCTACCTGGGATAAGGCGAGGGGTCTGGCGGGACCCTGGGATGCAGGAGTACCAAAACTGAAGGTGAGGGTCCAGAGCCTCCGTCCTGCCCGACCTTGCGAACCTACTACCCCTCACATCTCGCTCTGGACGCCATACCCCACTTGACCAGCAGGTGGCAGTGCAGGGTTGAAAATGAGCATCTCGGGGGGATTTCAGAGACTATCTGCGTTCACCTGGCTTCCTTCTAAGGCGAGCTCTGTGTTCATTCTGGAGGATGGGACCACAGGGCCCAGGGAAGCCAGATGTGGGATACACTGCAGAAGCCTTGGGGACTCGGACCCTTAGCTCTTGGGAGGTGGGCGTGGCGTTGGCAGGAGGGGAGAGTCCTGTCTGATTGGGGGAGGGTCATCTGGAGGATGAAAGGAGATCTTAGAGGTGAAGGCCCTTTACAGCCTTCTTGGGGCTGCACTGTTGTGGGTCGCGGGGGAGGACATTACAGGGAGCTCACAGCTTCACACGTGGGAGACTGGGGCTGGGGTGGGGGTGGGTCTCTGTGCAGAGCAGCAGGGTGCCCCGTGAGGTTGGTGCTACCTGGGACCTCAGCTCAATGGGTGGAGTGTCGGGGCAGGGGCAGATTGGACGGGGAACTGGACTGAGGCTGCTCACAGCCTACCCACTCTTCTGAGATCCGTCCCATGGCTGTGGACTCTGTTTGGGAGGATGGTCCTTCCCGCCCCATCTTTTTTAAGAGGCTTGGTAACGCCTGCGGCGGCCTCCGCCTCCCACATTCCACATCCCATGCACCTGACTCTGAAGCCACACCTGGCAACCTTCCTTGTCTTCACCTGCCCAGGCAGCCCTCTGGATGGAGAGAGGAAAGTGAGCCGCTCTAAGCAGATGCTTCTGTCCAGAGATACCTTCGTTCTTCCCCAGGGAGCCCCAGTCGCAAGCGTGAACCCAGCACACAGGCCGCCCGCCCACGTGGACCCCACAGAGCAGTGGAGGTCTGGTCTCCTCTGTTGCCTTCTAGAGGAGCCCACCCAGCACCCTTAGCCGCCCTGTGACGCGAGGCAGGGTTGCCCCCGCACACCTCCTTGTGAGGGCTCTGGGCACTTGTCAGACCTTCATATCCTAGGGCGGCTGAAGGTCCCATCCCAGCCGAGGGTGGGCATCAGCGTGTCCAACAGGCCTGGGGGATTCTCACTTGTCGGTACCCAGGGGTGTTCTGCATCCAGGCTGGAGATGGAGGAGGACAGAGGCTGGAGCCCGGGGGAGGCTCTCTGGACACCTAACCTAATGGGAGGCACAACGGGTCTAGAGAGAGCCCAGGAAGAGGGAAGCGGCATGGCCCCTCTCTTCACCTGGGATGCCCCCCGCCTTTCCCCATGGCCTCAGGGGAGACCAGAGCTCACTCATCTCTGCAGACCCTGCTAACCCCTATGGCCAGGGCCTTTTTTCTGGCCCAGAGGTGATTGTGGTGGGCAGAATCATGGCCTCCAAAGGTGTCCATGTCCCAACCCCCAGAATCTGGAAGTTGTTACATTACATATTCTGAGAGCCTCCGGCGGGGGAGGGGGGGGTGGGTAACGCAGCCCTGCAGACGCCTTGGTTTAGCCCAGTGAGACGTCATTGTGTTGTTTTGAGACAGTAGCCTTGCGGCCGTGGTCGTTTGTTGCAGGCGCCCTAGGAAACTGATACAATGATCTAGCTGGGAATGTTGTTCCAATCACAGGCCCTGCTCAGCCTGTGAGTCTAAGGGGTGGGGGCGGGGGTGGGACCGGCAGCTTAGAAGCCACAGGCCCTCCTGCTGTGTGACTTTGAGTCCTTATTCTCTCCATTTCCCCATCTGTAAATGGGGGTGGTGATGACACCGACACTACCCCTGCAGGCGAGGCAGGGTCAGCTGGTCGGCCTCAGACCTCCTTTTACCTCCAGCCCCTCCTGTCCACCTGACACCCAATTCCCCGGGCTCCTGGGAGACACTGGATGAGGTGGGCTCCCCGGGGTCCGGGACTCCTTCCTGTCAGCGGTGCTGACACATGCGGCACCTTGGGGAGTGGTTTTCCTATCCTCGCAGCTCTTCTGAGGGCTCGTCACATCATTTGTCGCCCAAATGCTGGGGCCCCAGGCTCCCTCCTGAGGGACTGTCAGCGACAGCATCCCGATTGTGGTTTCCAAGGTAACTCTCACCGCGCGTCCATTCCATCCGATATTCTGAGACCTGTTTGAATTCTTCCCTTGCCGGGAGCCAGTGTCACTTCCCAGAAGCCGCTGAGTGGAGGGGACGGTGGGTGTGTTCAGAGAGGCATTCCTGGCCTGGGAGCAGGGCGGGCTGTCAGCCAGCTTTGACCCTTCCGTTACCGGCGACCTCTGGAGGGAGGGGCGTCAGTGGAGGTTGAGGGGCGGCTGGGAGGGGGGGCCCGGCCGGGGTGCAGACCTCTCCCCTCAGACCGCTTCTCTCGTGTCTAAGACACGCTGTTCGTAATCAGATGTAACAGCAGCCTGGACGGGAGGCCGGCCTTGCAGTCAGGCTGATGAAGGTTCAAACCCAGGCCGTGTCATTTACCAGCCAAGGGGCTTACACCCTGCGAGCCTGTTTTCTCGTTAGTTTCCTGTAAATGCATACAAGCGCCTCTGTTTCCCTTCCTGAGAGGAATAGCCCTGCCCTCTCTGAAAGGGGCTTCTGATCTCAGGAGGGGTGCGCAGGTTAGCGGGGCCCACTCTCTGAGATCACCTCCCCCACCTCCCGCCCCGCCCCCCTCCGCCGCCCCAGGCATCCTCCTGTCCTGTCCAGAGATGAGACCGATGGGGCTCAGGGCGAATGAGTGTGAGCTGCGCCCTCTGCTGGCCGAATCAGGAAAGGCGCCGGTGGGCCCTTCGGACGGAGGGAGAGCCCCAGGCTTGGCTGTTGGCATTGCCCAACTCTCCTCACCCTGGACAGAAGCCTGAGATGCCGGCTGAGGTAATAGGGAAATAAGGGTCCAGACTCCGCCGGCACCCACAGCTTCTGTCCCCCCAGAGCACGAGTCCTGCTTTCTCTTTGCGCCTGGCCCCTCAGTCTCCCGTGACTTCTCTCCACGTCCTTTCCGGCAGCATCTTAACCTTTTCCAGAAACAGTGCACATCGTGGGAGACGGATGTGTGGCACAGGGCAGGGGGAGGGGGTGCCCCTTCCCTCCCTCTGATCTCAGTGTCAGCCTGGCCCTTGGGGTACGCTGTAACCAGACGCTGGCTGGGGTTCTGCTCTGAGGGCAGCTCCTGCTCAGAGGCAAGTGATTTGCAAATCAAGTTGGTGGGGCCAAAACATTCCCTTCCTTAGCTGAGCAGTTTCCAACCAGGGCATGCAAATGCGCCGTCTGGGTATAATGGCCCTTGGGGGGATGGTCGGGGGCACTGCCGGGAGAGATGTAAGGGCCCTCGGCAGGAACACTGACTTAACATTGCCCAGATGTCATGAGAAGTGATGATGACCGGGCCCTGCTCACCCTGCCGCCTCTGTCTCTCCATCCTCTTGCAATTTCTTGCCTCTCTTTCTATCTATCTATCTATATCTATCTCTCTATAACTTATTTTTAAAAACAATTTTATTGGAATATAGGTGCTTTATGGAAATCTTCCTGCTATTTCTAACCCCTAACTTCTAACACTCCCAGATCCTTCTCTCTCTCTCTCAATCCTAATCTCATTTGCTCTCGAGCCCATTCCAAGCCCCAGTCCTCCCACGGCAAAGCCTCTCTGATAGGCAGGCATGGCTGAGGTCCTTCTTAACTCTTCATGTCTGCAAATCCCACTGCCCTCTCCCAGCTCTGCCCCTGCTAACTGTGCGTTTCCCCTTGAGCATCCACCCCTACCCCTACCCACCGTCTCCTCAGCTGGGAGAGGCTGCACTGATCCTGACCTTGAGATGGTCACCAGGATGGATGAGCAGGAAGCGCCTCACCAGGCTGGGGCACAGCAGTTGCTCAGCAAACACTGTGCCGTTGCCTGAGGAGGTCCTGGCAACGGCTGGGTGGGGAAGGCGGGCAGCTGGCTGTGTTGGGAACCTCTTGTTCCCATATCCAGTCTGGAGATGGCACATCCAAGTAGGCCCTGAGCAGCTGTGATGTGTCACAGCATCACGTACGAAGTCCGTGCTGCTCCAGGGCCTCAGACAGAGCAACCCCGGGGCCGGTTGGTAAGTGCTTCTCTGGACCTAGCAGCCCTGCAGTACTTTGGGTTCGTGGGAAGTGAAGCCCTTTAAAATCTGTGCGTGGAGAGTCACAGGGCAGAGCGGGAAGAAGCTGCATTTACAGCCCTGGGTTCCTCCTTCTCTTGAGCCCGCACTTCACCTGGCACAGACCTGGGCCCCCGCGAATGCTCTCCCCTGGGCCTCGATCTCTCAGCGAAGCTGTTCACTGCTGCTTCATCTCCCAGCAGGGAAAAGGGGATGGGCACCTGTCCCCAGGAGTGCAGGGATTGCTGCTGATGCCAGCAACATCCCTGTGAGTTGCGCTGGACAGAGGGTTAGCAGGTGCATGAGGGCCCAGCTCTCTCGGCATCCCGAGGTGATGGGGTGCTGCTTGGAACAATGTGCCGCTGGATGCAGTGTGGGCAGCTGTCCAGGAGCATCAGCTTGTGTTTGTCACTTGCTCCCTCCTCCCACAAAGCCAAACAGAAACCATTTGAGTTTACACTAAGCCTCTGTAGCACAGACAGCCTGCATACGAGGACTCTGTATTTACACGTTTAGCTGAGTCCGTCCAGTGTCTCTGGCAGAGCCATGGGGCTGGGATGACGGACACAGAGGTGGACGTGTGGTGATGAGAAGCAATCACCCAGGAACCAGCAGAGAAGGTCAAGACGAGGTAGGGGAGGTTGGCCCTGCCCTTGATGGTCACTGCAACTGCCTGTGGCCACAGCCTTTTTCTTCCTGCACCTCGGTTGCCAGGCAGTCAAGTTTGACAGCATGGGTTTTAAAGGTTATGCCAACTGTGATTTGGGGAACCACTGAGAAGCCGAGAGAAAGAAAGTGTGATAAAAAATTACCCAGGGCTACAACCATCAGAACAGGGATCAGGATTCTGGTGTTTTCCACGTGGAAGCATCACATGCTGTGTGCTCTAGCCAAGCATAACGCCCTGTGGCTAGAGGATTTTTCCTGTGTTTTAGCCTGGAAGCAGGGACTAGACTGTGCCTGGAAGCAAATGAATGGTTTGTGGGTGGACAGGCCTTGTGGGAAGCTCGAGATGCCCCGCAGGGCTGGTGGGTGAGATGCAGGGCTAGGGGATGTAGGGCATGGACTTTGGGCTCAGAGAGATGCCAGGGGCTTCACTGTTCCCATTTGGAAGATACAGAAACTGAGGCTTAGAAATGTTTCTGTAACTAGTCCAAAGGCAATGCAGTAGAATTCAAATTCAAGTGCATTTGCCTCTTCTAGCCACTGGATATGGCATCTCTGGGGTGGAAAGAGTAAGGCAAAGCATGAGTATATGTGCTAAGCTTTCAATTAATTTGCCTGAATGCAAATATGGAGTTTGTTCGCTTAAGGGGTTGAAACTGAGGAGAGGTGTGCAGGTTTTATGGCAAAGAGCTCGGAGAGACAGGTGGATCCCTGCGTGCCCGGCAAGCTGCAGCTGATGACCGAGCTTTTTAAACCCTGAAGCCTGGTAGCTGGGATGCCCTGTTCTCTAGCCAGAGGAGAGCTCGGTTCAGGGGATTCTAGAGAAGTGTGTGTTTCTAGAGGATGTCCAAGGACTTTCATTCAGGGAAATCCTCCCTGACTCAGCTGGGCTGACCTTCCCAGGGTCCCATGATGAGGCTGACCACATGCTGACCTCCACTCAGGGAGGGCTGAGCCCCACCGCCCGGTCACCCCCATCGCCTAGGAGGACACAGATGGAGGCCCTGTTCTGTGGCCCTCAGACGATTTCTTGTCACCCACGATCATGTACACAGCCCGGGAGTGAGTTCTGCCCGCTGTCTCCCTAGCGTCCTCTTGAGACCTTGAATGCGGTCTTGTGCAGAAACGATGCCCTGAAAGCTCAGGGATTGTGGATGGTGATGGGGTATCAGGGTCATGCTGGGGGGTGGAGGGGAGAGAGGCTGGTCCATCATCCAGCCCCTGCTCTGGCCTCTGTGCCTCACTCTTCTGCAGATCATGGAATTACCTGGGAGAGCGGTCATGGGCCTTAAAGATGCTGGTCCCTCAAGGAAGCTACGCCCACAGTCATTGTCCCCCTGGCTCATGCCCCAGCTGTGACAGAGCAGACACTCTCCATTCCTGGCATGTGACTCTTCTTCTCAATTTGATGTATAGTTGATAAACAAAGTTCTGTTAATTTCTCCTGTACAGCAAAGTGATCAGTTATACACACACACACATACACATAAATATATATATATATACACATAATTTTTATTTAAATATTCTTTTACATTTGACATATTGAGCCAAACAATTTCCGAGTGGTTAGCGCCGTCCCTTTATTTGACCAGACTGAGAACTAAAGTCCAAGATCCCCAAGACAGAGGGACCCATCAGCAAAGGGCTCCGGGAGCTCACACCTGCCAGCTCTCTAGGTTAAGCAGGAAGTCGAGGGGAGGTCAAATCTGAGCAAAGAACACAATTCCTCACTTTGCAATGGTACACCCTCGGAAAAGGCAGTGCCAGCTATGCCTTGCTCGGGCATTCCCACTGTTAGGGATCCTGCCACACTTATACGCCTGCACAGGAAATTTTATTCAGCAAAGTTCCCAGTGTTTCGCGATGGTCTCTCTTCGCAGCTACAATACTGCAAGGATTTATGTTTGCTCTTAACTATAATAGGTGGCCGTGCCTACAAAAGAAGGCATTTTCCCTTTGGAAACTTGGATCCTGCTGTCTTAGGGGATGCTTGCAAAACCCTGAAATTGCACAGTTTCTATCCTTTTCCGGTACGCCTATGTAGGAAGCGAGTATTTTTGCCTGAGAAACAGGGTTCTTGCAACTCTGGAGGAGAGATAATTCCACCGCCCACGTTCCTCCTGGGAAACCTCAAGGCGACCCATAGCCCCAGAGTAGTGTCTAAATTTTCACAGCGGACGTTTTGTGTTCCGCATTTTCCATGCGGTCTCCATTGTTGGTGGAGCTAAAAGGAACGCTAGGACAGTTTTCAGGACTCACAGAACACTGGCCTCTGCACCGTTTCCTATACAAAGTCAGTGACGACCCCCCCCCCCCCCCCCCCCCCGTCTCCTCCCTGCCAGCTGAGCAAGAGGCAGCCATACAGGCTGTTTGGAACACTTCTAGGAATACAGAGTCCAAGGCGACACACTGTTCTCTTTCTTGGATACCAATGTTGCCACATCTTGCCAAGGCTCACGAAGGCAGTCCGAGACAATCGCATATGCTGAGCAACATGGATTCATTGAGAAAAAGCTACCTGCACTGAGAGAAACAGTCTGCTCAGTATTCCTTCCGGGAGTTCACAGCTGCTGGCTCTCTAGGTTAAGCAGGAAGTCAAGGTGCGGTCCAACCTGAGCAAAGAGCACAATTCCTCACTTTGCAGTGGTAGGAAAGAGGCATTGCCAGCTAGGCCTTGCTAAGGCCTACCCTCTGTTAGGGAACCTGCCACACTTAGCAGCATTTAAAGGAAAATTTATTCAGCGAAGTTTCCAGTGTTTCACAATGGTCTCCTTTTGCAGCTCCAATATTGCAGAGACTTAAGTTTGCGGTTAAATAGGATAGGTGGCCCTGCAAAAAAAAGGAATTTTTTTCCCTTTAGAAGGTTGGATCCTTGTTTCGTAGGGGCTGCTGGCAAGAACCTGCACTTGCCCAGCATCTATCCTCTGCCCCTACGCCTGTCTAGAGAGCTAGGATTTTAGCCTGAGCAGTGCTCTTGAAACTCTGGAGGAGAGAGAATCCTGCAGCCCACGTTCGTCCTGGGAAACCGCAGGGCGCCACGTGGCCTCAGTGTAGTGGATAAATTTCCACCGGGCTAGCTCTGCCTGCCGCAGTGTCCATGAGGTCTCCACCGTCTTGGGGCTTAAACGGACAGCCAGGAGAGCTGTCAGCTCTCTCAGAACTCTGGCGTCCGCACTGTTTGCCATGCAACTGAACTCAGGACCACACTTCTCCTCCCGGCCTGCTGAGCAACAGGCCGCCGTGTAGGCCCTTGTTAACACTTCCCGGCATTGCAGAGTCCAAGGGGACCCAACGTCTCTTCCTTTGAAAGCTAAGTGGCCACAGCTTGTCAAACGCTGCCGAAGGCAGTCCTAGCCAGTCTCGTGTGCTGGGCAACTTGCATTCACTTACGGAAAGGCACCTGCATTGAGGTGAGCACTCTGCTGAGCGTTCCTTCCGGGAGCTCACAATTGCCCCCTCTCCAGGTTAAGCAGGATGTCGAGGTGAGGTCCAACGTGAGCAAAGAGCACAGTTCCTCACTTTGCATTAGGTTCGGCAGGAAGTCGAAGTGAGGACCACCCTGAGCAAAGCGTACAATTCCTCACGTTGCACTGGTAGTGGTCGTAAGAGGAATTGCCAACTACGCATGGCTAAGGCCTTCCGTGGGTTAAGGAACCTGCCACACGGAGATGCCTTTAAAGGAAAATTTATTCAGCGAGGCTCCCATTGTTTGGCGACGGTCTCCCTTTGCAGCGCCAATACTGCAGGGACTTAGGTTTGCGGCTAACTAGTCTAGGTGACCCTGCATGCAGAAGCAGCCTTTTACCTTTGGAAGCTTGGATCCCGGTTTCGTAGGGACTGCTTGCAAGACCCTGTTCTTGCCCAGCATCTATCCTCTGCCCCTACGCCTGTGTAGAGAGCAAGTAGTTTAGCCTGAGCAGGGCTCTTGCAACTCTGGAGGAGAGAGAATCCTGCAGCCCACGTTCGTCCTGGGAAACCGCAGGGCGCCCCTTGGCCTCAGTGTAGTGGATAATTTCCACCGGGCTTGCTCTGCCTGCCGCAGTGTCCATGAGGTCTCCACCGTCTTGGGGCTTAAACGGAGAGCCAGGAGAGCGGTCGGCTCTCACAGAACTCTGGCGTCCGCACTGTTTGCCATAGAACTGAACTCAGGACCACATGTCTCCTCCCGGCCTGCTGAGCAACAGGCCGCCGGGTAGGCCCTTGTTAACACTTCCCGGCATTGCAGAGTCCAAGGGGACCCACCGTCCTCTTCCTTTGAAAGCTACGTGGCCACAGCTTGCCAAACGCTGCCGAAGGCAGTCCTAGCCAGTCTCGTGTGCTGGGCAACTTGCATTCACTTACGAAATGGCACCTGCATTGAGGTGAGCACTCTGCTGAGCGTTCCTTCCGGGAGCTCAAAATTGCCCCCTCTCCAGGTTAAGCAGGATGTCGAGGTGAGGTCCAACATGAGCAAAGAGCACAGTTCCTCACTTTGCATTAGGTTCGGCAGGAAGACGAAGTGAGGACCACCCTGAGCAAAGCGTACAATTGCTCACGTTGCACTGGTAGTGGTCGTAAGAGGAATTGCCAACTACGCATGGCTAAGGCCTTCCGTGGGTTAAAGAACCTGACACACGGAGACGCCTTTAAAGGAAAATTTATTCAGCGAGGTTCCCATTGTTTGGCGACGGTCTCCCTTTGCAGGGCCAATACTGCAGCGACTTAGGTTTGCGGCTAACTAGTCTAGGTGACCCTGCATGCAGAAGCAATCTTTTCCCTTTGGAAGCTTGGATCCCTGTTTCGTAGGGGCTGCTGGCAAGACCCTGCACTTGTCCAGCATCTATCCTCTGCCCCTACGCCTGTCTAGAGAGCGAGTATTTTAGCCTGAGCAGGGCTCTTGAAAATCTGGAGGAGAGAGAATCCTGCAGCCCACGTTCGTCCTGGGAAACCGCAGGGCGCCCCTTGGCTTCAGCGTAGTGGCTAAATTTCCACCGGGCAAGCTCTGCATGCTGCAGTGTCCATGAGGTCTCCACCGTCTTGGGGCTAAAACGGAGAGCCAGGAGAGCGGTCAGCTCTCACAGAACTCTGGCGTCCGCACTGTTTGCCATGCAACTGAACTCAGGACCACACGTCTCCTCCCGGCCTGCTGAGCAACAGGCTGCCGTGTAGGCCCTTGTTAACACTTCCTGGCATTGCAGAGTGCAAGGGGACCCAGCGTCCTCTTCCTTTGAAAGCTACGTGGCCACAGCTTGCCAAACGCTGCCGAAGGCAGTCCTAGCCAGTCTCGTGTGCTCGGCAACTTGCATTCACTTACGGAAAGGCACCTGCATTGAGGTGAGCACTCTGCTGAGCGTTCCTTCCGGGAGCTCACAATTGCCCCCTCTCCAGGTTAAGCAGGATGTCGAGGTGAGGTCCAACGTGAGCAAAGAGCACAGTTCCTCACTTTGCATTAGGTTCGGCAGGAAGTCGAAGTGAGGACCAACCTGAGCAAAGCGTACAACTCCTCACGTTGCACTGGTAGTGGTCGTAAGAGGAATTGCCAACTGCGCCTGGCTAAGGCCTTCCGTGGGTTAAGGAACCTGCCACACGGAGATGCCTTTAAAGGAAAATTTATTCAGCGAGGTTCCCATTGTTTGGTGACGTTCTCCCTTTGCAGCGCCAATACTGCAGGGACTTAGGTTTACGGCTAACTAGTCTAGGTGACCCTGCAAGCAGAAGCAGCCTTTTCCCTTTGGAAGCTTGGATCCCGGTTTCGTAGGGGCTGCTTGCAAGACCCTGCTCTTGCCCAGCATCTATCCTCTGCCCCTACGCCTGTGTAGAGAGCGAGTAGTTTAGCCTGAGCAGGTCTATTGCAACTCTGGAAGAGAGAGAATCCTGCAGCCCACGTTCGTCCTGGGAAACCGCAGGGCGCCCCTTGGCCTCAGTGTAGTGGATAAATTTCCACCGGGAAAGCTCTGCCTACCGCAGTGTCCATGAGGTCTCCACCGTCTTGGGGCTTAAACGGAGAGCCAGGAGAGCTGTCAGCTCTCACAGAACTCTGGCGTCCGCACTGTTTGCCATGCAACTGAACTCAGGACCACATGTCTCCTCCCGGCCTGCTGAGCAACAGGCCGCCGTGTAGGCCCTTGTTAACACTTCCTGGCATTGCAGAGTGCAAGGGGACCCACCGTCCTCTACCTTGGAAAGCTACGTGGCCACAACTTGCCAAACGCTGCCGAAGGCAGTCCTAGCCAGTCTCGTGTGCTGGGCAACTTGCATTCACTTACGAATTGGCACCTGCATTGAGGTGAGCACTCTGCTGAGCGTTCCTTCCGGGAGCTCAAAATTGCCTCCTCTCCAGGTTAAGCAGGATGTCGAGGTGAGGTCCAACGTGAGCAAAGAGCACAGTTCCTCACTTTGCATTAGGTTCGGCAGGAAGACGAAGTGAGGACCACCCTGAGCAAAGCGTACAATTGCTCACGTTGCACTGGTAGTGGTCGTAAGAGGAATTGCCAACTACGCCTGGCTAAGGCCTTCCGTGGGTTAAGGAACCTGCCACACGGAGATGCCTTTAAAGGAAAATTTATTCAGCGAGGCTCCCATTGTTTGGCAACGGTCTCCCTTTGCAGCGCCAATACTGCAGGGACTTAGGTTTGCGGCTAACTAGTCTAGGTGACCCTTCATGCTGAAGCAGCCTTTTACCTTTGCAAGCTTGGATCCCGGTTTCGTAGGGACTGCTTGCAAGACCCTGCTCTTGCCCAGCATCTATCCTCTGCCCCTACGCCTGTGTAGAGAGCGAGTAGTTTAGCCTGAGCAGGTCATGGGACTGCTGTTCAACTCCCAGTGTCCTGGAGTGGATTAGCCATTCTGGGAATTAGACACATAGCAATCCCCTCCCTTCCCTGCTCCTGCCAAGTCCCAAATGTAGACAGATAGCTAAAGCTAGAGGGTTGGAATTGTAGAAAGAAAAAGGTGAGCATATGCTTGTGTGTGCACACCCAGACGTGCAGTAGAACAATCGTTTTGTTAAATCTAACCCTCGTCCTCCTTCTGAAAGCTCAGATGAGTCTTCTTTCATTGCAATGTCACTGGGTACCAGTTGAGGATCCCTTTCGCTGTACGTAACAGAAAACTGTACATCAGTGCCTTAAACAGATGGGGGTTGTTCTCCACAGAAGCAGTCCACAGGTGGGTGACCCAGCGGTGGCACTGGCTCCATGCCATGATGGACACAGTCCTTTCCCCTTTCTGCTCTGCCATTCTTGATCCCATGTCCCATGCTTTACACTGCATGTTAACAACATGGCTGCTGCAACCCCAAGCCTCACATCCATGTTCCAGGCAAAAAGCAGGAAAGTCAAGGTTGAATTTTTTTTCTCTTTGGGAGGCTTTGCCTCTTCCCAAGACTATGTCTACATCTCACGGGCTAGAACTGTGTCATGTGACAACATCTAACTGCAAAGGAAGCTGGGAGATTGAGTATTTTACTATCATAGTCTCCACAGCAGAAGCCAGCAAGGGAGAAGGGGATTGGAAATCGAGATTGGTTTAGTCAGCCTGCCCTCCACTTCCCACCACTCACATCTGTAATTGCTCACAGATCTGTCAGGTTTGCATTGCTTATAGTTTTCCATGTGCGTGTGTGTATGTGTGTGTTTTCTGACTCAAGACTGAGAGGTCCCTCAAGGAGGGCCCCTGTGTCTCAGGGAATTTCCTGGGAGTCAGAAGACAGATTCAGGCCCCACCCCCTCACTGACCAGTGGAGAAGTCCAGCAGTGCCCAGCAGGGAACCTTTCCAGGTTCTACTAACCCACAGACTAACGAGCCAGCCACAGGCCACACCTGGAGTCGGAGTGTCTGGGAGGCCACAGGCGGCCCTGGGCGCTCCTCCCCTGTGGACGTGGATGTGACCTGCGCTCTGTGCAGCAGCCCTCGGGCCATCCCAGGAGCTGTCCTCTCTTCAGGGAACAGCGCGGTGAAAGGAAAGGAGGCCCTCACAGTGCGGGAGTGGGAGCCGTGCTGGCATAGAAGCCTCGGCCCAACAATCCCACAGGCATAGGTTCCAGGGATCCCTGCAAGGGACAGGCCTGCCACAAGAGTCACAGCATCAGGCAAGGCCAACCCTGGCACCCCCCTCGGGTATTCAGAGGCCTGCAGTCCAGATGCAGTGCACCAGGCAGGGTCGTGTACTCTCATCAGTGTTAGTTCGTCCCTTCTTCATCTATTTCTAGGAAAACTAAGCCTGGAAAGGATTTTATTAACCTTTTGCTCAGAAATCCCTTTCCCTCTCTAGGCCTCAGTTCCCTCATCTGAAAAATGCCCTCATTTGCTTCTGGGAATTGGGCGATATCTGACCGTTTGACACCTGGCAGCCGGTTCCAGAATTTGAATGCCGTTCCTGCTGCTGCAACAGCCCTTTGGCCATCTTGACCAAGCCTGCTGGCCTGTGGATTTCCACTCTAGAGAGCTCTATGAGCCTGGCCTTCTCATACTGGAAGGCCAGAGGGGGTGGCCGTGAGCCCCAGAGGCTCCCTGCTTGGCCTGGCTGCTGACCCCTGGCGCACCCCACCTCTCCTGGAGGGAAGCCCAGGGCCGCCAGCCTGGGGCTCAGCTGCCTCTCTTCGCAGGTGGGCTGTAAGCTGGTCATGGTCTTCTTCCAGTACTGCATCATGGCGAACTACTCCTGGCTGCTGGTGGAAGGCCTCTACCTTCACACACTCCTCGTCATCTCCTTCTTCTCAGAAAGGAAATGGCTCCAGGGATTTATTGCCCTCGGACGGGGTATGTTTCTCCAGGGGTACGGTGGCTGCATGCTATGTGGGAAGGGGCACTGAGGCAGAAGGAGAAGGGTGTGGGTTCCAGTTTCAGCTCTATACTTAGTTAAGTTCGTGAACTTGTGTGATCTTAGACAAGTTGCTTGATGGTTAACTCTCTGGCCTCAGTTTGTCTGTCAAATGGGAAAAAATAGCTAAAATTTGGATGCCCCAATTTCTGGCATCCAAAGCCTTTTACAGTTTGATACCCCCAACACTGTTGCCTCGTCTTCCCCAGACGTTGCATCCATACGTCCTCATTCCTGCTTCCTTTTGTATCAGTTAGGGTGCTTTTGACCGTAGGTATCAGAAAACCTGGCTTAGATAGGCTTGAAACATCAAAGAAATTAATTGGTTCATGTAACTGACAAGTCCAGGGATCACCAGCTTCAGGTGAGGCTGAATCCAGCAGCTCAACGTTTCTTTTTGTTTTTCTGCTTTGCCTTCTGTAACATCAGTGTTATCATTAGGTGCTCCCAATGTAACCGCCAGCAGCTCTGGGCTTCTTCCTGGCTTCATTGTTACATCTGATGAAAGAGAGAGGCTGTGTCCAAGCACTCCTGGCAAATACTCTGAAATTCACTCTGATTGGACCAGCTGAAGTGTTATACACATCCTTGAACCAATCACAGGGGCCTGAGAGAATGGAATACACTGATTGGCTTAAGCTACTCAAACCACATAGCTTCCCAAAGGAAATTCAGGATTCAGTTTCCAGGAAGGAGGGGAAATGGTAGTAAGACAGCTGACTGCAGTCCCCATTGCTTCTCTTACCCCTTTCCTTTCTGGTCAAGGAAGATGATAATAATTCTGATTTCTTGAGCACCTACCGTATGCCAGGCTTTGAGCTCAACGCTTTGCATGCATTATTTAATCATCACAACAACCTCCAGAGGCCTCTTAGAGGAACCTTGGCTCAGAGACACGATGTAACATGCTCAGCTCACACTGTAGACAAGGGCAGAACCAGAATTCAAACCAAGGCCTGTCTATTTGCAAAGCCCCTTAACTCTTATTCTGCCATAAACAAACATCCATCTATCCATCCTTCCATCCATCCGTCCATCCCTCCATCCATCCATCCCTCCATCTATCCATCCATCCATCCATCCCTCCATCAATCCATCCACCTATCTATCCTTCCATCCCTCTATCCATCCACCTATCCATCCATCCATCCATCCCTCTATCCCTTCCTGCCTCTCTCCCTCCCTCCATCCATCAGTTGTTCGTTTGATAAACATATGTAAGTTCCCCACTGGGTTCTAGACAGTCAGCTTTCTGTGAGTGACTCACAGGCTTACAGGGGTAGTCATGTGTAGTAGCCATTAGCTTCATTTTCTTTCTTCTTGGTGCCTTTAATTAAGAAGTGCCCCTGCCAGGAATGCCCCCCACTGTCTTTCCTTCTTGTCTAAACCCTTATGTGCAAGGGCTGTATCTCCCCACAAGACCATCAGGGAAGTTGCCTGAGCCAGCGGAGTTCACTGAGCCCTCCTGCTTCTGAACTCTGTCAGCCTGATTAGCACATGACCCTCAGTCAGCAGATGTAGGGTTTTGCAGATCTGGATTTCCACATAGGCCAGTAGTTCCAGAGAGCCTGGGACAAGGGACTTGCCTTATGCTGCTAACTCTGCCCCAGATGCCCCCGGTGTCTAGCCACCTCACTGAGCCTTGACTCCCAGATCTGCCAGGATTTCTCTGTATGAACGTGGACAGTTTCATCTTCTATAATATCAGGATCATAATTTGCTGAACTTTCTTTGAGCACTTCTTTGTCCTCAGAAGGGCTTATGGAGATTACAAAAACAAAACCAAAAATGGTTCCATCGCTCCAGGGGTTTGTAGTCTAGCGAGGAGACAAAAGTGCATTGTGATAATATCTCCACCACGGGTTTTTAGGAGGTTTAAGTGAGATAATGAGAGCCTTCTTTTCTTACTCAAGTATATTTTTTAAATATTTGTTTATTTATCTGGCTGTGCTGGGTCTTAGTTGCAGCACGTGAGATCTTTAGTTGCAGCAAGTGGGATCTTTTAGTTGCAGCATGTGGGATTTAGTTCCCTGACCAGGGATGGAACCCGAGCCCCCTGCATTGGGAGCACAGAGTCTTAGCCACTGGGCCACCAGGGCAGTCCCTCTTCCTCAAATATTTATTGAGCATCTAGTATATGCCAGGCCGTGGGGACAGAGCAGCACATTAAACAGCAGCAGCTCCTTCTCTCTGTGCCTCTCTGCCTGCACAACCCCCAGGGGACATGAAGGGACTCAGGAAGGTCTAAAGCTGTCTGTCTGCGAGAGGCTCTTGTTTTGCAAAAGCAGTGGCCCCTGCCTCAGTTTGTATTCACCCCCCTCCCCAGAGATAAGTTGCTGAAATGAGTATGTGGCCACCATAAAACTGCAAAAAAAAAAAAAAATTTTAAGTAGGAAAAAAAATTACCATAGGCCCATCTGTTGAACATTTTCTAGGGTTTCCTTCCAGACTTTTTTTATACTCCCAGTTTTTCCCACATGGTTGCAATTGTCCTGTATGTAGAATTTTGAATCTTGCCTCTTTCCATGAACACAGAAGCATGCTCTGTATTCTTTCAAATCTTCAGTAAACATTTTTAACCACTGTGTGGATGTATGTAACCAAATACCTACTTTTTGGATGTTTAGGTTGTTTCTCATTTTTCACTGTGATAAATAACACAGCGAGGAATACTTTTATGGGCAAAGCTTATTCCATGTGTAATAGAGAATCCTGGAATTGGGACCCCTGAGTCAGAAGCTTTTACTTTTTCAAGGTGGCTGGGGTGTCAGTCTGTGCCCAGGAAAGCGTGATACCTCTGGCTTTTATAGGAGCTGCATCAAACTCCCATTCACTGAGGGAACTCAGACTGGTGGTGCTCCAGCTGGAGCTGCGTTGGAAACATGCAGAGGGCACGTCAACCTGGTTGCCTGGGCCCCGCCCCACAGTCTCAGTCCAGTGGGCCAGCGGTGGAGCCTGAGACTCTGCATTTCTAACCAGGTCCCAGGTGATGCTGATACTGTTGTTGCAGGGACCACAGTGAGAACCACGACTTAAATCATTATCCGCTTTTCAGACTTTTCCACTGACTCACTGTTAAAGATGTAAGACAAATAATCGTAAACAGGTGGCCCTCAGAATCCATGTTTGCCCAAAGTACCCAAACTGAGGCAGAGAATTTTTTTTATCAAAGCCATACGTGTACTTGGTTTAAAGAATTAAATAGAACTACAAGTCTAAAATGAAAAAGCAAACAAAAGCAAGCAGTCTCCTGAAGAGGCTCCCGCTTCTGCCACCCAGATGTAACATCCTCCAGCTCTTGAGCTTCTCCTTTTGATATCTGCTCTCATGTTTCTAAACAATATTCTACTATGTTTTGATTTGTCCATCTGAGGCATTGTTTTTTTTTTTTAAACTGGCTATTCACATCCTTGGCCCACTTTTTAAAAAATATTTATTTGTTTATTTGGCTGCGTCGTGTCTTGTGGCACGCAGGATCTTCGCTGCAGCACGCAGAATCTTTTTGTTGTGGCGTGCAGGCTCTAGAGCGCACAGACTTAGTTGGCCCTCCGCATGTGGGATCCTAGTTCCCAGACTAGGGATCCAACCCGCGTCCCCTGCCTTGCAAGGTGGATTCTTAACCACTGTACCGCCAGGGAAGTCCTGAGGCATTATTTGTTGACTCCTTGTGATTAAAGGGAAGGGTATAAAATTCTTCATCTGCCACCTCTATCCTCCCGTTAGAGTCTTTCACAGTTTGGGGCTAAATCACAGTATTCAATGTATACATCATCATGTCTATGTAAATATTGTTTACTACCGAGCCAACTGGTGTACATTGATTTTACTTCCAATATTTAAGTTTTTATATTTTATGGAGTCATTTTTTAATTTAATTTTTATTTTATTTTGGAGTATAGTTGATCTACAATGTTATGTTAGTTTCAGGTGTACAGCAGAGTGGATCAGTTATACATATACGTATATCCACTCTTTTTCAGATTCTTTTCCCATATAGGTTATTACATAATATTGAGTAGAGTTCCCTGTGCTATTCACAGTAGGTCCTTGTTGGTTATCTATTTTATGTATAGTAGTGTGTGTGTGTTAATCCCAGACTTATGGAGTCATTTTTTATTGACTCATTTTGTGTTGCTGTCACTAATTCTCCCACATCCTCAACAGAACTGGAAAACCCTCCAGTGCTGGTTCCACATCATCAAATGCAACAACATGAAGTCCACTAGTTTCTATCTGTCTGGTTTATTCCTGCTGTATTAGTGTCCTAGGGCTGCTGTAACAAGTTACCACTTGTCTTAAAACAACAGAAATTTATTGTCTCCCAGTTCTGGAGGCCAGAAGTTCAAAGTCCGGTCTTGGCAGGGCTGCTTCCTTCTGAGGGCTCTGAGGGACAATATGCTCTATGCCTCTCCCCTTGTTTCTGGTGGCTGCTGGCGGTCTTTGGCCTTCCTTGCCTTGTAGGAGCCTCACTCCAATCTCTCCCTCCATCTTTACATGGTCTTCTTCCCTCTATGTCTCCTCTGTGTGTGTATCTCACGGCCTTCTTAAAGTGATGCCAGTTATATTGGATTAAGGTCCTTATAAGTATGACTTCGTCTAAACTAATAGCACCTGCAAAGACCCTATTTCCAGAAAAGGTCACATCCTGAGGTTCTAGGGATGTGAACCTTTGCGGGGGATGTTATTTAACGTGATACACCAACCCACGTTCTTTCTAGAAGAGCCTTCTGCCCTCCTGCTCTATTTGGGCTGGTCATTCTCTAGACTTGCTCAACTCCCTTAACCTTCAGGCTGAGATTTCCTTCATTTTCCTCCACGAATTCTATTCCTTGACTTCTTGTCTGCCTCTCTTTGGTTTACTGTCAAGTCGTGTTGGAGCACATCCTCCAGTGTCTGTCTTAACAAAGAGTGCGTGGAAGCTACATTTTTTTTTTTTTGGCTGCGTTGGGTCTTCGTTGCTGCACGCGGGCTTTTCTCTAGTTGCGGCGAGCGGGAGCTACTCTTCATTGCGGCGCACGGGCTTCTCATTTGCAGTGGCTTCTCTTGTTGTGGAGCATGGGCTCTAGGCTTGCAGGCTTCAGTAGTTGTGGCGCATGGGCTCAGCAGTTGTGGTGCATGGGCTTAGTTGCTCCGTGGCATGTGGGATCTTCCCAGACCAGGGCTTGAACCCATGTCTCCTGCATTGGCAGGCAGATTCTCAACCACTGCACCACCAGGGAAGTCTGGAAGCTACATTTTTTTGCATTGCATATCTAAACATATCTTTGTTCAACTTTCACACCCAATTTGTAGTTTTGCTGGGCATAGAAATTAGGTTGACAGTTATTTTTCCCCAGAATTTTGAAGGCCTTCTGTTTTGGCATCTGGTGTTACGCGACATGCCATGTCATTCTGTTTCCCGAGCCTTTTTACTCACCTCTGTATAAGCTGTAGAATCTGTAGAATCTTCTCTCTGTCTCCTGTGTTTTGAAATATCATAGGGATTGCCCCCATGCAAGTCTGTTTTTATCCTTTGGCTGGTATGTGGTGGTCCTTTCATCTGGAAACTCACAGCCTTCATTTCTTGGACAATGTTCTTACACTGCCCCTTTGATCATTTCCTTCCCTCTGGTTTTTAATCCTCTCTTTCTGAAACTTTTAATCAGATGGTGCACGTCCTGGAATTGGCTTCTAATTTTCTCTTTTCTTTCCTCTTACTTTTTATTCCACACTTTGTGTTCTGCTTTCTGGGCAGTTCCTGGTCTTTATCTTCCATCCCATCTATGGAACTTTAAAAATCTTGATCATCGTATATTCAGTTTCCAAGCCCTCTTCCTTATTCTCTGAATGCTCCCTGTTTTCGGCATCCTGTTTGTGTCTTGGAGAAGTAATCGTCCCTCTAATCTCGCTGATGATACCCTTAGAATTGTTTTGCTCAAGTTCCTCGTACAGCCTGTATGGTCTGTTTCCTCTGAGTTCCTTTCCTCTGGTTGTTTTGGTCCTTGCCTTTTACGTAATCAGCTTTCTTCAGATGCTGGTGACCTTGACTGTTCATATTTAAGAGTGAGTCACTTTCGGTGTTGACTGAAGGCCCTCTGTGTGTGTGTGGAGGGGAGCAGGGGGACATGTCTCTCAAGGGAGACTGGGCTGGAAGTGGCCGCTGTGTTGGTGGGTCCTCAGCATCGCTACTAGAGGCCCTTTGTCTGGGGCTGTTTGGTTCCTCCAGAGAAGAATCCTGTCATCTCCTGCCTGGGGTGGGGTTTGGAGGGCTCGAGCAAGGGTGCAATCTCGGCTGTTAGAAGTCTGAGAACTGAGCAGCCTGGGGGTGGGCTTTTCCCAGTCAGCGGATGACAGGCATGTCCATTAAAAATAGAATCTGAGCTATATTTTATGTAACTTAAAATTTTCTAGTAGCCACAGTAAACACAGTAAAAAGAAACTAATTAGTTTCATTATTAGTAAAATTAATTTCAGTAGTATATTTTGTTTAACCCAATATAACCAAAATATTAACATTTCAATGTATAATTTAAAAAATCATTAATAACATATTTTACAGTCTCCTACTCTTGCAAATCTTCCAAATCTGCTATCTTGCACTTTGAGCACAGCTCATCTGAGAGCAGCCACACATCAAGGGCTCAGTGGCCACACGTGGCAGCACAGGTGTAGATCCTCTCTTGGTCCCCGTGCCCAGCTGAGTACCCCTCCCACCCTCTGCTGGGCCAGAGCCCCATTCCCCTTGGCTCTGTTTCTCCAGAGAATGCCCTTCTGTCGGGGATGAACTCTTTGGCTGTAGAATGGTGGTGCTGGCCACCTGGGGTGGTTACGTGCTTCCTGTCTTCCAGCCCCACCCTCTCTCCTGCCTGCTGGCGTCCCTGGTGCCCTCACCACCGGGCCCGGGCGCCTTCCCAGCAGCAGCCCCCATGCCACGCTTGTGTTTCAGCTTTGTCTGCTCTGGGACATCGGTTACTGCTCCTCTGCCAGCTCCCAGTTTCCTAAGTGTGCTGACATCTCTCGTGCACTGTACCCTCCTTGCCCATTCTTTGTGCTTATGAGCTTGTAGCTTTTTTATTTCTTTACTCTCATGTTGGGGGTCTTCAGTGAGAAACGGAGATAAATGTATATGCAATTTGTCATGTTCAGCCAGAAGTCAGGAAGTGTTCTTGTATTTTATCTTTAAATTTCCTGTGTACTTACAATTCTCTAGTCCAAAATGTATTTTTGTTTACATAACATTGATAGCTTACATTACCAGTTGAATGGCCAAGCTTCTTACAAACCAATATTCAAATAAAACTAAATGTTCTCCCGTGGCCTTGTATCCCCCCCAAACATCCCAGTTTGAGAAAGGGGCTCCACCGGTGGCCTCTACAAGCTCCGTGGGCCTGCCCAGGGGCCCTGGTCCCCTCCCTTCTCCCCCGCAGAGGTCCTCCGGAATCTGGCCCAAGCTCCCAGGAGCCCCCTGCCCCCCAGTGGCCTTCAGGACCTGTCTGATCCTGCCTCCGTTCTCAGGGATTCCTTGGCACCCTTGAAGCGCGAGGCTGCACATTTACAGGGGATGGCAAGGGGGTTTCCATGGCAACCAGCCCTTGGCACCTGCCTGCTCCCTGGCCTGGAATCACTGATTGTCCTGTCTCTCATAAGGGTGCTGAAAATTGAGTCCTCTCCTTTCTGCCCCCTCCCCTTTATTTTTAACCCTCAGGTTCCCCAGCCATTTTTGTTGCTTCGTGGGCTGTCACCAGGCACTTTCTGGAAGATGTCGGGTAAGCTGGTGGACGGAGAGAGGTAACGAGGGAATATTTTATCTTGTCCAGCTCTTCCAGCAGGATGGACCCTCCTTTGGAGCTGTTACCTAGGAGAGGCCTGTGTCTCACACTTGGGGCCACAGGCGAGTTCTCTGCAGCGCAGGCTGCCGAATGCCCAGCCCTCCTGGGGTGGGCCGGCCCAGCCACTCTGTGGTTGGGTCAGGTGCCCGACGAGAGCTGTGAAACACTGGCAGCTGCTCTAAGGACCAGCCCAGCTCTTCCTCTCCTGGCAGCTCCCTCCTCTGACACGGGTGTGTGAGTCCCGCAGGCCCAGGAGAGCAGGAGAGCAGCCTTATAGCCCTGACGGGCACCAAGAGCTCTAGTCTTGTTCTCCAAAGACTTGGGCTCAGGGACAGGGTAAGCCCGGGGGTTCCTGGGAGCGGGCTCATGGAAGGAAAGCATGGAAGAAGCCCGGGAGGAGGTGCAGCAGCCGGGCCGAGGGGGAGGGAGGCCATGTGTCATCAGTGTAATGACACAGCCAGGCCGGAGAGTGGACGAGGGCAGACGAGGCGTGCACGTGTCTTGCAGTCCAATTCAGTCCAAAATAATCCTTTTTTTTTAAACGTTTTTTATTTCTTTGATGTTGTATCTATTTTATTTATTTATTTTTGGCTGCTTTGGGTCTTCATTGCTGCACGCGGGCTTTCTCTATTTGCGGCGAGCGGGGGCTGCTTTTCGTTGCGGTGCGCGGGCTTCTCATTGCGGTGGCTTCTCTTGTTGCGGAGCATGGGCTCTAGGCACGCAGGCTCAGTAGTTGTGGCACACGGGCTTCGGTAGTTGTGGCTCGTGGGCTCTAGAGCGCAGGCTCAGTAGTTGTGGCACACAGGCTTCATCGCTCCGCGGCACATGGGGTCTTCCCGGACCAGGGCTCGAACCCGTGTCCCCTGCATTGGCAGGCGGATTCTTACCCATTGTGCCACCAGAGAAGCCCCACAAATAATCCTTTTAATTGGATAAATTCCCTTAAAAAAAGTCTGGATTTTCAGCTTCTTTAGAACAAAATGGAAAGTTCTATCAACATTTCCTATGGGCCCTTGTGGCAAAAATGAGCCGGACGGAGTTGTGGCCACCTTAGACCAAGCACAGGCTCTCCAGTTGCCAAGTGCCCCTGTGTCTGATGTCCCTGGGGCCAAGGTCACACGTCAGTCACCCGGACACTTCACTCCCTGAGGTCACCTGCCTGGCCACCATGCTCCCCGATGCATTCTGACAGCATGCTGGCGTTGGGGTCCAGAATCTTCCATCTCAGGTCCACACACTTCTGCTCCCCAGATGCTCCCTTGGCCCCGGCAGTTCTCCTGGGCAGCAGAGGACAGTCATTTCTCAGGGTGCTGAGCACACAGCCTCTGGGGTCGGGACCACAGTGTGGGTCCTTCCCACAAAGGGGACGTCAGAGAACTAGTCTCTTCTGGTCAGCCAGCTCCCCACTCCTTGTGATGCCTGGCTGTCCCTCCCTAGGTGCTGGGACATCAATGCCAATGCATCCATCTGGTGGGTCATTCGAGGGCCTGTGATCGTCTCCGTCCTGGTAAGTGGCCATCCCCCTGAGCTGGGCTCCAGTGGGAGAGACCAAAACAGGACCGGCTTGCAGGGCAGAGGGCCAGGTCAAGGCCAGCATTGCTGCCTCTGGGTGTGCGGAGGGATAAACCAGACCTTCGGGGGCTGGGCAGTGGCAGGAGGGTCTGGAAGCTCCGCCCCCTAGAGACCAGTGGATGGGAGGGCAATGAGGCAGGCAGCAAGAGCTTGCCTTCGCCTGGTCCACGGTGGCAGTTGCAGTGTGGCGAGCAGAGCTGCTTACCCGAACCGGCTGGCTCAGGCTGGCCTGAGATTCCCCCTCCACTGGTTCAGGACACTGGTGCCTGATCATTTTTCTTGGTGTTCTCTGGGTAAAGTGGGCAGACTCACTGAGCTGGGATTACGGGAGGGGGTTGCACCTGGGGAAAGCCAAGTGCCAAGCTGGTCTTGGGCCTCTGTGGTGCTGTGACGGGACAGGCCCAGAGGGGTGGCCCCAGCGGAGAGATTCAGGAGGGACTCGTGGACAGGGGAGCTCAGGGGTCTCAACCCTGACTGGACTCTCAACCTGGGAGCTTTCTAAAAACCGTGATAGCAGAGATGCAGGGTCTCGCATGGGGGCTCGTCTTGGTTTTCAGTTCCCAGGTGATTGTGCTCTGCAATCCAGAGGCCCTTAGCTGAGCCTGTGGGCCTGGGTGAGAACAAGAAAGACACATGGGGTGGGGGGCACACTGGGGCAGCCCCTTCCCAGAAGTAATGTGCACAGGCTCAGAGGAATGCCAAGGCTGCAGAGCCAGGTGACAGAACGTGCCCCTCCTGGGCTCACTGGAGGGCAGGACAGGGCAGCAGCCCCCTCCTCTGCTGATGGCTGACTGGCTCGCCTCCTGGGGCCATCCATGACCACCTTCTTTTTTTTCCAAAAATAATAGAATTTTATTTGATCCTACCTACCATCTCAACTTGCAATAGGAGAGCTGGAAATTGTAGAGAAATCCGAGTAGCAGCCACATTAGGCCACTGAGTAGCTGAGGAGAGTATAACAACTTCCTATTTCCGCTTTTCTTAGCAAGTGTGAGGGCCATTCATTAATCTGGAACCACTCAGGGAAGAGGGTGTCTGATATGGTAGTAATGCAGAGTGTACTACTGGCACAGGGAGTATCTAGTACTTTAAACAAGACTTTATGTTTGCTCCCCTAAGACATTGCTACCCAAAGTCATTTTATGGTAACAAATAATTTGATTATCATTTTTATTTGCTAACCTTAGCATAGTGTTGTATAATCTGACTAAATTGAAGTTTAAGGGATAATGAAAGATATTAAGCTTTCATTTCCTACTATAGTCAATAGGCTGAAAACAGTATAATGAAATCTGCTATTATTTACCAAAAGTTGTTTTTTGTCAGCTTGTCACATTTAGATAATGTCAGAACCTTTTTTATTAGGTTGATAATGTGGTGGGAAAATATTGACTCTATCACTATGTTTTAATAAGAATGTACTTGTTTTTCTGTAAAATCAGAATATATTGTCATTTCTAAAATAATACTAATGGAATTCATGTAAAAAATTGGAAAATACGGGCTTCCCTGGTGGCGCAGTGGTTGAGAGTCCGCCTGCCGATGCAGGGGACGCGGGTTCGTGACCCGGTCCGGGAAGATCCCACATGCCGCGGAGCGGCTGGGCCCGTGAGCCATGGCCGCTGGGCCTGCGCGTCCGGAGCCTGTGCTCCGCAATGGGAGAGGCCACATCAGTGAGAGGCCCGTGTACCACACACACACACACAAAAAAATTGGAAAATGCAAAATATATTTTTTAAAAGGGAATAAAATCACCCATATTTTTAGTACCTAGATGCACACTGTGATCATGTGCTTTTCCTTCCTATTTTTTTCTTTGAGCACATGTACATTTTCAAAAATGTTCAGTGTAGTTTTGTGTCCTAGTTTGTTCTTTCCACTTAGCAATAGATGTAATCTTTCCCACGTCATTTGAAATTATTTGACCAGCTGATGTGCTGTAGCTGCATAACACTGAGCCAGTTTCCCTGCTGCAATTGTGGGGCTTGGACAGCCCAGCCCGCGAGAGCCCCAGGGCCCAGGCTGCTTTCACAAGACTGTAGTCTCTCTAGTGACTGACGGAGGTTGGGTGGGCACTCCTGATGCAAAGTTTCTCCCTACCAGCCTGCCACGGGGCCTAGAATTCCACTATTTAAGACTCATCCTTGGGATAGTTAAGATTTTCCCTCTTGCTTTCAAGTTCTCCAATTCAAAGGCAAAAAATGAAATAAGGTAAAAGAGCCTTTGTTAGTTTACACCACGCACGGCTTAGAGCAAGATGCACAAACAGCGAGCTGAGAAGTGTCCTGAAGCAGGGGCGCTGGGCTGGGGTCCCAGACAGGCCACTAATCCTGTGTCTTCTGGCCAGCGTCCCCAGGCCCCAGGCTACTTGTCTGAACAATGAGGGGGCCCAGACAGTCAGCTCCACTGATCCTGCTTCTGCAAAATGATTCTAGAGCTGGTGGGGGAGGGGAGGAGAGGGGCCGACGCACGGGCAACTTCATAGTGTTGCTGGCACTGGGCACTGGAGTTGGGGAAGGGGACACAAAAGGAAATAGACTCTGTTCCTGTCCTTTAGAAAGTTCGGATTGACTTGGTGATTAGTGGGCACACCCGGATGCTTGCATTTGGCCCCTTTCAAGTATTTCAAGGGCTCTTACAAGTAGCATCATCCCTAACTACAGTGAATCAGGAAAAGGAGGTAATCAAGAAGGCTTCCTGGAGCTGGTAATTGACCTGCAGAGATTCTGTAAGTCTCCGAAGCAGTGGTTATCAAAGTGTGGTCCCGAAACCAGCAGCTTCACCTGAGAGCTTGTTAAAAATACAAATCTTGGGAATTCCCTGGCGGTCCAGTGGTTAGGACTCCGTGCTTTCACTACCGAGGGCTTGGTTGGGGAACTAAGATCCTGCAAGCCATGTGGTGTGGCCAAAAAAAAGAAAAAAAAAGCAAATCTCATTTGCATTTACTAAACCATAACCTTGGGGGTGGAGCCCAGCAATCTGCACCTTAAACTTTGAGAACCTCTGCTATAAAGCCTTTGCTACTCAAAGCGTAGTCCAAGGACCAGCTTTGGCATTCATTCCCTGGAGCTTGCTAGAGATGCAGAATCTCAGGCCTACTCCAGGTCTGCAGTTTAACAAGATTCCAGCGCATTCCAAGTGTGAGTAATCCATGCTGCAACTGAGCAGACCTCAGAGCTCCGGAATCCCAGGGGCGGGGGGCGGTGCTGTGGCAGCCATCCCTGCCTAGACAGTGTGTTTCACCAGGACTGGGGGTGGCGGAGGGAGTGATGAGCTGTCCTGGTGTGGTCTGCAGTGCCTTCCCTGCCCAGGGGCCAGGGCCAGGGCCAGGGGTCAGGGCTTGGAGAGGTGCTGGGAAAGCAAATCACCTTTAGCCCCACCTCTGCCTTGTGTTTTACAGATTAATTTCATCCTTTTTATAAACATCCTAAGGATCCTGATGAGAAAACTTAGAACTCAAGAAACAAGAGGAAGTGAAGGGAACCATTATAAGTAAGTGGAGGGCAAAGACCTAGGCACGCTCGCTCAGTCAGCAGGCATTTACCGAGCACCTACTGTTTACCCAGCTGGTGCTGGGCACTGGTGGAGGTGGAGGAAAAGGAAAAGCCGGGACCTGGAAGTTTACAGTGGACCAGGGGAAGGGAGAATGGGTCCATGTGACCCTGAGACCCGGCCCCAGGGGTGGGGAGAAAAGAAATCTAAGCAGGATCCCTGGAGGCAGAGATCTTACCTTTGGGACAAGGCTAGGGAGTCAGAGAGTGGGCTTCGGTGACCCAAATTCAAATCTTTACAGACACAGTGGCCCTCCTTGTCTGTGGGTTTTGCATCTGAGGATTCAGCCAACCTTGGATTGCAGATTGAAAATATTTGGGAAAAAAAAATCCCAATCAAAACATTTTCATTGTAGGAGGTATTATACGTAATCTAAAGATGACTTAAATATATGGGGAAATGTGCGTAGGTTATATGCAAATACCACCCCATTTTATATAAATGACTTGAGCATCCAAGGATTTTGGTGTCTGCGGAGGGTCTGGAACCAATCCCCGTGGATGCCGAGGGTGGACTGTATTTTCCAGCTTTTGCTAGACCGTAGCTTTCACCAGACCTTAGCTTTCAGCAGATTTTCAAGATAATGTGATCCAAAAATACTTTAAAGCCTTTAAGATGTTCAAGAAAGATGCTGTGTTAGTCTGCACAGCCTGCCACAATAAGATACCACAGATTGGCTGGCTTAAATAAGAGAATATTATTTACTCACAGTTCTGGAGGCTGGAAGTCCAGGATCAAGGTGTTGGCAGGTTTGGTTTCTCCTGAGGTCTGTCTCTTTGGCTTGTAAATGGCCACCTCCTCGCTGGGTCCTCACGTGGCCTTTTCTCTGTGCACCTGCATCCCTGGTGTCTCTTCTTACAAGGACACCAGTTGGCTGGACTATGGTCCCACCCTGATGGTCTTATTTAAACTGGTCCCTGTCTGCAAGTACAGTCACATTCTGAGGTACTAGGGCTTAGAGCTTCAACTTAAAATTCTGGGGGAACACAGTTCAGCCCATGACAAGTGTTGAAGACAAATCAGTGTCCAACAGGGGCTTTCTCTGTCATGGTGTGAGTTTTGAGAATCTGGCAGAGGCCTGGATTACTGGGTGACAGATTCCCCAGGATGTCACTAGAGTAGTGGCTCCAAAGTAGGGGGCAGCTGGGGATCCAGGACAGAGTTGCCAGATAAAATACAGGATGCCCAGTTTAATTTGAATTTTGGATAAACAACAATTTTTTAGTACTTACACCAAAAAAAACACTACCCATTGTTTATCTGAAATTCAAATTGAACTGGGTATCCTGTATTTTTGTTTGCTAAATTTGGCAACCCTAACCTGGGGAGAAAACAAAAGAGCTTCTCCTTACAGATATTTATTATCAAACAAATGAAAATGCTGGTTTTGCTAATAATACATTAGACGCAGAGTGATAGTAATACATGCAGATACGGTATGAATCAGTAAAGTTATTCATGTGGGTATGGGTTCAAAGCATTTTGCTGATAGGGTGCATGAACAGAAATTTGGGGACTGGCCGTGGACTGATAAGTTTTGAATCCGGGTGATGGTACGTTGGAGTTGGGGCTTTCCGAAACGGAAGTAAAAACAAACAAGCAGCGGGGACGCTGCTGCAAAGCCTCCTGCGGTCAGGCGAGAGGGGGGCCCTGGGTGTGGAGGGGCCTGAGACTGCAGCGCCTCTGTGTCCTCAGGCGCCTGGCCAAGTCCACCCTCCTGCTGGTCCCCCTCTTCGGAGTCCACTACATAATCTTTGCCTTCTCCCCGGAGGATGCCATGGAGACGCAGCTGTTCTTTGAATTGGCCCTTGGCTCATTCCAGGTAAGCTCCAGACTGTGACTTTACGGTGGGAAGAGGTGTCCTTTCTCTCCTGAGAGAAAAATGGAGAGGCCGAAAGCCAGATCTTCCCAGAGGCAGAGGGATGCCTCATTTGGCAGAGACCCAAGAGACGCAGGGGCAGGACCTCACCGTGCTGCGTGACCCTCAGTGGGACCCAAGTTCCCCACCAGTCACATGGGGGTGGGAGATGCAAGTAAGGAGAGAGAGACTGACTCCAGGGAAGACGAAGGGAACATAACCCAACACACACGATCACACAAGTCTCAGTAATTAGAGTCAAAATAATGTAACCGCAAAGGGCTGGGGCTCAGCCATCAAGGAGTAGGACAGGAAGACTACTGTAGTGGGGGCGTGGGCGGGAGGTGGAAGGCTGTTCAAAAGAATGATAGCCTCACCTCCACACTGGGAAGTCCATAGAAACCGCCCCAAGCTGAAAAATTCAGAAGTAGCAACCTCAGCATATAATTGAGAATCAGTCAAGAGAGTTGCAAGTCCTTGCCTCTGAGGAACAGGAAATGGGGGCAGGGGTGTCAGGAGCTTAATGTTTTTCCTTTTCTTTTTTTTGTGACAAGATACATTTGACTCTTTGAAACCAATTACATACACGATTTACGAAAAATAAAAGCCAACTTTAAAAAAAGAAAACAAAGGGAGGGGAGAAACCACCTACCTTCTAATACAACAAGACGTTGTAAAGTTAAAAAATATAGTAAACCTGTTTGGACAGAAGGGGCTTTTAACATGAATCCCAAACTTCACAGTGTTATTTGTTTATTTACTCATAACCATCTCCTTCCAAAAATAATATGATGTAGCTTTCAGGGAAAACATACAAAGGACAAAAAAATAAGTAGATTGGATCAGCGAATAAAGAAAATAAAGCCAAAACTGAGTTCATACACAGAAACAAATTTGATGAAATTTTCTGAAGGTGGCAGAGGTGTGTCATAAATTTGGTTTGGAGCTTCCCAGTAGCCAAAGCAAAGACAGAAACACACTCTGTTTCAAGATTTAGATGAAAACAGGCTAGTCCCTAGGGAGAGGCCTGAGAGAACTCTCTCCCAGTGGGTTTTCCGGAAGGAGCCAGCCTGTCCTCAACAACACTGACCATCCCACAGTCTTCCTCATCTGGGCAGGCCGCGGCCGCCCTCATTCCCGGAGTTCTGTTCAGGACGGGTGTGCCCAGGGCGGTCCTCCTGTCACGCTCCTGTTCCAGGGAGGACGCGTCACTGGGAGCACGTTCCTAAGTGGGGTCTGGCCCTAAGCCGCGCCTTCAGACCCCCCCCCCCCCCCAGGGCTGTCCCCTTCACTCCCGCAGAGCCTCTTCTCCTCCCAGAGACCCCTGCCAGCCCCCCAGCCCCACAGAGCACCTAGTCTCCTGTGTAATCCGTGATCTTTTCCTCTGGGCCAGGAAGCTTCCACGTAACGTGCGGGAGGCTGGGCTCACCGTGGCCCCTTTAGCAGGTGGGGGGGTCCAGGTACAGATGGGTGGAAGGTCATGACCCGGTCAACAGAAGTGGGTAGTGATCCCGCTGAGGACCTGGAGACCCAGGTGTCATCCTGCGTGGAAGGGGACCTCCTGTCTCTGGAGCTGGGCTTGCGGCTGGGGCTGCAGACTGCTCGTGAAGGCCGTTCGCCTCCTCTCTGGGGAAATGCTTGTTAAGAGGAAACCAAAGCACTTTCCTAAATGTTCCCATAGAAATGTTTACAGAGAAAAAGGATCTTTAAGACTTCTTTCAAAAAAAAGAACCACTGTTCAAATACAAACAGATATCATTTTATTATATATTATACATTTATACTGTATGCATATTTTTAAAATTTTGTATTATGGAAAAAATTTTCCATAATACAAAAGTGAAGTGGACGATATAATGAACCTCCGTGTGGCCCTTACCCTTTCATGGCCTGTCCTGTTTCACCTCTACCGCCACCCACCCTCATCATTTTAAGCAACCCCAAGCCATCGTTGTATTTCAAATGTAAATATTTTAGCATGTATTTCTAAAAGACGAGAGCTTAAAGAACACACACAGAACCATAATGCCATGATCACTGTCATATATTTCTAAAAACGAAAGTTTATTAGCTCCTCCTAATTGTAGAAATACTTGCTTATTGAGGAAAATTTGGAAAATAAGGAAAAGAAAAAGGAAAATCCATCCATAATCTCATAACCCGATGTAATGACCTCTGTTAAAATGTCAGTGTGTTTACTTCTGTCTCTTTTCTATCCAAGAAGACACACACACGTACACACACATGTACACACACAAAACTGAGATCGGGACGTGTGGTTTTATATCCTCCTTGTTCTGTTTACTTCTTTATCATTCCATCATGAACGTTTTTCTAGGTCATTAAAACTCTTCAAAGACTGCATATTCTTTATTATTATTATTTTTTATTTATTTTTGGCTGCGTTGGGTCTTTGTTGCTGCTCATGGGCTTCCTCTAGTTGCGGTGAGCGGGGGCTACTCTTCGTTGCGGTGCACAGGCTTATTGCTATGGCTTCTCGTTGCAGAGCCAGGGAAGTCCAAGACTGCATATTCTTAATGATTGTATACAAACCGTGGAATTTCTGAAGCTTGCTGGCTGAGGCAGGCTGCCCTCTGCATACCTGGGGCACGTCTAACCAGCCCTCACCAGGGCTGCCCCCACCTCAACAGTGAGACTGTGTCTCCGGACCTTTGAGGCTGGGGCAGCCCTGGTCCGGTGAGGTGGCCGCAGCCTGACCACCAGCTCCCGGCCTGCCGACCCGGGACTCAGTCCCTCACCTGTGAAGCAGGGGTCCTCCCCACCCACATCCTAGGGCTCTGCAAGGATTGAATGAAGCACCTGGAAACCAGAAGCCCAAAATTACACAGGCTAAGGTGCGCCCCAAGCCCAGCTCTCGTTTATTTCAAAGCCCGACTTTCACACCCTCTGACAGCGGCTCCTAATCAATGGTGCCCCTTTGAACCATCTTTCAGAGCTGCTGATGGTCTCACCCCAGACATTTGGAGTTGGGGCACAGAGTGCACCCTGGGCCAGAGCTCCCAGGTGATTCTAACGTGTGGCAAAACTAGAAAACCGCTACCTTGAGTCCGTGTTCCTGCCCCACTCCCGTGGTCCCCATTCCATGTGGCATCAACCCTGCTCAACCTCAGCCCGCCTGCTCTGAGACTCTTAGAGCAGATCCTTCTAGTTTGTAACTCTTGTTAAGACGCCAGGACTGGGCTTCTGTGGTGGCGCAGTGGTTAAGAATCCACCTGCCAATGTAGGAGACACTGGTTCGAGCCCTGGTCCGGGAAGATCCCACATGCTGCGGAGCAACTAAGCCCGTGCGCCACAACTACTGAGCCCGAGTGCCACAACTACTGAAGCCCGTGCACCTAGAGCCCGTGCTCCGCAACAAGAGAAGCGACAGCAGTGAGAAGCCCGCGCACCGCAACGAAGACCCAATGCGGCCAAAAATTTAAAAAAACTAAATAAATTAAAACACAAAACAAAAAGCCACCAGGACTCCTGAGCAGTCGTGTGGATGAAGCGCACCATAAACAGGCTGGTTCATCCCTCTCTGGGGTCCTGTCCATGTCCTAAGTAGCTAGGGGCAGGCCTGGCTGGCACTGGGGGGAGGGGCTCTGGCACCCAGGCCTCTGTGGGGAGCCTGAGGGCAGGGGCTTGTTAGGAAGGACAGGCTGGCCCTCGGAGGGCCCTGAGGTGAGCAGGGCATCCGGACTGCGAGACCCTGCTCATAGCTCACGGTTCCACGCAAACCTCTTCGGCTCAGATCCTGCATCTCAGCCCGCAGCCCTGCCTGGCAGGCTCCACGCCAGGATTGCGGGGGTGCCACTGGGAAGAGAGGAGCTCCGGATGCTAGGGAGGGAGGGTCCTGGTAGGCACAGACCCCCACCATCCCAGGGAACCTAAAGCATACGTAGCCCTGAGGTCTCTGACCTGGACATGAGGGGGGCTCATGCCCCACTGTTGGCTGGCCGGTACCTGCCTGCGACCTGCACGCCGGCTGTTCTGACCACATGGCTACACGTTTGTCTTTCAACTTGATTAGCTGGCCCTGTTTAAACCTCTCCAGATTTCCAGCTGTCTTGCAGATGAGTCCACCCAGGCCCAGGGGCTCCCATGGGCTGCCCCACCCGCTGAGCTCGGGGCGGATGGGCATAGCTCGGGTGCCATTGCTCCTGCCACTCCCAGATGGCCCGCCTCACCGGTGACCTGCCTGGTCCCTGTGGCCTGCACTTAATGTAACTGACACCACCCTGGTGCAGGGGCCCTCCCTGGACACGGGGGCGGTCCTTGCCCCCGAGGGTGTCAGTCTGTGGGTGATGCCAGCACAGCTAGGGGCACTGAGGGCCGGGAGAGGAAGCCTCCACTTCCCCTGGAGGGGGAGAGGCGCGGGGAGGCTCTGCAACAGCTGTGGGGAGCAGTGAGCTTGGGGCTGGTGACGAGAGGACCCCAGGCGGGTAGGACGCTGGGTGCTGGGCCCGCACTCATCCCGTTGCCCTGCTTCTTCCGCAGGGCCTGGTGGTGGCCGTTCTCTACTGCTTCCTCAATGGGGAGGTGAGTGTCCTGGGCTGCCCGGGTGCAGGGGAGCTCCCTCACAGCCGTACCTGGAAGGGGTGGTGGGGAGTGGGGTGTGGCGTTGGTGGGGGAGGCCGGGCCCTCCTGGCTCGGGCCTGTCTTCAGGGAGTCTGGGCTCACCTCCTGGGGGCCCCAGGATCGCCTGCAGGCCTTGTTAAAACAACTGCTGTTTCCTACCCTGTTTCTAAACCAGCAAAGATAGGTCCCGGCAGTCCGGGCTGGAGGCTGAGAACGTCTGAACTAGCACTCCAGGTGATTCTTATCCTTGGGCACGTTCAGGAAATGGGGGCAAGTGCAGGCGCCCCAGCCCTAACCGAGGCTGATGACTGTCCGCTTCCTCGATGGGTGACGCCGGTCACTGCCCTGCTCTGGGCCTCAGGTCTCTCACCTGTAAAATGAGTGACTCAGGTGAAATGTTTGCTGCTCCGTCCTCTGAGACCTCCAAAGAGTGTGACTCCTGGCAGGGCGGGGGGCTGCGCCCTTAGCTTGAGGTCTCCGCCCTGCCCAGAGCACTGCCGGGACGTGAGGCTCCTGGCACAGAGGCTGCGCAGTTGACGTTGGTTAGATGCGGTGTTGCCCCACTTGGATGGGAGTCGAGATGGTAAATCTATGAGCGGCCTGCAGGAGGGGGAGGCATGCCCGCTGGGCAGACGTGGCAGAGCCCGAACGAGGCCCCAGGGGAGCAGGACCCTGGGCAAGGGTCATCTTTCCCTCCGGGTGACGGCTGGTCTCTGGGGGCAGGTGCAGCTGGAGGTTCAGAAGAAGTGGCGGCAGTGGCACCTGCGTGAGTTCCCACTGCACCCGGTGGCCCTCGGCTCCTTCAGCGGCGGCACCAAGGCCAGTCCCTCGGAGCAGAGCCGGGGTACCTGCAGGACCAGTGTCATCTGAGGCTGGAGCAGGGCCACCCAGACAGGCCAAGATGGGTCCTGAGGTCCGACTGCTGCCCATCTTCCTGCCAGATGCTGTGCGATCACTCCTGTGACTATAACACCCCTCCTCCGGGCCTGGGGGCGGGGGCGTGGTGGTAATTCCTCAGAACCGAAGGGACCTGGGGCAGGAAGAGGGCCTGGGATTTGGGTCTGTTGAGTTTTCTGGGAAGACTTCAGGGGTCCCAGGAGGGGGCAGGGGAATAAACGGTAACTGGGATGAGACTTGGTATTTGTCAGCCCTGTTGCCCTTGAGCCTCAAGGTGAAGGATGCTGTCCCCCACGACTTCCTGGAGGACGGGGCTTCCGTGATCCCCCTGCTCCAGTTTTCAGGGACAAGCTTAGCAGAAATTGAGGCCCTTGGCCCTAGGTGGACCCTCCCCACCCCTCACTGCAACTCACCCACCCAGTAGCTCTTCCCCCAGAGCCTTCTGACAACCGGGTCACAGGGAGCCCGGGAGAGCCCCAGCCCTTTCAGTCACCCTAGCATGGGATGAGGCACCTGTTCTTCCTGCTTTCAGCTAAGTTATCTGCAGTACAGCCGGAAATGGGGCAGAATCCCATTTGACAGAAGAGAAACTGGTTCACCAAGGTCCTGTGACTTGACCAAGTTACTCAGCAGGGAAGTGGCAGCTCGGTCCAGGGCTTCTGGTTTCAAATCCCCAGGCTCCAAGGCTGTCTGTCTCCCCTGCTCCTGGGCAAGGGTGGACAGGGCCCTGTCTCCCCGCCCCACTGGGGATTTTAAGTCTCACCCTTTACTCTGAATCTCAGTTCCCTCAATTATTAGCACTCCTTCCCTGCCAGCCATGTGAGGGTTAAAGGACTAAATATTTGAACCATTTTACAAAACGAAGCCTGCATGCTCAGGGGAGAGCATTCTGGTTTTTTTTTTTTTTTTTTTTTTTTGCGGTACACGGGCCTCTCACTGTTGTGGCCTCTCCCGTCGCAGAGCACAGGCTCCGGATGTGCAGGCCCAGCGGCCACGGCTCACGTGCCCAGCCGCTCCGCGGCACGTGGGAATCCTCCCAGACCGGGGCACGAACCCGTGTCCCCTGCATCGGCAGGCGGACCCCCAACCACTGCACCACCAGGGAAGCCCAAGGGGGAGCTCATTCTTGACAGAAGCAGAGGCGACCCTCCCCGCGGCTAGAGAAGAGGGCATCTTGCTGGTAGGTGGGCCCAGCTCTAGTTCTGGCTTTAGGTGACCCTGGACAAGTGGCCCTGGCCCCCAACTTCTGCATCTCACCCCTGAAGACAAGGTCATCCGCTTTGCATCTTATAGTCTGCCACTGGGGTGAGAAGGCCAGATACCCATTTTCCAGGGCTCTCTCCAGGGACCTTCATGGACTCTGTACATCTTGGAATCAAAAAGTTAAAAAAAAAAAAAAAAAAATCACAGGAGAGGTAGAGGCAGCCAGTGCAGCCCAGAAAGAGGACCTGGCAGGGCAGAGACCAAACCCCATGCAATCAGTGGCAGCCAGAATGAACCAGGAAAGGCCTGACTTCACCAGGTGGGGGAGGGGCAGGGGGCTAGTGTCGAATGAAATGGGCTGAGGGCAAAAACCCACCTACTGGGCAGAAAAGGGACTGGAAAGAGGCCAGTTTGGTGCACAGAAATGTAAAGTGGCCAGCAAGGGTGGAAGTCTCCACCGGTTCCTGGTCCCCTCCACCTGCAGGCCTCTGCATCCAGGGTGGTTGTTAATCATTACCTGAGGTCGGGCCAGTCCCCAGTACCCCCTGGAGTCCAGCAGCTCCAGATACGTGCTCTTTGAAGTGTGCTCTAGGATAAAAATGGTACCCCGAGGCTGTCGGGCCCTTACCAAAGATGGATTGCCCACGCTTACCAAGCCAGGCGGGCCCTCCTGGAAGGGCTTCAGGCGGGATTGACAGGGGGAGTCCCGAGGCACAGCGAGCTGCTGGAAGCTGGGGTTATCCAGGGATTACGGGGTCCCCCCGACAAAGGGCAGGGCTCAAATAAAGTCAAACGGTCTGAAAAGCTTCTGCACCCCAGCAGCCCTGAACGCTGCCTCCCTGACGTGACCAAAGCTAAAGCAGGGAATCTGCACGAGGCCCTTTGAGCTGGTGAAGCAAGTCCTCCGCACTGACTGGACACCCTTCGCTGACAGGCGATTCACTCTTAGCAAGCCCGGAGGCCCCAGGGGCCCTGCAGCCCATATCCCAGCAGAGTCAACAAAACAGGCGTGAAATGTACTTGGCTGTGCAGCCAGCCTGAGCACCGGTTACCTGAGCTGCTTCCACATCTATTCCCATCCCAGGAAGGACTCAAGAATAGGTTTTAAAATGTTTCTTCTTGTGAAGTCAACATCCTAATAACGTGGATAAGCTGGTGCAGCTGGTGGCTCGGAGGCACCCACCTGGCCTCTGGGCTGCAAAGGCCACTGGCCCGACCACCCCAAGGCCAAGAGGTGGCAGTTCGAATGTCACATGTTGGAGAAGTCCCATCTTGACCACACTTTCTGGTGGAACTCAGTGCCCTCGCAGGGGGGCCTAAAATTTTGCAGGCAGGCCCCAGGGGTACGTGACGCTGTCAGTCCGGCTGATACTGTTGATGTGGAGGCCGCTGATGGCGTTCAGGAAGAAGAGGAAGGAGGCCGTGAATTCGCTCCAGAACGTCAGGCTGAGGCCCATGAGCGTGACCTCGTTCCTAAGGAGGGTCAGGAAGCTCAGGAGGCCCCCGAAGGAGAGGATGGACGCGAGGAGGAAGAGGGCGGAGCCCACGGCCCACTTGTGCCACGAGTGGGCGTCCTCGGACACCTGGGACACCATGAGGAGCTCCAGGCCGAAGATGGCGACCACCACGGCCAAGGTGGCCACGCTGCGGGCCACAGCCATGCCCGAGGCTAGCCCGGGCACGTGGGCCTGCCTCAGGTCTCGGAGGCAGTGCAGCTCAACCTGGTTGGAGGTGGTGCAGAAGTGCCACAGCCCGAACAGACGGTCGTCGGCCAGGAGCCAGTGGCCATCGCAGATGGAGAGGGAGGAGAGGACCACGGCCAGGGAGGCGCACAAGATGATGAGGGCCCGGATGGAGGGTTCAAAGAAGGACCGGCGGGGCCTCCTTTGGGCCAGCAGCTTCTGGGCCTGGAAGACAGCACGGGGCAGCATGAGGGAGGGCCCCCGCCACAGCCCACCAGCCTCCTCAGGGAAGACCCAGAGCACACCTTGTAGCTTCCGACAGCCGTTTCTGCTTCGGTCTCCCAGGATGCCCGGGAAGCCCACCTTAGTCACAGCACAGACCCACCTCCTGGTGGGGCGGGGGGACCCTCCTCCCATCCTACATGTTCCGCATCTGTCCTCCATTCGAGACCTATAAGCATTGCCTGTGGATCTAGTTATTCATCGGGCAAAGAGTTCCCTGACCTTTCTTTAATGATCTTTATAATGCGTAAGAAACCCAAATTGTATTGACAGGCAAATCTTGGTCCATTCTGAAGTCAGCAAACCTGTCTGGCTTGGCAGATGTGACCTTGAGCTAGCAGCCAGCCTTGGTTTCTTTGTTGCAAAACAAGAACACTGCACTAGACATTATTAGCACATCAGTGAAGGTTACACAGCTCCCTCTTCTGGCCCCTGGTCTTCCCCAGTTTCATTCTAATCTGCACCCAGCTTTTTCTGCACTTTTCTTCAGTGCGCAGTGATGTTTGCTCTTTGCCCTTCAGTCTGGCTCAGCCTGTACTCCGCCCAGGACATGGCACCGCTGTCTGTTCTAGAAGCTTCTGGGCGGGGGCGTCCCTGAGGCTCCCCTTCAGCCTATGGTTTTGGCCCCACAATAGTACACCCTATCCTCTCTCCTGACAAGCTGGGCCAAGCGTCCAGTGAAGTGTCCCTTCTCACAGCCCCGGGACACCCCCAAGCCACCGTGCCCAACCCCCAACCCGGAAGCAAAAGGAATGCTTCAAAGGGTAAAACTCCCTTAGACGGCCCACAAGCCCTCCCAGGGCATCCTCCCGGCCACCTCGCATGCCTAGGACAAGCCTAGAACTTTCCTCCTCACACCTACTGGTCCCTCCACCTGAAAGGCTCTTCTCCTGGCTGCCCCCCTTTCTCCATTCTTCATGTCTCAGCTGAAACATCGCCTCCTGGGAGAGGTCTGTCCTGCCCACTCAACCTAGAACGGACCCCTCCGGTTACTCTCTGTCAGGAACCATTCTGACAAGTTTTCCATTCCTGTCTGATTCATAGTGGGAGGGCAGGAGCGTGTCCCCAGCACCCGGTGCCAGTGCCGTGCTCAAGAGCCACGAGGTCGAGTTTGCAGCCGCTGTCAATTCCATCTGAAGCTCCCTTTAAACCATCTCCTGCCCAATCATAACTTACGCCCTTTACAGTGTGTGTGGAAGCAGCCCAGGTCACGGCCCAGTTTGGGAGGTAAGCAAAGCACACAGCTCATGCGTGACGGTCACTGCTGGGAAGCAAACCCGAAAGGGGACTCTGGGGGTGAGCCGTATGCCACGTGCAAGTGGAGGCTTCCAGAGGCGGTCTGGGCCACCCGTCTCGGTGAGGGGCAGAAAGCAGAGCCACGCTCCCGGGAAGCCCCGGGATCCTTATGGAGCCGGCTTGCTTTCAGCACTTCTGCCTAGTTAGGGTCCTGTCTCACTCTTAAACCTGAGTCTGGTGGAGTAGGTGTTCCATGGCGGGTGGGTGGGGGACGGGGCGGGGTATGTAAAAAGGGAAACTGTCACACACAGGTCAGGGGACCAGCCCAAGAGCATTCACCGAGATCACAGTAAAGCCTGGCACAGCTGCCCGACAACTGTGTCATGTGTAGTGGGGGCGGGGGGATGCACACAGCCGGTAAGTACCCACTGGGGCCTTCGTGGGAGGGGCTCAGTACGTGGTGAGAAGGGCTGGAGTGGCCAGAGGGACGCCCAAGGGCTCGGGACCCGACTCAGACCAGAGGCAAAGGCAGTCGGGGGCGCTGTAAAGAACACTCAGGCGGGGAGTCTGGGCTCTGGTTCTCAAACCGCATCCCCTTGTCTCCTTGAGGCCTCCAGGTGCTAGAGCAGGGGGCAGGGGGTCAGCTCCCGGCCCCTCACTTCAACCACAACAGGTCCCTCTTACCTGCTGGAGCCACTGGGAATCTAAGAGTCTGTACTGGATTTCATTAGGAAAGAACGGCTCTACTAAGAAACAAACCAAGGGAACTTTGAAATCTCTGTGACTACAAACCATAAAGGTGTTTGTCTTTGCGAGGTTTCTTAACCTCCTTGACCCTTATTTTCTCATCTACCGTTCCGTAGTTAATTTTGTAGCAGGAGTTAGTGATCCCTGCAGGAAAGAGTAGCCGTGAAGGCACCCGGAGGTTATAACTCCCCACAGGTTGATAAGTTTCTAGGATGGGAAAACCCCAGACGCAGGCAACAAGTCACAAGAATGCAGCACCCAGAGGCCTTTTGACCTCAGACATCACGCTGTCTGGAGAAACAGCACATGCCATCCTACCCTCAGCCCCACCTGTCCTGCACACACAGTGAACTTTAATCTCCAGGCCCTCAGACGTCACACTGGGATCAGGGAAAGACAGCTGACATCAGGTCATTTTCCCCCTCCCACCCCAAAGGAGGGCATCATTCGAACTCTGACGCCAGTAAAACTCCCAAGGATTAAGTGAGATCACGTGTATAAAGGTGGCCAGCACAGAAGCAGTTCCTGATTAATATTAGTAACAGTAATAAGGTAACTCGGGAGTCCTCCTTCCTCACCACTGCCCCACACCCCGGCTGCCAGCACCTCTGTGAACTTCCAGTGATCCAGGGCCTGAAATCCTCTCCCGGAGGGCAGCTGGGCAGCAGCGTGGTCAGTGGAAGGTCCGTGGACCAGAGGGTATGAGGGCAGTCTAGCCCTGCCCCTGACCCACCAGCCTCTAGCTCTGTGACCTTGGGCAAATCACTTAAATCTCTTAGGACCTGGACCATCTCCACTGAAAAAAAAACAAATGGAAGCATTTCCCTTTTCCATCCAGAGCCCCGAATGATTAGTAGTGACCTGTAGAACAGTGTCACTTGGCACTCCTGGGCCACTGAGGCCAATGCCAAGGTCTTGTCTTCCTCTGGAACCCAGCACCCCATCTGATCCCGTCAACCCCTAAGTAGTGGACACTTTGGGCTGCTCACTACTTTTCTCCACATCAAGCCCCCGCCCCGCGCCCCTGCGCTTGCCCCCCCGCCCCCCCCCCTTCCCAGTGCCCACTCAGCCCAGGCCCAGGTCAGACCCACCCCCTCTTCAGCTGGAAATCTCCTCTACAGCCTCCTAAAGAGTAAGCCCGCTCCGCCTGCGTGACCGCAGGGCACCGGGAGCCAGCACACTTGCCTTTTAGCTCTTTGGCCTCGGGCGAGCTATTTACCCCCTGAAGATAACAGTACCTGCTTCCTGGCCCCCCGGGGGGAGCCGAAAGGAGACCTAAGCACCCCAACCGCTTAGAACAGTCCCAGGCAGGCGGTTAAGTGCTCCTAAGCATCAGCCCCGCCCCCCTTCTTTCACCAAAAGGTCAAGTCTGTTTACCTGGCTGCTCTCCTGCCCTCCCCACCCCCGTTAATCCTGCCGCAGTTTCTTCACCTCTTAATCTAGCACTCGCTTCCCCAAATCGCTCCTAAATCCGCTCCCACCCTCCTCACTGCCGGTCCCGGAGGCGGCTCGGCCGGGACCCCAGATTATGCCCAGAACGAGAGGAACTCGCTGCATCCGGCTCTAGGGTTGCGGTGTCCCGGCCACAAGGGGCTTGGGGCGCGGCCTGTGGGTGGAGTTTCTCCTGTTCGGGCCCAGAAGTCTGGTTCGACTGGATTCTATCGCTGAGCCGGCCGCCACGGGCGGGTTACTGCACCTGAGCCTCGGTCACCGCATCTACAAAGTGGGCGCAGCGGGATCAGCCCCGGAGTCTGCGCTGCGGGGCGCCGAGCACTTGCAGGCAGAGGCTGCGGGCCGCTGTCACCGTCCCGACCGTCCAGTCGGGAGGTAAGGAGGCGGGACGCGTCCGCTAGGGAAGCTCGGCGCAGGGCAGCGGAGAGCCGCACGCCCGGGGGGTGGGGGTGCGGATGGACCCCTCGCATCATTCTAAGGAGAAACCCCATCTCTGCGAGGCGGGCCCCTCCCCTCTCTACAGCCTGTCCTGAGGTTTCCGCGTGCCCCAGCGAGTCCACCCCCTTGCCCGCCCCCCAAAATCAGTTTTGGGAGGGGAGATGGTCTTGCTGCCCCCGCCCAGGAAAGTTCTGGCTTCCCCAGAGATTCTTCCTCGTGTGACAAGGCGAGGCTCATTTTTACGAGTGGATTCCGTCCATCCTCCGCTCCAGATGCGCCCCCTTTGAACAGGAGGAACCCCTCTGGTGCACCTAAGGGATGAACACTGCGGACCCCAAAGAGAAGCCCAACACTCCTCCCTAGCCGTTTGGGAGCCTCGGTGCCGCAGGACCTCGAGGAGACCGCGCCCTGGGCGGCTTCCCCCCCCCGGACCCCGGCCGGGCCCCTCCACACCCCCCGCACCGGGCTCTCGCCCACCTGCACGCCGAGGGCTGTCATCCCGCGCCTGGGCTCGGCCGCGCGCTCCCGCCTGGTTCTCTCGGGGCTCCCGAGCGCTGCTCTGCAGGGGCCGCGGCTCCCGACTCCCGACCTCATCCCGGGGGCGGGGCGGCCGGAGGGGAGGGGCGGGCGGAACTGCTGCCCTCGGGCGGCTGGTCGGGCCCCTCCCCGCCCGCCCGCCCGCCCGCCCGCGGCGGCTCGGTTTGCGCTGTGTCAGCGGGGCCGCCGGAGGAGCCCTCGTGCAGGGGCCGGGTCCAGGACCCGGCCCGAAGGGGAGGCCCGGGCCCTGGGGGAGGGCTGACCCGGCCGACTTACAGGCCCGGAGCCGCTCCCCAGTCTCAGGGCACGGCTGTGCCCGCGGCGCCGATTCCTCGAGGGCCCGGGGCCCAGGAGCCCGGTCCGCCCCGGCGGGTCCGCCCGAGCGTCCGGGGGAGGCGGCGGCGTCCAGAAGGCAGGCGCGCGCCCGGGCTCTGCAGCTCCACCACCGTGGGCCGTTGTGATCCTGGGCTCTTGTTTCCGTCTCTGAGCCACGGGCGATAAATGAGATGATGCCCGTGAAAGGTCGGGGTTTTGCGAGGCTTCGGTAAATGTGAACGGAGTGGACTCCCCGGGGCCGTCTTTCCTGCGTCCCTTTTCTCTCCCCCAAAGCGGGGCGTACAGCCCTGCTCGCCTGCTCGCCTCCACAGGGACCACCCAGAAGGCAAATAGGACAAGACAAAAGTCATTGTTCTTCCTGGACTTTTGATGGGGCTTGAGTTCTCAAGGGGGCAGCGCACAACGTCCCCACCCCAAGAAGGGTAAATTCCCGCTGAGACCCTCCCAGCCCTTCTCAGCTGTTGATAAACAGGGAGGGGGTTGCCGCCTAAGGTGAAGCAGGGTCTCCTTTCTCCGTCTCGAAGCAGGGTGAGGGAAGTTACCTGGCCCACTCAGGCAGGCAGCTCCCCGGTGACTTTGCCGGGGACGTTCTCAGCTGGCACCTAACGCTCCCGCCGCCCCACCCCAAGCCCCGTCCCGGGCATCTCCCTGTCAGAGGTTCATTCATCTGATTCTGTCGCTGCCGCAGAAACCGCGTCAGGTACGTTAACCTAGCGCCTGCCTTGTTCCGTGTGTGGTCAGGCCTGTTTGGAGGTCTGCTGCCTGTTATGCTTTCCTGGTAAGAATAGAAAGTCTTGAATCGGTGGAATTTAGAGCGACATGTCAGCAAGATTGCTGGAGAAGTAGAAATGACTTAGGAATGATGATGAGGAAGTGATGGTCCGCTTCCAATTATTTTATGAGCATAAGAAAGCCGGGGGACTTCCCCTGGCGGTCCAGTGGTTAAGACTCCGCACTTGCACTGCAGGCGGCGCGGTTAGGGTTCACCTGGGCAGGCCCTTCATTTGCACTATTTGCTCTCCTAGGTCCCTCCGTGGTGCTGGAGCTGAGCAGAGCGGGTGTGGCAGAGTGAGAGACAGCCACTCCACTCAGCAGGAGTGACTGTCGTGAGGGGCAGGGGCTTCCCAGTGCCGGGGGTGGGGGGGGGAGGGGACAGGGTGGGACCTTCAGGGGCTAAAACCAGGAACAGCCTGGGGGTGAGTAGTGGGACAGCACAGAACCCACCCTCTTGCTTGACTGTCTCTGCCTTTTCTCCTCCACCTGTCCTGCTTCTAGGCCTGGCCAGTGTTGGGGAAAGAGGAATTGCATAAAGAAAGGGAGGACGTGGCCCCCACTCACCCCTCTGACCACTCCTGTCTGATGAGAAAGACCCAGGCACTGATCTTAGAAAGTTCCAAGGCAAGGGCACAGGTACCGATTAATGAATCAACAAACTCAGTGAGCACCCTCCCATCTCCGGGCCTTTGTACTTGCTGCTTCCTCTGCCTGAAATGTACTTTGTCAAGATATTCACAGCTAAGACTCACCACCTCACTCCCTCAAGGAGGTCAGAGAGGAGCCTGCGGTGAGCACCGCACCTGAAACAAAGATCCTCCATTCTATTCTCCCTCCCCTCTGTCACCACAGGAGCAAGGACTTTGCCAGGCACGACAGTAGGTGCTCAATAAATATTAATTGAATATATGAATGAGTTAATTGTATACCTACTCTGTACCCGCTGGCCTGGCTAATGAGGGACAAAGGAGAAAGAGACAAAGTCCCCATCGGGGTAAGATGCTTGGGTTTTAGGGTCAAAATCTGCGTCCCCTTCATTTCTGCTCCCTCCCCAGCCTCCCCAGTTCAGGCCCACATCCTCCTCCTGTCTCTTCCCTTGCACCCCTGGTCCACCATCCTCTCCCCAGCTCTAGGCCCATCACCTCTAACGTGGAGGCCTGCGTAACAGCCTCCTGCTGGGCCTCCCTGCCTCCACCCTCAGCCTCTGTCCTGCAGCTTCCCGTCCCCTCTCTCTGCAGGCCCACCCCTCTGCCCTCAGCTCCAGCTGCACGTGCCCGCTTGTGCCCTGGACGGGAAGCTCTGTCCAGTCTCAGGGATGCTGTGTTCACGGTTCCCTCTGTGTGACAGGCCTTCCCTGGGGGTCTGCTGGGCAGGCTGTCACCTCTTCAAGGGCCTCCCTTGAGTTCGCCAGCCAGAGTAGCATCCCACACACGCTTGACCCGGTTACCTTCGTGTTTTCTTCCTTTCTTTTTTTTTTGTATATATTGTCTCATTCATTCCTTTTTTCTTTTTCTTTTTTAAATTTATTGAAATATAGTTGATTTACAGTGTTGTGGGCCTTCGTATTTTCTTGATCCTTAGCTGACCTTCTCTATATGTCCGTTTCCCTCTCTAAAGTACAGCACACAGTTGAGTGCTAGGCCTGTCTCTCTTTCACCCCCGCATGCCGTGTTCTAAGAGCAGGGACTGGTCCGTAAGGCTTGCGAATTGATGGAGCAGCCTCAGATGCATTCTGGGTGAATCACTTCCCCTCTGTGAGCCTCGGATTTCTGTCAAACGGGGAAATGCATCCTTTGGGAGTTGCGAGGGTCGTGGGGGCAGTGACTCTGTCAACTACGCCTGGCGCAGGGTGGGCACTGACCCCTGACCCCAGAGAAGCTTAGCTGAGGCAGGCTCCACTCTGCCATTAGGGAGGCCCCTGCCCCGGGTTTTTCTCCTTTGAGCACTTGGGGTGTGGGTTCTCGGGCCGACACGTGGGGAGACCCAGAGGCAATAACGGGGAGTCTGCTAGGAGCTGCCTAGTTCACTGGGCAGTTTCAAAGCTGATGACTAGCTCTGCCTGCCCGAAGCCTGGACTCCTGGCCCCTCCAACTCTCCGTTCTTTGTGGACCCGCCCACTTGCCTCTCCCTGTTCCCTTCCCATCCCCTCCCCACCTTCTCCCCAGCGCCCTGCCTTCACCCACTGGGTCTTTCTCTTCTCCCATCGCCCTCCTCAGGTTTCCTGAATCCCCGCAGGTTCCATGCCCTCCAGCCAGACTTCCGCCCACCCTTTGCCCCCTCTGCCTCAAGCTCTAGCCCTGCATCCTGGCCTCTTCCCAGTCGCCTGACTGCAGCAGAGACTTTGTGTAGGCATTATAGTGGCCCAGGGGCTTCCCCGCCTGCCCTGGGGCTTTGCTTCACAGTGCTTTGCTCTGGGCCAGGTGGGTAGCAGGTGTGATGTTTATGCTGTGGGTGAGGGTGTCGCTTCAGGGGGGCCCAGGGCACCAGTTCCCCACCAGGGCAAGGGCGGTGGGAAAGGGGACTGACCGGTTGAAGGGATGAACGGATGCAGCAGGGATGTAGGTGGGCTCAGAGGGTGTCCTTTCTGTAGGGTCTCCCCTTTCTACAGGCAAGTCCATCCTGGAGATGGGTGCCCCTCCAGGGCACCAGGACCTGCAGATTTCCAGGCAGAGTTGGGGAGACTTCTAGCACCTTCTTTGCAGGCGTGGACCCTGGAGTTGTCAGCGCACTTTGAGACACTCCGTCTCTAGGCGATGGTCCCCATAACTAGGCACATCCAGGGCAGTTGTATAGAGCAGACTGCCAGCCCGTCCCTTCCCAAGAGGGGCCGGTGCTCTTCCCTAATCAGGGCACCCCGCCTGCCGGATCAAAGCGTCCAGGAAGCAAAATTAGACACCAGGAATTGGTGGTGAGCACGGAATGATGACAAGAGAAGTTAAAAGCTTAGGCAGGGCTTTGCCTAGGCTCTGGGAAGACCAGGAAATACCCATCACCCCGTTTATTAGCTTTGACCTTTACAAGGAAGGCATGCTGTCACAGGGGCCAGAGGAGTGATAAGGGAGGGAGGGATGGTCCCCCACAGGGGCATGGAGGGCTGGTCAGTGGGGATCCTCCAGGCCTGAACCAGCAGGGTCTGGGCATCAGGCCACTTACCACCTCAGTCTGTAGACGTGTTAAAAGCAAAGAAGTGTTGTCAATTCAAAAATCGGGAGGTTTGGAACTTCCCTGGTGGTCCAGTGGTTGAGACTCTGCGCTTCCACTGCAGGGGCCACGGGCTCAATCCGTGGTTGGGGAATTAAGATCCCGCATGCTGCACGGGGTGGCCAAAAAATTAAAATAAAATAAAATAAATTGGGAGGTTTTACACTAAATTCTGGATTTATTGGCTTCTCTTGAAAATGAGACAGTTTGGACCCTGAGGGTCCCTTTTCTGCATGGGAACAGTGTCCACTTTGGGTGACTTCCCTTTGCATGGACTGTGCTCTGGGGGCCCCCCAGTTTTACCATCTCCCCGTTCTGTTCACTCTTCTGTGTTGCCTGCCTGGCCCTCGTAGGATTTCCCTTTATAAGCCCAGCTCTGTGTTGTGCTGGTAAATAACCCAGCCATGCTTTCAGGGTCTGTTTCCATGCTACCACCACTGCCTTCCTGGCTGGCCCCAGTTTTTGTTCCCCGTAACTCTGCCCCCCCGGCCCCCCAGACCAGTCTTTCCTGCCCAGATTCCAGACCCTCCTGCTGCAGCCCTCACCCCGATGGCAATGATCTCCCCCTTCTGGGTTCAGGTTTCCCGGATAATCTCCTTAGTCGAGGAAAACGAGGCTGCTCTGTGTAAAGGGAAGCAGACGGTCTGAGCACTGGTGAGTCTGGGGCTAGGGGCCTGTCCTGGTCCAGAAAAGCTGTAACCAAGGGCTGGGGGCAGGCAGCCTCCTGGGCGGCAGGGGCTTCGGGCGAGAGCGCAATGAGGCGGGGGCTGTGCACTCGACAGAGAGCCCCTCCCTGGAGTCATCGTGGCTCCCGCCATAAGCCCCCTCCCCTGGAGTGCGCCCGGGGTGCACTGACCGGCCAGGCCTCTGGGACCGCGCTCTTTGCCAGCCTGCAAGCCAACCACCTCCTTTTCATCTGGTATCACTTTGTCGGTGGTGAGGGGACCCTTCCTCCTCTCTTCCAACTTTGCCCTGGATGATATTTTGTCTCTGACCTTATGAATTGATTTTTTAAATACATTTCAAGAATTCTAAATGCGACATTCTCCAGGCCCTATGTATTTTCTGGATATTTATGTGATTATCAAACTTTTCCAGTAAATGACCCCCCTGTCTTTTATTTTGTTGGACCCCAGTTCCGAGCCCAGCCAACCATTCTCAGATCACAGCACGCGGGCATCCTTGACTCCAGGTCCTCCTGAAGTTTATTTTCCGTTTTTCATTCGCCCAGTGGTACCGCCTCTAATGTGTTTGATGTATATCCTTAACCATTGTGTATCCTTGTATGTGTGTGTGTGTGTGATTTTTGCTTTCCTAAGTGGCATTATGCTATAAATCTTGTTCTGTTTCCGACTATTCTCACCCAACAGCATGATTTGAGACCACCCCTGTTGGTATATGTGTAAATCTAATTCAGTGTTTTACACATGATAGGTTGGGTCCCAGTAGCGGCTGGTGAGATCAATTGGGCAGGGCATAATCACCACTTATAATAAACGAATACAATGTAATAGGCAATATCAGAGTGCCTCAAACATAATTAGGGTAAATGTTGTTTCATGAATTATTTTTCAAAAAGAGATAGATACAGGTTGCAAAGTAAAAAGTATTTCTTAGGTGGGTCCCAGGAAAGTTTGAATGGTCTGGTTCATTGCTTCTTCTTTTTTTTTTTTTGCGGTACGTGGGCCTCTCACTGTTGTGGCCTCTCCCACCACGGAGCATAGGCTCTGGACGCGCAGGCTCAGCGGCCATGGCTCACGGGCCCAGCCGCTACGCGGCATGTGTGATCTTCCTGGACCGGGGCACGAATCCGTGTCCCCTGCATCGGCAGGCGGACTCTCAACCACTGCATCACCAGGGAAACCCCAGATCACTCTTGACTTACATTGACTTATCTTGACTTACATTGCTAACTATATGGATGGACATTGTAATAACATGTAATTCTTTTTTTAAAAAAAATTGTATTTATTTATTTAGTTTTGGCTGCGTTCTGTCTTTGTTGCTGCATGCGGGCTTTCTCTTGTTGAGGCGAGCAGGGGTTTCTCATTGCGGTGGATTCTCTTGTTGCAGAGCGCGGGCTGTAGGCGCGCAGGCTTCAGTAGTTGTGGCACGCGGACCCAGAAGTTGTGGCGCGTGGGCCTAGCGGTTCCGCGTCACGTGGGATCTTCCCTGACCAGGGCTCAAGCCCGTGTCCGCTGCACAGGCAGACGGATTCTTAACCACTGCACCACCAGGGAAGTCCCTGTGGCTTTTTACTGTTGATGTGACCCTGGTCCCCTGGCTGAAGGAGGGCTTGTCAGGTTCCTCCACTATAAAGTTCCTCTTTCCCCCAGTCCATTCTGTCTGTGCCATTTGCAAGGGTGTCACTAGGCACAGCCCATGGTTAAGGGGTGGGAAGCTGTGCTCCACATCCCTGGCAGTTATAACATTTATATTCCTTTTTTGGGTTTATGCCTGAAAGATTCCCACGATCCCATATTATCTATTTATTTTTTCCAGAAAAATAGCTATAAAATTGACTGTGAGTTTACGAAACGATGCTCCACCTCGGTAATGATTGGAGGGATGCTGGATGCAACCATCTATGCCTTGAATAGTGTCTGGCACGTAGCCTGTGCTCCGTAAATATTTGTCAGTGAGTAAGACTTAAAAGCTGTGAGGGAGGACATGCAGAGTGTCACCGCTGGCAAAGCAGAGTGAATAGCAAGGGAACATGCCACGAGGAAGGGACGTGCCTGGCACTTTTGAGGACCCTCAGGAATGCTGTGTGTTTGAAGTTAAGTGAGCAAGGGACAGAGTCCTGGGAGTTGTGAACAGGCTTGTCAGCTGTTGAAAGGACTTTGGCTTCTACTCTGGGTGAAATGCCAGGGAAGGGTTTTAGGCAGAGGAGGGACATCATCTGACTTACTCTGGCTGCTGTCCCACAAATGGTCTGAAGGGGCAAAAGGAAAATCAGGGAGCCAATTAGGAGATTGCCATAGTGAACCAGGTGGGAGCTCAAGCAGGTTGTAGGTGTGTCTTTACAGGTTCAATAAGGGCCAGCCCCACAGGTGTGACACTTTTGCTGTCACACTGGGTCCTTTGCTCAGAAAAGCCTGTGCTTGTTTTCATGCTCTGCTGTCACCATCTTGAAATATTTTTTCCGGCTTTATTGAGATACAATTAACATTAACACTTTGTCAGCTTAAAGTGTACAACATAGTTATTTGATAAACCTGTATATTGTGAAACAATGACCATAGGTTATTTAACTATTTACTTTTTGTGTGATGAGAACATTTGAGATCTACGTTCTTAGCACCTTTCAAGAATATAATAGTTTTGTTAACTATAGTCACCATGATGTGCGTTGGATTTCCCAAGACGTATTCATCTTATAACTGGAAGTTTATACTCTCTGACCACCATCTCCTCATTTTCCCCACTTCCCGGGCCCTGGCAACAACCGTTCTATTCTCTGTTTCTCTTTTAGAGTTTGGCTCTTTTAGAGTACACATACGTATAAGGTTAAACAGTTCTACTTTTAATGTTTTTAAAGTTTACAGTGTGATCTGAACCATTTATGTGCTGCAATCTGATTACCACCTTAGCTTTACTTAACATCTATATCACATCCCATAATTATAATTTATTTTTGGTGAGAACACTTATGATCCAGCATCTTAGCAATTTTGAGATATATAAGACAGCATTGTCGTTTGTGATCACTGTGCTGCGTGTTAGGTCTACGTAACTTATTCATCTTCTAGTATCAAGTTTGTGCCTTTTAACAACATCTCCCCAATTTCTCCACCCCTCACCCCCTGGTAAGCACCATTCTACTCTCTGTTGCTAAGGGTTTGGTTTTAGAGTCCATATATAGGTAATATACAATATGTGTCTTTGTCTGGCTTATCTCACTAAGTATAATGCCCTCAAGGCTCATCCATGATGTCTCAAATAGCAGGGTTTTCTTCTTTCTTTCTTTCTTTTTTCCTTCTTTCTTAAGGCTGAATAATATCCCGTTGTATGTAAACAGCACATCTTCTTTATTGATTCCTCTGTTGTGAATAATGATGCAATAAACATGCAAATGCAGATATACATTTGATACCTTGCTTTTATTTCCTTTTGCTACATACCAGGATATGGTATTGCTGCAGCATATGGTCCTATATTTAATTTTTTGAGCAACCTCTAGTTTTTCCATAGTGACTAAACTATTTATATCCCCACCAACAGTGCACAAGGGTTCCCTTTTTTCCATACTCTCACCAATGCTTACCTCTTGTCTTGATAATAGTAATTCTAAAGCTGTGAGATGATACCTCATTGTGGTTTTGATTTGTATTTCCCTACTTTTTAGGGATGTTGAGCATCTTTTCACGTACTTGTTGACCGTTTAGAAGTCTTCTTTGGAAAAGTATGTATTCAATTCTACTGCCCATTTTTAAATTGGATTTTGTTTGTTGTTTTTGCTTGTTTGTTTTTGCTGTTGAGTTGTATGAGTTCAATATAAACAGATTTTGGATACTCACCTTTTATCCAATATATGCTTTGAGAACATAGTCTCCTTTTTCTGTATTCTCCCTTAACATTTTGTTGATTGTTTCTTTTGCTGTGCAAAAGCTTTTTAGGTAGATGTAGATCCACTTACTGATTTTTTACCTTTGTTGCTTATGCTTTTAGGGTCATATCCAAAACAATCATTGGCAAGACCAATGTTAAGGCACTTTTTCTCTATGTTTCCTTCTAGGAGTTTTAGGGTATCAGTCCTTATGTTTGTCTCTAATCCATTTTGATTAATATTTGTGAGTGCTATAGGATAAGGGTCTAATTTCATTTTTCTGCATGTGGTTTTCCAATTTTCCCAACAGCATTTGTTGAAGATGCTATTCTTTCTCCATTCACAATAGCATCAAAACCAATAAAATAGTTAGGAATAAATTTAACCAAGGAAGGGAAATAATTGTACAATAAACACTTGAAGATTTTGATGAAAAAAATTGAAGAAGAAAAAATAAAATAGAAAGATATACTATGCCCATGGATCAGAAGAATTAATATCATTCAGATGTCCATACTACACATCTATAGATTCAATTAAATCTCTATCAAAATTCTAATGACATTTTTCACAGATATAGAAAAAAAAATCTTAAACTTTGTCAAACGAAAGACCCCAAATAGCCAAAGCAATCCTGAGAAAGGACAAGTCGGGAGGCATCAAACTTCCTGATTTAAAACTATATTACAGAGATACAGTAATTAAGACAGTATGGTACTGGCAAGAAAATAGCCACATAGTCAGTGGAACAGAATAGAGAGCCCAGAAATAAACTCCTGTATATAAAGTCAACTAATATTTGAGAAGGGAGTCACACATACTCAATGAGCAAATGATAGTCTCTTCACAAATGGTACTGGGACAACAATATGACTACTTTTAATTTTTTGAGGAACCTCCATACTGTTTTTCACAGTGGCTGTAGTAATTTACATTTTCACCAAAAAGGATTTCCTTCTGTCCACATCCTTGCAAACAATTGTAATCTCTTGTCTCTTTGACTGTAGCCATTCTAACAGGTGTGAGGTGGTATCTCATTACAGTTTTGATTTGCATTTCTGTGATGATGAATGATGCTGAACACCTTTTCATGTACCTGTTGGACACTTGTACTATTTTTTGAAAAGTGTCTAATCAGATCTTTTAACCATTTTTAATCAGATTATTTGTATGTTTGCTGTTGTGTGATTTATTTATATACTTTGATAATTACCATTTATGATAAGACGGTTTGTTAATATTTTCTCCCATTCCATATGTTGCCTTTTCATTCTTTGGATTATTTCTTTTACTGTGCAGAAGGTTTTTGGGTTGACATAGTCCCACTTGTTTATTTCTCCTTTTGTTGCCTGTTATTTTAGGGTCATATGCAAAAAATAATTATTGCCAAGACCAATGTCAAGGAGCTTTACTCCTATATATTCTTTTAGGATTTTTATTGTGTCAAGTCCTACATTTAAATATTTAATCCATTTTGAGTTAAATTGTGTGAATGATGTCAGATAAGGCTCCAATTCCATTCTTTTTGATTCCTACGATTGTACCAGTTTACACTTCCACCAAAAGTACATAAAAGTTGCCCTTTTGTTTTCTTCACATAACCATTCTAGCAGGTATGAAGTGATATCTCATTGTGGTTTTGATTCGCACTTCCCTGATATTTAGATGAGCATCTTTTCACATATCTGTTTGTCGTTTGGATGTCTTCTTTGGAGAAATGTCTATTCAAGTCTTTATCCCAGATTTTTATTTTTTTAGCCATTGAGCTTTATATATTCTTTATGTATTTTGGATAAAGCCCTTATCAGAAAGATGGTTTCCACATATGTTCTCCCATTCTGTAGGTTTCCTTTGTATTTGCTGATTGTTTATTTTGCTATGTAGAAGTGTTGTTTTTTAGTTTAATGTTTTTTGCTTGTTTGTTATTTTAGTTTTTATTTCATATGAAACAAGTTCCACTTGTTTATTTTGGTTTTTGTCACTTGCACCCTTGGTACAAATATCCAAAAAGTCTTTGTCAAAACCAGTATCAAAGACGCAAGAGGGAGGAGATATGGGGAGATATGTATATGTATAGCTGATTCACTTTGTTATAAAGCAGAAACTAACACACCATTGTAAAGCAACTATACTCCAAGAAAGATATTAATAAAAAAAAAACCAATATCAAGGAGTTTATTCCTTAGGTTTCCTTCAAGTAACAGAAGAAGTAATAGTTTGGGGTCTTACATTTAAGCCTTTAGCTCATTTGGGGTTAATTTTTGTGAGTGGTAGAAGAAAGCAGTTTATTTCATTCTTCTGCTTGTAGTTCTCCAGTTTTTCCAGCACATTTATTGAAGAAACTATTCTTTTACCATTGCATCTCTTGGCTCCCTTGTCAAATATGTGTTGACCATGTATGAGCTGGTTTATTTCTGGGCTCTTGATTCTGTTCCATTTGTCTATGTCTCTATTTTCTGCCAGTATCATACTGTTTTGATTACTATAGCTTTGTAATAAAGTTTGAAATCAGGAATTGTGATGCCTATAGATTTGTTCTTTTTTCTCCAGATTGATTTGGTTATTAGGGGTGTTTTGTGGTTTCATACAGCTTTTAGCGTGGTTTTCTTTATTTCTGTGCAAAAGTCATCGGAATTTTGATAGGAATTGCATTGAATCTATAGATGGCTTTGTATAGTATGGACATTTTAACGATATTAATTCTTCCAATCCACGATCACGAGAGCTCTTTCCATTTACTTGTATCTTCTGAAGTTTCTTTCATCAAGGTCTTGTAGTTTTATGGATCTTTCACCTACTTGGTTTAATTTATTCCTAAGTGTTTTATCTATTTTTGAGGCTATTGTAAATATGATTGTTTTCCTTACTTCTTTTTTCAAATTGTTTGTGGTTAGTATATTAAAACACAGCTGTTGGTACTTCCCTGGTGGCACAGTGGTTAAGAATCCGCCTGCTAATGCAGGGGACATGGGTTTAATCCCTGGTCTGGGAAGATCCCACATGCCATGGAGCAACTAAGCCCGTGCACCACAACTACCGAGCCTGCACTCTAGAGCCCATGAGCCACAACTACTGAGGCCATGTACCGCAACTCCTGAAGCCCATGCACTCTAGGGCCCATGTGCCACAACTTCTGAGCCTGCGTGCTGCAACTACTGAAGCCCACACACCTAGAGCCTGTGCTCCGCAGCAAGAGAAAACACTGCAATGAGAAGCCTGCATGCCGCAATGAAGAGTAGCCCCCACTCACAGCAACTAGAGAAAGCCTGTACGCATCAGTGAAGACCCAACTCAGCCAAAAATAAATAAATAAATAAAGTAAAACACAGCTGTTTTTTCTACGTTGATTTTGTATCCTGCAACTTGACTAAATTTGTTTATTAGATATAATGTTTTTTTGGTGGAATCTTTAAGATTTTCCATATATAAGATGATATTAAATGTAAACAGAGACAGTTTTACTTCATCCTTTCCAATTTGGATTTCTTTTATTTCCTTTTCTTGCCTAATTGAAATGGCTAGGACTTCCAGCACCATATTGAAAAGGAGTGATGAGCATTGACATGCTTGTTTTTTTTCCTATTTTTAGCAGGAAATCTTTCAGAATTTCACCATTGAGAATAATGTTTGCTGTGAATTTGTTCTTTATGGCCTTTATTATGTTGAGGTACATTTTTCTAAACCAGTTTTGGAAGGATGTTCAATTTTGTCAAGTGCCTTTTCTGTGTCTATTGAAATTACCATATGATTTTTATGTTTTATTCTATTAATGTGGTGCATCACATATTTTAATTTACATATTTTATTTAATTTACATTGAAGCATCCTTGCACCCCAGGGATAAATCCCACTTGGTCATGCATGGTGTATGATCCTTTTGTATACCATTGAATTTGGTTTGCTAGTATTTTGTTGAGAATTTTTGCATTTATATTCATCAGGGATACTTCCCATTTTTTTCTTTTTTTCTGGTAGTGTGCTTATGTAGGTTCGGTATCAAAGTTACGTTGGACCCACAAAATGAGTTTGGGAATGTTCCTCCTCTTAATTTTTTTGGAAGAGTTTGTGATAGATTTGTATTAATTCTTATTTAAGTGTTTGGTAGAACTTCCCAGTGAAACCATCTCATCTTTACCTTTTTCTGTTTGTAGGTTTTTGATTAATGATACAATCTCTTTACTCATCACTGATCTGTTTAGATTTTCTATTTTGTTTTGATTCAGTCTTGGTAGGTTTCTAGGAATTTGTTTATTTCTTCTAGTTTATCCAATTTGTTGGAGTATACTTATTCATATTTGTCACTTATGATGTTGTATTTCTGTTGTATCAGTTGTAGTTTCTCATCGTTCATTTCTGATTTTGTGTATTTGAGTATTCTCTTTTATTCTTAGTATAGATAAAAGTTTGTCAATTTTGCTTATCTTTTAAAAAAGCACACTTTGCATGGATGTTTTCTATTGTTTTCATGGTCTCTATTAATATCTGCTCTGATATTTCATTCCTTTTGCTTCGTATGTGCTTAGTTTTTTGCTTTTTTTCTACTTCCTTTAAGGGTAAAGTTAGATTGTTTATTTCTGATCTTTTTTTCTTATTGTACGTGTTTATAATGATAAACTTCTTAATTACAGCTGTTTTTGTTGCATCCTGTAAGTTTTGCAAAGTTGTATTTCCATTTTATTTTGGTCTATTATATATATATATATATATATATATATATATACACACACATATATAGATATATAGATCTATATCTATCTCTATATATGTATATTTGAAAGACATTATTGTAAAGCTGATGTAACCTTTTCCAGTTTTATTGAGACATAATTGACCTATGATTTGTCATACATCTATTGTGAAATGATTACCACAATACAATTAGTTAACATACATAATCTCATCTAAAAAGATTCTTTTTTAATAGTACATATATGTTGTATATGTATATAGCAATGAGCTTCATCATTTTGGGGGAATTGGATCTGGCTAGGGCTGGGCCCTTATAATGAAGTTTGATGTCTTTTTCTACTTTTCAGGTGCGGTATTGACATGGTTGTCTGGAAAAGTTATTTACTTTCTAGTAATTTCAGAGATACAGAAAACTTGCAGTAGCAGTACAATGTACACTTTATCTCTAAGCTCAGATTCCTCAGTCATCATTGATTTTCCACATCTGCCAATCTAAATGAAAACCTCCAGTGTGTTCGACCTCAAACAGAGACACTCTCCCAGTAGACCACCGCCAAATGAGGAATTATTATGGTTTTCACTTTATAATCCCATCCACAGGCCCTGTTCAACTTTCACCACTTGCCCCAACTATATGGAAATGTGGTTTTCTATTCTGATCCAGTTTACTTTTTCTGGAACAGTTCTTGAGACTTTCCCTTATTTATAAAACCTTGATGGATTTAAAGTACGTAAATGAATACGATCTGGGTGGTCTTTGCTGTATGGCTTCTTTCTCTTAGGATGTTTTCAGTGTTCATTCATGTTGTAGCATGTATCAGTACTTCATTCATATTTGTCATTGTGATTAAATCCATACAGTATAATGTTTACCATTTAAACCACTTTAAGTATATAGTTCTACGACATTAACCACATTTACATCCATTAAACACCAACTCTCTTCAACCCCTGGGAATCACATTCTACTTTCTTCCTTTGAATTTGACTTATTTGGATATCTCATACTAGTGGAATCATAGCATGTTTGTACCTTTTTGGTCTGGTTTGCTTCAGTTAACATAATGACTTTAAGGTTCATCCACATTGTAGCATACCTTAAGTTTAAAGGCTGAATCATATTCCATTGTGTATATACCACAACTTGTTTATGGAATCATCTATCCATGGACACTTGGATTCCTTCCATCTTTGACCAGTATGAATAGTACTGGTATGAATATGAGTGTACAAATATGTGTTTCAGTCCCTGCTTTCAAACCTTTTGGGTATACACCCCGAAGTGGAATTGACATATCATATGTTAATTTCACGTTTAAGTTTTTGCTATAATATTTTCCACAGTGGCTGCACCATTTCACTTTATTTTTTATATAACAGAAAAATGGAAGTCTTTGAATCTACCCTATTTTTCATATCCATTCATCCACTGATGGAATTTTGTATGGTTTCTACCTTTTGGGCTATTGCGAATAATGTTGCTATGAATATTTGTGTACCAGTTCTTGTTTGAACACCTGTTTTCAGTTCATTGACATGTATATCTAGGATTGGAGTTTTTGAAATAAACGGTAATTATATTTTCATCTTTTTGAGAAAATGTCAAACTGTTGTACATAGAGTCTGTACCGTTTTCCATTTCCACAAGCAAACCATAAGGGTCCCAATTTCTCAACATTGTTGCTAATATTTTTATTGGTTCTTGATTATAATCACTTAGTGAATGTGACTAAATATTGCATTGCAGTTTTAATTAGTATTTCCATAACAACATAAAAGAAGTATACCTAAGATAATTTTATTAGAAACTCAAACCTCAGGATACTGATTTGTAGCCATAGCTCTTGCATAACCAAAAACTATTAACAGTCACCCTAAATAAATTTTAAAAACCATTAAGCCCAAAAATGATCCATCAAAATTCATTGCAATAATACAACCAGTTCTACCATGGAAATAAATCCAAACCGACTACAAATCTGTGAAGGTTTGGAAGAAAAACCTTATAAAACTAACAACAAAAATAGTACTTAAAATACTATGTATGTCATCATTATTCTTACACGGAATGGAACCATGCCAATGGAATGAAAAATCATCGTTGTTTTACAACTATAAGAACACTAGTGATCAACATTTGAAGATTCCACACAGTAATCAAAATCATTAACAGTGCATTTATTGATCTACCAGTCCCATCAAATATCTCAGCACAATGAAATGCCCATTCTTTGCTTTGTATTTGTTTAATTTTGCAAACCATAACAGGTATATTTCTAGCAATACACATCAGGTACAATAACTGTCTTCTAATCCATAACTCATATGTAACAAGATGTAAACAACCTATGAATTATTTGATAGTTTCATGAAAACAGAGCATCTATATTCTTTTTTTTTGAATTTTATTTTATATATATTTTTTATACAGCAGGTTCTTATTAGTTAACCATTTCATACATATTAGTGTATATATGTCAATCCCAATCTCCCAATTCATCCTCCCCCCAGCTTTCCCCTCTTGGGGTCCATACAATTGTTCCCTACATCTGTGTCTCAATTTCTGCCCTGCAAACTGGTTCATCTGTACCATTTTTCTAGGTTCCACATATATGCATTAATATACGATTTTTGTTTTTCTCTTTCTGACTTACTTCAATCTGTATGACAGTGTCTAGATCCATCCATGACTCTACAAATGACCCAGTTTTGTTCCATTTTATGGCTGAGTAATATTCCATTGTATATATGTACCACATCTTCTTTATCCATTTGTCTGTTGATGGGCATTTAGGTAGCTTCCATGTCCTGGCTATTGTAGATAGTGCTGCAGTGAACATTGGGGTGCATGTGTCTTTCTGAATTATGGTTTTCTGGGTATATGCCCAGTAGTGAGATTGCTGGGTCATATGGTAATTCTATTTTTAGTTTTTTAAGGAACCCCCATAGGGGCTGTATCAATTTACATTTCCACCAACAGTGCAAGAGGGTTCCCTTTTCTCCACACCCTCTCCAGCATTTGTTGTTTGTAGATTTTCTGATGATGCCCATTCTAACTGGCGTGAGGTGATACCTCACTGTAGTTTTGATTTGCATTTCTCTAATAACTAGTGATGTTGAGCAGCTTTTCATGTGCTTCTTGGTCATCTGAATGTCTTCTTTGGAGAAATGTCTATTTAGGTCTTCTGCCCATTTTTGGATTGGGTTGTTTGTTTTTTCAATATTGAGCTACATGAGCTGTTTATATATTTTGGAGATTAATCCTTTGTCCATTGATTTGTTTGCAAATATTTTCTCCCATTCTGAGGGTTGTCTTTTCGTCTCGTTTGTAGTTTGCTTTGCTGTCCTAAAGCGTTTAAGTTTCATTAGGTCCCATTTGCTTTTATTTCCATTACTCTAGGAGGTGGATCAAAAAAGATCTTGCCGTGATTTATGTCAAAGAGTGTTCTTCCTAAGTTCTCCTCTAAGAGTTTTATAGTGTCCAGTCTTACTTAGGTCTTTAATCCATTTTGAGTTTATTTTTGTGTATAGTGTTAGGGAGTGTTCTAATTTCATTCTTTTACATGTAGCTGTCCAGTTTTCCCAGCATCACTTATTGAAGAGACTGTCTTTTCTCCATTGTATATCCTTGCCTCCTTTGTCATAGATTAGTTGACCATAGGTGTGTGGGTTTATCTCTGGGCTTTCTATCCTGTTCCATTGATCTATATTTCTGTTTTTGTGCCAGTACCATATTGTCTTGATTACTGTCGCTTTGTAGTATAGTCTGAAGTCAGGGAATCTGATTCCTCCAGCTCCTTTTTTTTTTCCTCAAGACTGCCTTGGCTATTCGGGTCTTTTGTATCTCCATACAAATTTTAAGATTTTTTGTTCGAGTTCTATAAAAAATGTCACTGGTAATTGGTAGGTTTATTCCTAGGTATTTTATTCTTTTTATTGCAATGGTAAATGGGAGTGTTTCCTTAATTTCTCTTTCAGATTTTTCATCATTAGTGTATAGGAATGCAAGAGATTTCTGTGCATTACAGAAAGTTGTATCCTGCAACTTTACCAAATTCATTGATTAGCTCTAGTAGTTTTCTGGTGGCATCTTTAGGATTCTCTATGTATAGTATCATGTCATCTGCAAACACTGACAGTTTTACTTCTTGTTTTCAAAATTGTATTCTTTTTATTTCTTTTTCTTCTCTGATTGCCATGGCTAAAACTTCCAAAACTATGTTGAATAAGAGTGGTGAGAGTGGGCAACCTTGTCTTGTTCCTGATCTTAGAGGAAATGCTTTCAGTTTTTCACCATTGAGAATGATGTTGGCTGTGGGTTTGTTGTATATGGCCTTTATTATGTTGAGGTAGGTTCCCTCTATGCCCACTTTCTGGAGAGTTTTTATCATAAATGGGTGTTGAATTTTGTCAAAAGCTTTTTCTGCATCTATTGAGATGATCATATAGTTTTTCTTCTTCAATTTGCTAATATGGTGTATCACATTGATTGACTTGAGTATACTGAAGAATCCTTGCACCCCTGGGATAAATCCCACTTGAACATGGTGTATGATCCTTTTAATGTGTTGTTGGATTCTGTTTGCTAGTATTTTGTTGAGGATTTTTGCATCTATATTCATCAGTGATATTGGTTTGTAATTTTTTTTTGTAGTATCTTTGTCTGGTTTTGGGATCAGTGTGATGGTGGCCTCATAGAATGAGTTTGGGAGTGTTCCTTGCTCTGCAATTTTTTCAAAGAGTTTGAGAAGGATGGGTGTTATCTGTTCTCTAAATGTTTGATAGAATTCACCTGTGAAGCCATCTGGTCCTGGACTTTTGTTTGTTGGAAATTTTTAAATCACAGTTTCAATTTCATTACTGGTGATTGGTCTGTTCATATTTTCTGTTTCTTCCTGGTTCAGTCTTAGAAGGTTATACCTTTCTAAGAATTTATCCATTTCTTCCAGGTTGTCTGTTTTATTGGTATAGCGTTGCTTGTAGTAGTCTCTTAGGATGCTTTGTATTTCTGTGGTATCTGTTGTAAGGTCTCCTTTTTCATTTCTAATTGTATTGATTTGAGTCCTCTCCCTCTTTTTCTTGATGAGTCTGGCTAATGGTTTATCAATTTTGTTTATCTTCTGAAAGAACCAGCTTTTAGTTTTATTGATGTTTCCTATTGTTTTCTTTGTTTGTATTTTATTTACTTCTGCTCTGATCTTTATGATTTCTTTCCTTCTACTAACTTTGGGTTTTGTTTGTTCTTCTTTCTCTAGTTCCTTTAGGTGTAAGGTTAGATTGTTTATTTGAGATGTTTGTTGTTTCTTGAGGTAGAATTGTTTTGCTATAAACTTCCCTCTTAGAACTGCTTTTGCTGCATCCCATAGGTATTGGATCATCGTGTTTTCATTGTCATTTGTCTCTATGTATTTTTTGATTTCCTCTTTGATTTCTTCAGTGATCTCTTGGTTATTTAGTAACGTATTGTTCAGCCTCCATGTGTTTGTGTTTTTTGTGTTTTTTTCCCTGTAATTGATTTCTAATCTCATAGCATTGTGGTCAGAAAAGATGCTTGATATGATTTCAATTTTCTTAAATTTACTGAGGCTTGATCTGTGACCCAAGGTGTGATGTATCCTGCAGAATGTTCGGTGTGCACTTGAGGAGAAAGTGTAATCTGCTGTTTTTGGATGGAATGTCCTATAAGTATCAATTAAATCTATCTGGTCTATTGTGTCATTTAAAGCTTGTGTTTCCTTCTTAATTTTCTGTTTGGATGATCTGTCCATTGGTGTAAGTGAGGTGTTAAAGTCCCCCACTATTGTTGTGTTACTGTCGATTTCCTCTTTTATAGCTGTTAGCAGTTGCCTTATGTATTGAGGTGCTCCTATGTTGGGTGCATGTATATTTATAATTGTTTTATCTTCTTCTTGGATTGATCCCTTGATCATTCTGTAGTGTCCTTCCTTGTCTCTTATAACATTCTTTATTTTAAAGTCTATTTTATCTGATATGAGTATTGCTACTCCAGCTTTCTTTTGATTTCCATTTGCATGGAATATCTTTTTCCATCCCCTCACTTTCAGTCTGTATGTGTCCCTAGATCTGAAGTGGCTCTCTTGTAGACAACATATATATGGGTCTTGTTTTTTGTATCCATGTGTCTTTTGGTTGGAGCATTTAATCCATTCACGTTTAAGGTAATTATCGATATGTATGTTCCTATTCCCATTTTCTTAATTGTTTTAGGTTTGTTTTTTAGGTCCTTTTGTTCTCTTGTGTTTCCCACTTAGAGAAGTTCCTTTAGCATTTGTTGTAGAGCTGGTTTGGTGGTGCTGAATTCTTTTAGGTTTTGCTTGTCTGTAAAGCTTTTGATTTCTCCCTCGAATCTGAATGAGATCCTTGCTGGGTAGAGTAATCTTGCTTGTAGGTTCTTCCCTTTCATCATTTTAAATATATCATGCCACTCCCTTCTGGCTTGTAGAATTCCTGCTGAGAAATCAGCTGTTAACCTTATGGAAGTTCCCTTGTATGTTATTTGGTTATTTGTCTTTTTTCCCTTGCTGCTTTGAATACTTTTTCTTTGTCTTTAATTTTTTCCAATTTGATTACTATGTTACTCGGTGTGTTTCTCCTGTATGGGACTCTCTGCACTTCCTGGACTTGGGTGGCTATTTCCTTTCCCATGTTAGGGAAGTTTTCGACTATAACCTCTTCAAATATTTTCTCGGGTCCTTTCTCTTCTCCTCTCCTTCTGGGACCCCTATAATGCAAATGTTGTTGCATTTAATGTTGTCCCAAAGGTGTCTTAGGCTGTCTTCATTTTTTTCATTCTTTATTCTGTTCTGCAGCAGTGAATTCCACCATTCTGTCTTCCGGGTCACTTATCCGTTCTTCTGCCTCAGTTATTCTGCTATTGATTCCTTCTAGTGTAGTTTTCATTTCAGTTATTGTATTGTTCATCTCTGTTTGTTTGTTCTTTAATTCTTCTAGGTCTTTGTTATACATTTCTTGCATCTTCTCGGTCTTTGCCTCCATTCTTTTTCCGAGGTCCTGGATCATCTTCACTATCATTATTCTTTATTCTTTTTCTGGAAAGTTGCCTATCTCCACTTCATTTAGTTGTTTTTCTGGGGTTTTATCTTGTTCCTTCATCCGGTACATAGCCCTCTGCCTTTTCATCTTGTCTATATTTCTGTGAATGTGGTTTTCATTCCACAGACTGCAGGATTGTAGTTCTTGTTTCTGCTGTCTGCCCTCTGGTGTATGAGGCTATCTAAGAGGCTTGTGCAAGTTTCCTGATGGGAGGGACTGGTCTATATTCTTTAATTGCTTATTTATTCAAGTAGCATGAGGCCTGCATTGTGGATCTTACACCTTCTCAGAAACATGAAACATCACGATCATATTACTGTTTTATTAATAGCCATAGCATTTATAGGTTACCTCTTACCATGAGGCTAAATGTCCTTTTGAGGAAAAACAGTCATTACAAATTTCCTTTTAGCAATTCCTTACATTGGCACTAATGTAGTCAGAGGAGTCAAAGGAGAATTCTCAGTTGATAAAACCACCCTTACCTGATTCTTCGCCTTCCACTTTTTTCTCCCATTTTTAATTGCAGCTTTAACAGTTGATTACTTATTATTCCTTCATGAAATAGACTCTAATAATCCAACAGGGATCTCATCCAGTATGGGCAAAATCTCATTTCATCCATACTACAAAATAAAGGATATCTTGGTTGCTTTATTCTTATTAATAATCTTACTAATACTAGTAGTAGTCTCATCTGAACTTCTAGGAGACCCAGTAAATTATACTCCAGCTAAGCCCTTCAATATTCCCCCTCACATGAAACCAGAATGATAGTTTTAATTTGCATGTGCAATTCTGAGATCCATTCACAGTGAATAAGAGGTGTATTAATCTTCTCAATCATGATTTTAGCTATGTTCCAATGCTTCATACAGCAAAACAATAAAGTATAACATTCTGACCTTTTAGCTAATGTTTATTTGGATTCCTAGTAGTGGGCCTATTAACCCTTACATGTATTGGAAGGCAATCCATTGATCACCTATTTATTAGCATCAGACAACTAGCATCTATTCTATACTTTCTTCTAATTCTTGTCCTCATACCACTAATAAGTGTTATTGAAAATAACCTCCTAAAATTAAGAGTCTTTTTTAGAAACAGCCACATTTCTCCCTAAGACTCAAGGAAGAAGCTCCAGCTCTCTCATCAGCACCCAAAGCTGAATTTCTGCTTAAACTATTCCCTGAACAATTTGCTTAGGGGACATAAACACTATTGTTGAGTGCTATATATAAGTATTAAAAATTGACATCGTAAAAACTAACATTACTATGTAACTTGAGAATTATATGCCCTTCCACATATATAAGTACAATACATATGCTTTATCATATATAATACATAATATGTGTAATGTGAATTATCTCATGTGTATAAGCATGTACATCAGTGTACTGATGTTATATAACCCATTAAACATTTCAGTGCACACTAGATTCCAGCCTCTGTGAGTTTTCACAGGGGTAATTGAAGTGATTAATACTATATAGTACATATGTGTATTAATCATACATAATACATCGTCAAATCATTTCCAGTCAACATGCTTATCATTGCTGATAACTAGGACTTAATGATGAAGCCACGAGAAACTATCAACTTGCCCCCAAATGTGCCTGTCTGCATTTCTGGCCCATGAACCATACAGATTTCTATAGATGAACTATATCTGGCATCTTGTTCTTACTTCAGGGTCATCTCACCTTAAGGGCCGTAGCACCTACTCTTTCCCCTTAACTAGGACGTCACAATGGACTCGTGACTAATCAGGCCATGCTCACACATAACTGCTTTCATGCATTTGGAGTTTTTTAATTTTGGGGGGTGCTGGCTCAGCTATGGGCATCAGTGGCCTTAACACAGTCAAGCAACTTGTAGCTGAAATTAAATTGAGTATTATTTACCAGCATCGTTCACCATAACGTGTCATTGAGTCAGTGGTCACAGAACATAGAGCAATTACACACATAAGTGCACATGCACATTTCAGGTAAATAGCTTGCCTAATCAAACCCTCTTACCTCCTGCTAAATCTCATACTTTGTATGCCATCAACAACCTGCCAGACTCCTAAAACAAGGCCAACATATAACTATGTAAGATTCAGTTAACTTACCTGACAATCATATTGCCCTCACTTCTCCAACCCGGTTAGTTAACTGCAAGCTAGCCTCCTAGCTGTACCAATTACTTAGATATGTAAGGCTTATAAGGACAGACAGCCCATAGTTCTGCCATTTACTCTGAACAAAAGCAAAAATAAATGTCCGTGAGGTGCCACCTCACGCCAGTCAGAATGGTCATCATTAAAAGTCTACACGTACTAAATGCAGGAGCAACAGGAACCCTCCTACCCTGTTACTGGGCATGTAAATTGGTGCAGCCACTATGGAGAACAGTATGGAGGTTCCTAAAACAACTGAAAATAGAGTTACCATATGACCCAGCAATCCCACTCCTCGGCATATATCTGGAAAAGGCAAAAACCTAATTCAAAAAGATACATGCGCCCCAGTGTTCATAGCAGCACTGTTTACAATAGCCAAGATGTGGAAGCAACCTAAATGTCCATCGACAGATGAATGGATAAAGAAGATGTGATATACATACACACACACAGACACACACAGACACACACACACAGACACATGCACACACACACACACTGGAATATTACTCAGCCGTAAAATAGAAATAATACCATTTGTAGCAACATGGATGGAACTAGAGATTATACTAAATGAAGTAAGTCAGATAGAATGACAAATGTAATATGATTTCACTCATATGTGGAATGTAAAAAATTTGATACAAATGAACTTATTTACAAAACAGAAACAGACTCACAGACATAGAAAACAAATTTATGGTTTCCAAAGGGAAAAGGTGGGGAGGGATAAATTGGGAGTTTGGGATTAAGATCGTACTACTATATATAAAATAAACAAGGACCTACTGTATAATACAGGGAACTCTATTCAATATCTTGTAATAATCTATAATGGAAAAGAATCTGAAAAAGAATAGCTCTATAAATATGAAAAAATATATGAAAAACATAATTTAAAAGATGATATTCTCCCAACACTAACAGTCATCATAGCACTACTCCACATATGTTTATACATGTGGCTAAAATCCTCCACACCAGTAACTATACTTTCATTGATAAACAACAGAAACATAAAATGAGAATTCGAACATACAAAGTAAATAAACTTCCTATCATTACTAATCCTAACAGCCACATTATCACTACCCTTAACACCCATTCGATCAGTGCTGGACTAGACGCTTGGGTTAATATAGACCAAGAGATTTAGAAGGTGTGAGGAAGTATAATTTACTTAATTCCTTAAAATAAGGATTACAGAACTCTATACCAACTGAATGCAAATCAGTTTAAGTTAAATCCTTACTGTATTGATGTGCTTCCATCCCACACACATTTTGTTGACAGGTAAATCCTCTAGTCAACTGGCATCAATCTGTTTCTCCTGCCATCCAGAAGGAGAAGGTGGGAAAACGATTGGCAACATTGAAGGTGATTTTTTTTTTTTTTTGGATTTGCAATTCACCACAGGGCTTGGCAAAAAGAGGGCACAACCTGTCTTTAGATTTACATTCCCAGGCTTGCTCAGCCATTTTACGTATGTTGACACACTGCTGATTATTCTGAACAAATCACAAAGATCAGCACTTTATATTTACTATTTGGTGCTTGAGCTGGAATCGTAGACACCGCTTTGCATCCATTACTCCATGCTGTAGTAGGCGAACCTGAAGCAGTACCTGAAGACGAACGAATTTACAGTGTCGTCATAACATGCCATGCATATGTAATCATGTATTTAGTTATGCCCTTTATAATTGGAGGACTTGGAAACTGACTTGTCCCACTAATAATTGGAGTACCCAATGCAGCATTTCCTTGACTACATAATAGAAGCTTTTGACTACTTCTTCCAACATTCTTACTCCTACTCCTGTCATCAATAGAAGCTGATGCCAGCAGTCCGTGAACCGTACACTGATCTCTACTATCCTCAGGCTATACACTTAACACAACACACACAAAGTTCAGTTCATGATTATATTTGTAGGAGTAAATATGACTTTCTTCCCGCAGCACTTTTTGGCTTTTCATGGATGCCCCCGAGTTGTTTCCGACTGCTCTGATGTATACACAAAGTGAAATATCTTTGTATTTATAGGCTCACTCATGTAACTAACAGCAGTAATGCTAACACTTTTCTTAATTTGAGAAGCATTTGGATCCAAAGAAGAAATCTCAGTAGTATAGGTAACTGTCACTAATCTAGAATAATTACATGGATGCCCTCAACCATATCCTATGTTTGGGGGGTGTATTTATGCAAATTTAAAATAAGAAAGGAAGGAATCAAAACCTCTTCAACTGGTTTAATGCCAACACCATAACCATTATGTCTTTTTCAATATGTGAGATGTTAGTAAAAAATTACATAACTTTATCAAAGTTAAATCAGAGGTGAAAATCCTGTATATCTCTATAGCATATCCATTTCAACGAGGCTTCACAATGCAACATCATGTATTATGAAAGAACTTTACATTTTCATGATCACCCATTCATCATCCTTTTTTGATAAGTTTTCTAGTTCTCTATATTATTTCTCTAATATTGACAGCTAAACTGACTTATACGCATACAATAGATGCATAAGAAGTAAAAACAAGTTAAATAATTCTACCAGCCATCATTCTAATCTTAATTATCCTACCATCATTATGAATTTTTTACATAATAAATGAAATTAATAACCCTTCCCTAATCGTAGAAGCTATAGGCTATCAATGATATTGAAGCTAGAAATGCACAGATTATGAAAACTTAAGTTTTGACTTTTTTTTTTTTTTTTTTTTGCGGTACGCGGGCCTCTCACTGTTGTGGCCTCTCCCGTTGCGGAGCACAGGCTCCAGACGCGCAGGCTCAGTGGCCATGGCTCACGGGCCCAGCCGCTCCACGGCACGTGGAATCTTCCCAGACCGGGGCACAAACCCCTGTCCCCTGCATCGGCAGGCGGACTCTCAACCACTGCGCCACCAGGGAAGCCCCAAATGTGTTGATTTTCTTTCTTTTTTTTTGCGGTACGTGGGCCTCTCACTGTTGTGGCCTCTCCCGTTGCGGAGCACAGGCTCGGGACACGCAGGCTCAGCGGCCACGGCTCACGGGCCCAGCCACTCGGCGGCATGTGGGGTCTTCCCGAACCGGGGCACGAACCCGTGTCCCCTGCATCATTAGGCGGACTCTCAACCACTGCGCCACCAGGGAAGCCCTTGACTTCTATATACTACCCACACCAGGTCTGAAAACCAGAATTGTGACTACTAGAAGTAGACAACTGAGTAGGTCTACTTCTGGGATAACAATTCATACATAATTTCATCTGAATGTATTTTACACTCATGAGCTGTTGTTTCTTTAGACCTAAAAACAAATGCTATCCAGGGACGCTTAAATTAAAGAACCCTTATATTGACAATCAGGCCTCTATTGTGAGCAATGCTCAGAAATTCGTGGGTTAAAGCATAGTTTTATGCCTATCATCATTGCGTCCACTCCACTAAAATGTTTTGAGAAATAATCTCTGTTCACACTATAGATTCATGAAGAAGTTAAATAGCATTACCCATTTAAGTTGAAGACTGGCAGTTTAAACCTCCTGTTAATGATATGCCACAACTACGTACACCAACATGATTTATTATCATTATATCAATATTTTTAGTTCTCTTATATTTTAGGTAAAAATGTGAATATTTATTTATATATGAAGCTACGAAGTAAGATGAATTCAAATACCAAAATACTCCACCCCTTGAGAAACAAAGTGAATGAAAAATCTATTTGCTTTGCCTAATGTTATTTTAAATATTAGGTTTCCAAGTATCTTATTCACCACACCCAAGTGAGTGATTAACAAATGTATAATTTCTCTTCAACAATGAGTAGTTTAACTCATGTCAGAACAAATAATGGCCATCAAGAACTATAAAGTATAAATTTGAAAATTACTGCTTTTATTATTCATCAGCTGGACAAACTTACTAGCTGTCTTACCACATCCATTTACAATTCTGACGCCGCTTTCAATACATTTGGAAATAGCCATCTCTTTGTGAGCAGGAGCCGTAATAAGCAGCTTCTGTCATAAAACAAAATCATCTCTATCCAACTTTCTACCACAAGGAACATTAACCCTTCTAATCCCTGTGCTAATAATTATTGAAACTATTGGGTTACTTACCCAACCGATAGTTCTAGCCATATGACTACTTGCGAATATCATGGCTGGCCGTGTATTTATTTACTTAATTGGAGGGGCAATCCTGGCCCTAATAAGTAGTAGCCTTCATGAAGTCTGTTACTCTAATTCTACTCACTTTACTTGAATTCGCAGTGTTATTTGCAGTATTATTCGAGCTTACGTATTCACGCTGTTAGTAAGCCTCTACTTCCGTAATGACCCGCCAGACCCATGCATATTATGTAGCAAATCCCAGCCCCCGACCTCTTACAGGAGCCTCTTCAGCCCTTCTCGTAACAGTTAGTCTAACATGCGGTTCCATTTAAACTCAAGTGTTTTTTATTATACTTGTGCTTATGACGAAACATCATCCGAGAAGGCACTTTATTTATTACTTTAGAAGCTCTCTTTTTTTAAAAAAAATAATTTATTTTATTTATTTATTTTTGGCTGCATTGGGTCTTCATTGCTGCGTGCGGGCTTTCTCTAGTTGCGGTGAGGGGGGGCTACTCTTCATTGCAGTGAGCGGGCTTCTCTTGTTGTGGAGCACGGGCTGTAGGCACGCAGACTCAGAAGTTGTGGCTCACGGGCTCTAGAGCGCAGGCTCAGCAGTTGTGGCGCACGGGCTTAGTTGCTCCGCGGCATATGGGATCGTCCCGGAGCAGGGCTCGAGCCCATGTCCCCTGCCCTGGCAGGCAGATTCTTAACCATTGAGCCACCAGGGAAACCCCCTATAAGCTCTCTTTTTTTTATCCACTTCTTAAAAGCTGTCATCACTCAGGTCTTGCCCCTACACTTGTACTAGGCAGTTGCTGACTACCGACGGGCATTTGCTCCGTAATGCAGTAGAAGTAAGTACCACTTCCCAACATCTCCGTCTTACTGGCCTCTGGAGTGTGTATTCCTTGAGCTCACCGCAGCCTGGTAGATGGAAACTGTAAGAATATACTTCAAACAGTTTTTATTGCAATCTGTTTAGGAGTTCACTTTACACGCCTGCAAGCCTCAGAACATTACTAAGCACCTTTTCCAGTCTCAGATAGAGTATACAGATCAACATTCTTCATAGCTACAGGCTTCCATGGCCTATGCATGATCATTGGCTCCTGTTTCCTAATTAGCTGCTTTTTACATGAACGAAAATTTCACTGTATCTCTGATCATCGTTTCGGCTTTGAAGCTGCTGCGTGGTATTGACACTTCTTAGATGTATTATGGCTGTTCCTGTACATCTCCGCTTATTGATGAGGGTCTTATTCTTTTAGTAGTAATTACTAAAATTGACTTCCAGTCAAATAGTTTTGGTAGAATCAGAAAAAGAATGATCAACTTTCTATTATTAGCATTATTCATGAATATATTACTAGTTTCGTTACTTGTGTTTATTACATTCTGATTTCCTGAAGGAAAGAGATAGAAAAATCAAGTCTGTATGAGTGTCTGGCCCTATAGGATCACCATGCCTATCTTATTCTATAAAATTTTTTAAAGTGGCTGTTATTTTTTTCCTCTGTGATGTTGAAATTGCCCTCCCTTTGCCTCTGCCTGTAGCATCCCAAAGAAACAAATCTGTAACAACACTAATTATAGCTCTAATCCTAATTTCACTGTTAGCAATAAGTGTAGCCTACAAGTGAAGACAAAAGAGGTTAGAGGGTTCCAAATGTGATAATTAGTTTAAATTAAAACATACAATTTTGAGTCATTACATTTGATTAAATTTATAGTTACTAAATTCCTTTAGTATACATAAATATTCTTCTGTCCTTTCAGTTTCCCTCTTAGGGCTATTAATGTACTGATTCTAGTTAACACCCTTCCTACTATGCCTAGAGGGAATAATATTATCCTCATTCATTATAGCAACTCTAATAACTCTTAACACTTATTTCACTCAAGCTAGCTTAATACCCATCATCTTAGTAGTATTTGTTGTTTGTGAGACTGCGGTACTTTTATCCCTTTCAGTAATAGTATCAAACACCTATGGCATAGAGGCAGGACAGGAATAAAGATGCAGATGTAGAGGATGGACTTGATGATATGGGGAGGAGGAAGGGTAAGCTGGGACGAAGTGAGAGAGTGGCATGGACATATATACACTACCAAATGTAAAATAGATAGCTAGTGGGAAGTAGCCGCATAGCACAGGGAAATCAGCTCGGTGCTTTGTGACCACCTAGAGGGGTGGGATAGGGAGGGTGGGAGGGAGACACAAGAGGGAGGGGATATGGGGATATATGTATACATATAGCTGATTCACTTTGTTATACAGCGAAACTAACACACCATTGTAAAGCAATTATACTCCAATAAAGATGTTAAAAAAAAACAACAAACACTTATGGTATCAATTATGTATACAATCTCAACCTTTCTCAATTTAAAACATTATTATTCAAGCTATTATATTAATACCACTGGCATAATTGTCCAGAAATAATACAATTTGAATTAATACAACTTACAATTTGCTAATTAGTTTTATTATCCTATTTCTTTTTAACCAATTTAATTGCAATAGCCTTAACTTTTCATTAACCTTCTTTGACTGTCAGCGTCTTTACTGCCTCTAAAAATACTCCTCATCAGCTCATTCCATCTACCTAAAGACTTACTACTTTTTACCTTTTTTTTTTTTTTTTTTGTGGCACGCGGGCCTCTCACTGTTGTGGTCTCTCCCATTGTGGAGCACAGGCTCCGGACGCGCAGGCTCAGCGGCCATGGCTCATGGGCCCAGCCGCTCCGCGGCACGTGGGATCTTCCCGGACCGGGGCACGAACCCGTGTCCCCTGCATCGGCAGGCAGACTCCCAACCACTGCGCCACCAGGGAAGCCCAAGACTTACTACTTTTTAATAATTCAGTACTGAGCTCAAACATTATCTAAGTCTTCATCCAGTGTTTTCACTTGATTATCATGCAGGTTAGCTTTTATAGTAAAAATACCCCTGAATGGGTTAGAGCTCTGACTGCCAAAAGTGCATGTAGAAGCTTCCATTGAGAAATCCAGAGGTCTTTCAGGTATGCTACTGCAATTGGTGCACGAGGTATCCCATGAATTACAATTCTAAACCCATTAACATACTACACAGTGTACCTAATGCTTATATAATTTTTATGAGGAATAATTATAACCAGCTCAATCTGTGTGTTCCTAATAGACTTACTGCTTCACTGGTCAAGGGCACTTGTCATTGTATTATCCTCATCCAAACACCCTGAAGTTATATAGGGAACCACTCTCTAATAATTGCCCATGGACTCACATCACGTGTACTCTTTTGCCTGGAAGACGTTTGACATCTTTGCCTGTGCTTGTTGACAAATCATACATCTCATCTAGGGAAAGGTCTATTCAAGTCCTTTATTCATTTAAAATATGGGCTTGTTTGTCTTTCTGTTGATCAGTTGTAACAGTTCTTGATATATTCTGGATGGCAGTGTTTTATCACATATATAATGTGTCAGTATTTTCTATTTTTATTTTCTTTACACTTTATGGATAGTGTCTTTTGATGCACAAAAGTTTTTAATTTTGAGGAATTGCATTTATTTTTCCTTTCATTGATTGTCTCCTGGTGTCAGATCTAAGAAACCATAGCGAAACCCAAGGTCGTGAAGACTTATAGCCTTGTTTTCTTTGAGATTTGATATAGTTATTCTTCAGTATTCCTTGAGGAATGGTTCCAGATGTGCCCCGTGGATACCAAAATCCACAGATGCTCATGTCTCTTACATAAAATGGTGTAGTATTTGCATGTATCGTTCGTGCACATTCTCCTGTATACTTTAAATTATCTCTAGATTAGTCATAATACCTAATATAATGTAGATGCTATCTAAAGAACTAACTGGAAGTGAAATTCAGTATTTACACTTTGGAACCTTTGGAATTGTTTTCTGCAATATTTTATATCCATAATTGTTTGAATTCATGGTTGTAGAACCCACGAATATGAAGGGCTGATTGACATTTATTTTAAGTGTCTTTATTGTGTGAGGCAAGGGCCAAATTTCATTCCTGTGCACGTGGATAGTCAGTTGCCTAGCACCATTTGTTGAAAAGACCATTCTTTCCTTAATTGAATGTTGTCTGCCTATGTCAAAAATTATTCTAGCAGGATGGGTTTATTTGGGGGTTGTTTATCCAGTTTCATTTATATGTATATCTTTATGCTAGTATCACAGTGTTTCATTTACTGTTGCTGGTACTGAGATTTTAAATTGGCAAATGTGTGCCTCCAACTTTGATTTTATTTTTCAAGTTTGTTTTTGCTTTTTAGGGGTCCCTAGAAAATCCATATGAATGTTATAATCAGCTTGTGTATTGCTTCCCAAATTTTCACTGAGATCACCTTGACTCTAGATCTCTTTGTGCATTATTGCCATATTAACGATATTAAGTTTTCCTATCACCACGAGATGGCTTTGTATCTATTTAGGTTTTTTTTCATTTATTTCAGCCATGTTTTTTCATTTTCTGTGTACCAGTCTTGAACCTTGATTAAAGCTATTCCTAAATATTCTAATCATATTGACATTATTTAAAATGGAGCTCCCTTCTTAAATTCCATTTGAGTTTATTAAGTGGTAGTTTATAAAAGTAAGTAGAGGGACTTCCCTGGTGGTCCAGTGGTAAAGAATCCACCTTGCAATGCAGGGGACGCCGGTTTGATCCCTGGTCAGGGAACTAAGATCCCACATGCCTCGGGGCAACTAAGCCCGTGCCACAACTACTGAGCTCTCGCACCTCAACTAGAGAGCCTGCGTGCTGCAAACTCCAGAGTCCATGTGCTCTGGAGCCCGTGTGCTACAATTAGAGAGAGAAAACCCGCATGCCACAACTAGAGAGAGAAAACCCACGTGCCACAACTACAGACAAGGCTGTGCACTGCAACGAAGGTACCGTGTGCTGCAACTAAGACCCGATGCAGCCAAAAAAAGTAAATAAATAAAAAATAAATCTTTAAAAAAGAAGTAAATAGCTTTTTGTGTATTGATATTTTATCTTGTTAACTTGTGAATTAGTTGGCTAGCTGAAATTATTATTATTATTATTATTATTTGAGGTACGCGGGCCTCTCACTGTTGTGGCCTCTCCCGTTGCGGAGCACAGGCTCCGGACGCGCAGGCTCAGCGGCCCTGGCTCATGGGCCCAGCCGCTCCACGGCACGTGTGATATTCCCGGACTGGGGCACGAACCCGTGTCCCCTGCATTGGCAGGCGGACTCTCAACCACTGCGCCACCAGGGAAGCCCTGAAATTATTTATGCTTTAAACTTGTATATATACAGATGTTGTCAACTGTATAGTGAAAAGACTTGGTTTTAATTTCTACTCTCATATCTGGATCCTTTTTATGTCTTTCCTCATGGATTTGGGTAGAACTTCCAGTACAACATTGAGGAGCAGTGGTTAAAGGCACCATCCTGACCTTGTTTCTGATGTTCAGAAGTAAACCTTTCAGTCTTCAGTAATGAGCATGACATTTGCTGCATGGTTTGCACAATGCTCCGCATCATTGTGAAAAAATTTGCTTTTACTCCTACTTTTGTGAGTGTTTATATCATAAAATAGGACTGGAATTTGTTTAGAGCTTTTTCTTCATCTAGTGATATAATCGTGTTTTTTAAAAAATATTTATTTATTTGGTTGCACCGGGTCTTAGTTGCGGCAGGTGGGCTCCTTAGTTTTGGCTCTCTGGCTCCTTAGTTGCAGCATGTGGGCTCCTTAGTTGCGGCAGGCAGGCTCCTTAGTTGCGGCTCGACAACTCCTTAGTTGTGGACCACGGGCTCCTTAGTTGTGTCATGCGAACTCTTAGTTGCACATGCATGTGGGATCTAGTTCCCTGACCAGGGATTGAACCCAGGCCCCCTGCATTGGAAAGGTGGAGTCTTATCCACTATGCCACCAGGGAGGTCCCTAATCATGTGTTTTAACTCCTCACAACTATTGTCAGGTATTGCATTGGTTGGTTCTATTTAATAATTTATTACATTGCTTGGTTTAAATGTTAATGATGTGGAATTTCTGGTGTAGAGACATTTGTTAGTGGTGCAAAATCTTTTCAGTGGGGTGTCGTTTCATACCACTATTATGTTGTGGAAGATTCTTACGTCCATTTCTGAAGTTTTATTGCTCTTTTTTGTTTTTGTTATATACTTACGTGCTTGGATTACACTGTGGATGCCGTAGGTGGTTCAGAGAACTAAGACTCTGGCTGCAGGTAGTGTGGGAGCAGACCGGCTGTAATGAGGTTAGGGTTTATGGCTATAGTATGTGGCAAAAAGTTTTGGTTGGGGGTAGGAAGATGAGGGAATAGGGGTTGAGGGTTAAGGTTAATGTTTAGGGGTACTCTTTAGAGTTGAGGGTTAGGGGTTGAGGGTCGGGGTCAGGGTCAGGGTCTGGGTCCAGGTTCTGGTCAGCCTCGAGGTCAGGGTTAGGGTTAGGGTATGTGTGTATTGTTAGGGCCCATGGCAGGTCACTTCAAAATATCTCTTAAAGGCATATTGATTATTTTAAATTAATGTTACTGAAGAAAAGACACATGCAAGACAGACACTTTCCACCTCCTGTTTGTCTCCTTGAAAGCAGGGAATAAATCTCTCCTGGAATAAGTACACACCTGGGGCTGAGGTCTGAGGGCTCAGGGCTGCAGGTGTTCTGGCTCCTGCAATTCAATTCATTCTGGGAACCTTATGTCGTGACTACTGAGGTGCCAGTTAGCTTTGTGGCGACCAAAGCCAGCTCCTCTCTCTGCCTGTTTCTGAGAAAAGGCCTGAGTCTGAGCCACTCTAGACTCTGGATTTCTTGGCATATGGACTGACCCGCACCCTCTCATCCTGCTAACCCCTCATCCAGAAAATAAACAATGCGTGCACCCCCCTTCCCAATACCCAACAAACAAGCAGATATCCAGCTGCTCTCTTCTACCTCAGCGTCTCCAGAGGGTCACTCTCTTAGAAATATCTTAAGCTCAATGACATACCGCTGTCTCCCTCTCTCTGGCACAATGCCATCCTTGGATGAGCCCCGTCTTATGTTGGCACGATGGCCTTGCTCAGGTGAGCTGGAGACAAAACCCAAAGTGGCCCAATGGTAGCATTGTACATCGAAAATGACCTACACACCAAATGGGCCATAAACGTGGTGCCCAGAGACCAGAGATGTGCGTGTGCCTCCAACGAGGATGTGCGTGTGCCTCCAGCAATGCTCAGGAGACCCCGGCATCTCTCATCCATCTTCTTCACAGTGTTCTGACCTTTGGTCGTCTTCTTTTCAGCTGGTATCTTGCTAGATTGTTCATGGAGAAGTTAGATCCTACCTTGCGAGAGCAGAATCATCTTCCAAACACATGAGAAGGGAACAGGCATGGTCTGCACCCATCTCATCCTCCTCTGCCTGCCTAGCCCATCATATCAGAAACATGTGTCCCTCCTCCTGTCAGAAGCCAACCCCCAGGGAAAGGACTTGGATGTGAAGGAAACCAGAATATTGTCTTGAGCTACAGACACTTTAAAAAACAGCAAAAACAAAGCAAACCCCCCCTATATGGCAGGTGCAGGAAGGGCGTGCTGGGCCTTCCCCTCTTTCTTCCTGGAAGCAGGAGATAACATGTCCGTCTCCCCATCCACCGACCCCCATGGAAGATGTCCATCCTCTGCTGGAAGGGGAATGACGTTGTTGTCAAGGGCAGAGTGTGGAGAGTGAGAGAATTCTGTGCAAACAGACCTTGTTCAACATAATTCTCAACCTCCTTAGCCTCCCCACATAGTGTAGTTCCTTTTCCGCAATCACCTCTCTTTGTTCAACCCAACGGAAAAGCATTTAGGTTTTGCCACTTCTCTGGATCTTTCTTCATTTCCTTAGGAGGGCGCCCTGGGTCATGTAAAACTCATGGGAAATAAATGTGGATGCTTCTCTCCTGTGAATCTATCTCATGTCCATTTAGTTCTCAGGACAAGCTGTCAACCCTAAGTGGATGAAAGTATGGTTTTGTCTTGGCGACATCTTTCTTGCCGACATCATTGAATTCTACCTCCTTCTTTGGCTTGATTCCTCAGTATGCTGACATACTCTCAGCTACCATCTTCAGAAACTGAAAACGAAGCACATTCTTACCATGTGATCCAGCCCTCGATCTCCTTGGTATCAATGGACCCAAATGAGTCAAATGCTTATATCTACACAGAAACCTGCACCCAGACAGTTAGGGCAGCTTGATCCATAAGTTGCAGAACTTGGAAGCAACCACGATGTCCTTTAGCAGGTGAATGGACACACAGACTGGACTGCATCCATGCAACAGAATGCTCTTCAGCACTGAAAAGAAATGAGCGATACGGAGCCATGGAGAGACGGGAGGGGCACCTTAAGTGCATATCACTCACTGAAAGAAGGCAATCTGGAAAGGTGGCATAGCTTAGGGTACCAGCTACATATGACCTTCCAGAAAAGGCCAACCAAGAAAGGGTGAAAAGATCAGTGCATAGCCAGGGGCTTGTGGCAGGGTTGAGTGGTGGTGGGTGATAAATAGGTCAAGGACAGAGGATTTTTAAGGCAGTGAAGCTATACAGTGTGGTACATTCGTGGTGAGATACATTTGTCAAAACGCATCGAATGTACAACACTAGGAGTGATACCTAATATAAACGCTGGACTCGGGTGTCCGGTGGATTCATCTGTAGTAACCAGCACACGGAATGCTGATAGGGTAGTTGGGGAGGCGGAGGCTTTGAGCACCTGTGTGTGGGGCTGGGGGTGGGAGGGTGGGATGACGGAATAGCAGCAGCAGAGCAGGGGCCACATGACACTTCTCTGCACTCCGCCCAACTTTGCTGTGAACTCAAAACTTCTTTAAAAAAGAAAGCCTATTTACAGAAACAAACATTCCAGTAGTATCCCTTGGCTGCTCTCTTCAAGTCCTGTTTGTGCCACTTGAGAGTCAAACTTCAGCAGACATTGTCCTTTCAACCCGCACCCTTTATTTATTTTTAAAATTTATTTATTTTATTTGTTTTTAATTTTGGCTGCGTTGGGTCTTCGTTGCTGGGTGCGGGCTTTCTCTAGTTGCAGCAAGCGGGGGCTACTCTTCGCTGCCGTGCGTGGGCTTCTCATTGCAGTGGCTTCTCTTGTTGCGGAGCACGGGCTCTAGGCGAGCAGGCTTCAGTAGTTGTGCCTCGCAGGCTTTAGAGCGCAGGCTCAGTAGTTGTGGTGCGTGGGCTTAGTTGCTCCGTGGCATGTGGGATCTTCCCGGGACCAGGGCTCGAACCCGTGTCCCCTGCATTAGCAGGCAGATTCTTAACCACTGAGTCACCAGGGAAGCCCAACCCGCATGCTTTTAAAGTTTTATCTGACATCTGCTTTTTATCTCACTACACTCTTTTCTTTTTTTAAGATAGTATTTTTTTCTTCTTATTTATTTTAAAAATTAATTAATTAATTAATTTTTTGGCTGTGCTGTGCGGCTTGCGGGATCTTAGTTCCTCAACCAGGGATTGAACCTGGGCCCTCGCCAGTGAAAGTACCGAGTCCTAACCACTGGACTGCCAGGGAATTCCCTTTTTCTCTCTCTTTTTTTAAAATTGATGTATAATTGACAGGTAATATTATGTTAATTTTCTGGTATACAACATAGTGATTCTATATTTTTAGACATTACAAAATGATCACAAGGGTAAGTCTAGTTACCATTCGTCACTGTACAATGTTATTACAGTATTATGGACTCTATTCCGTATTCTGTACATTACATCACCCTGACATTTGTTTTATAACTGGAATTCGGTACCTCCAATCTTTCTCACCTTTTGCACTCATGCCCCCACCCCTCTCCCCTCTGGCAACCACTAGCGTGTTCTTGGGATCTACGAGTCCATTTCTGTTATGTTGTGCTTGTTCACTTTTTTTTTAAATTAATTAATTTGTGGCTGCGTTGGGTCTTCCTTGCTGCGTAGGCTTCTCTCTAGCTTCAGCAAGCGGGGGCTACTCTTCGTCGTGGTGCACGGGCTTCTCACTGCAGTGGCTTCTCTTGTTGCGGAGCACGGGCTCTAGGCATGCGGGCTTCAGTAGTCGTGGCTTGCAGGCTCTAGAGTGCACGCTCAGTAGTTGTGGGGCACAGGCTTAGTTGCTTCGCGGCATGTGGGATCTTCCCAGACCAGGGCTCGAACCCGTGTCCCTTGCATTGGCAGGCGGATTCTTAACGACTGTGCCACCAGAGAAATCCCTGTTCACTTGTTTTGTTTTGTAGTTTCTACATATAAATGATGTCATAAGGTATTTCTCTTTCTCTGTCTGCCATATCTCACTTAGCACGATAGGTCCATTCATGTTGTTGCTAGATATCATTTTTTTTATGGCTGAGTCATATTCCATTGTGTGTGTATATGTGTATGTATATATATGAAAACTTCTTTATCCACTCGCCAATCGATGGACACTCTGGTGGCTTCCATGTCTTGGCTATTGTCAATAAAGCTGCCGTGAACATAAGGGTGTGTATATCATTTTTCTTTTTTAAAAATCTTTATTGGAGTATAATTGCTCTACAATGGTGTGTTAGTTTCTGCTTTATAACATGGTGAATCAGTTATACATATACATATATCCCCACATCTCTTCCCCCTTGCGTCTCCCTCCCTCCCACCCTCCCTATCCCACCCCTCTAGGTGGTCACAAAGCACCGAGCTGATCTCCCTGTGTATATCTTTTTGAATTCGTGTTTTTGTTTCCTTCAGAAAGATACCCCCAAGTGTAATTCCTGCGTCATATGGTAGTTCTATTTTTAATTTCTTAAGGAACCTCTGTACTGTTTTCCACAGTGGCTGCACCAGTGAGAATCCCCAAGAGAATGCGTGAGGGTTCTCCTCATCCTCACCAAGGCTTGTTATTTGTTGTCTTTTGGACCATAGCCAAGTTTTTAGGTGTGAGGTGATAATCTCATTGTTCTTTTGATGTGCGTTTCCATGATGATAAGTGATTTTGGTCATAGTTTCATAAGTCTCTTGGCCATCTGTACGTACCCTTTGGAAAAATGTTCGGTCCCAATTTTTAATTGGGTTTTTGGTTTTTGGAGGTTCAGTTGTGTGGTTCTTCACCTATTTTGGATATGAACCCCTTTTCAGACATATTGTTTGCAACTATTTTCTCACATACGGTAGGCTGCCTCTTCATTTTGTGGATGGTTTCCTTTGCCACTGAAAAGCTTTAAAGTTGGGTGGAGTCCCATTGGTTTATTCTGCTTTTGTTCCCCTTGCTTGGGGAGACAGATCCAGAAAAAGTTGCTAGGACGGATGTCGAAGAGCATACTGCTTATGTTTTCTTCGAGGAGCTTTATGGCTTCAGGTCTTACGTTGAAGTATTTGATTCACTTTGAGGTTGCTTGTGTAGGTGGTATAAGAAAGGATTCCAGTTTGATTCTTGTGCATGTAGCTGTCCTGTTTTCCCACCACCATTCGTTGAAGAGGCTATCTTTTCCCCATTGTATAGTCTCACCTCCTTTGTCATAGATGAATTGACCATATATGCATATGTTTATTTTGGGGCTCTCAATTCTGTTCCATGGATCTCTGTGTATTTCTTTTGTTCCTATACCATACTGTCTTGATTATTCTAGATATGTAGTATAGTTTGAAACAGGGAGTGTGATATGTCCAAGTTTGTGCTTCCTTCTTAAGATCGTATTGACTATTCAGGTTCTTTTCTGTTTCCTTACACATATTAGAATTCTTTGTTCTAGTTCTCATAAAATTCCATTGGTATTTTGATAAGAATGGCATCAAATCTCTAGATTGCTCTGGGGTGTGGAATCATTTTAACAATATGAATTCTTCCAATCCATGAACACATTATATCTGTCCATTTGTTTGTGTCGTCTCCAATTTCTTTCATCCGTGTCTTCCAGTTTTCTGAGTACAGGTCTTTTACCTCCTGGGTTAGATGTATTCCTAGGTATTTCATTTTTGTTAATACCATTGTCAATGGGGTTGTTTTCTTAATTTCTCATTCTGATAGTTTGTTGCCAGTGGATACAGATGCAACCGATTTCTATAGGTTAATTTTGTATCCTGCAACTTAACTGAATTTTCCAATGAATTCCATTTGTTTTTTGGGGGGTCATCTTAAGGATTTTCTAAATAATACATCATGTCGGGACTTCCCCGGAGGCGCAGGGGTTAAGACTCCACTCTCCCAATGCAGGGAGCCTGGGTTCGACCCCTGGTCAGGGAACTAGATCCCACATGCATGCCACAACTAACAGTTCGCATGCCACAACTAAGGAGCCCACCTGCTGCAACTAAGGAGCTCACGTGCCACAACTAAGACCCAGCACAACCAGAATAAATAAATGAATAAATAAATGAAATATAAAACATCATCTCATCTACAAACAGTGACAGTTTGACTTTTTCCTCTGCCATTGGATTCCTTTTATTTCTTTTTCTCATCTAATTACTATGTCTAGGACTTCCTAGACCATGTTGAATGTAAGTGGTGAGAGTGGTCAGGGTTAGAGTTAGGTTTAAGCACAATTCGCCTTCTTCCCCTTCCTCCCTCCCCATCTCTCTGAGGCCTCCAGGAAGGACAGGACTAGTCCTGGGTCACACATGACTCAGGGAGTTGATCTGGACCACTGTTTCTCTGCCCCCCCCCAGTCCTGGGGATAGTTTTGTGTAATATCTGTGTACCTTCTTTGACCAGGTGTCCATTTAGAGCTTTCCCTATTTTTAATGGGGTTGTGTTGTAGTGCTTTTTATATTTTGAGGCAAATTCTTTATTAGATACGTTTGCAGTTTTTGTCCCCCAGTGTGTGTTGTCTTTCGATTTTCTGAATGAGGTTTTTCACTCAGTAGAAATCTTTAATTTTATAAAGTCCACAGAATCCCTTGTTTTTCTTTCTGGACTGCTTTTTTGTGTCGTGTGTTAAAACCACAAAGCTTGTGATCTACATGACCAAGCCCAAGCTCATATCAATTTTCTTTTATGCTTTCTACTATAATTTTGAATAGTTTTGCATTTAATACTTGTCTCTGAATCATTTTGAGTGAATTTGGTGTAAGTTGTAAAGCTTGTGTCTACATTCATTTTATTCCATATGGTTTCCAATTGATTGTTCCTTAACTACTTTGGAGAAACTATGGCATATTGTCTTCCTTTGAATTTCCACAATTTAATGGGTTCAGCCAGCAGGGGGCGTTGTCTCCAGTGAACCCTGTGGAAGCGCGGCCAGCACTTCCCGCACGGACCACAGGGTGGCGCTGAGCCCGCCTGTCTGACCCACAGCGCATGCGCGTTCCCCGCAGACCCGGCTCTGAGCGCAGCTGCGCGGAGTTGTGTCTCTTCAGGCAGCGCCAGGCTGCGGCTCCTGACGGGCGCTCGGGCTCCTCAGGACTCGCTGGAGTTTCGGCTTCAGGACAACGTGGGGCTGCGTCCACGCTGACGGGACCTGGGTTTCCTGAGGACGGAGGCGTCGCCGGAGGAACAGGTGAGGAGACAGTGAGGAAAAGTGTGGAGAAGCTTCCTGGGGGCGACTGACGGCTGCGGGGGCCCGTATTCGTGCGACCCAGGAAGGGCTTGGTGTGCAAAGCTGGGTTTTGGTCAGGCTGGTGCGCGGTGGAGCCGCGTGGGTTATGGGGTGTGCAGAGTCTTCCCCGCACCGTTTCCCGTGGGGCTGCCCTTCCGCTCGGCGTGTCCCTGGCCCCCTTGTCGTAACTTAACGGCCCCCTCCCCCGCCACAGTGCGGGGTGGGTTCTGGGCTCTCCGTCCCGTCCCTCTGGTCTGTGCGCCTGTTTTGAGCCAGTTCCGCACTGTTTTGGGGACTGTAGCTTCGTGATGAAGTGTGAAGTCAGGGAGGGAGATGCCTGCGGCCCGTTCTCCTTTCTCAGGGTCGCCTTGGCTCTTCGGGGTCCTTTGTGGCTCCACACACATCTTAGCAGGATTTGCTCCATTTCTGTGAAAACACCGTTGGAATTTCAGGACGGCCTGCCTTCCCTGTGTGCACCGCTTTGGGTAGAGCGGACATTTTAGCAACAGTAATTCTTGCATTCCATGAGCACGGGGTGTCTCTCCACCGACTTGTATCTGCTTCAGTGTCTTAAAGTTTTCAGGTCTTTCACATCCTCGGTTAAATTTATTCCTTGGTATTTTGTTCTTTTAGATGCCGTTGTAAATAGGGTGTTTTTCTCTTTCTGATGGTTCATTATTAGTGTTTAGAAAGGCAGTTGAGTTGTGTGTACTGATTTTGCGTCTTTACTGAATTCATTTTTTATTTCTAACAGTTTTTTTTGGTGGAATGATGTGGAAAATTGAACTTCCAAAATCCCGCTGTTTCTACCACATCCAAGTCATCCACAACAGGGAAGAAAGGGAAGTCCTTTATATTGGCAATTCCTAATAAGTCTTTCCACAGTGCCTCTAAATGACATGTGGACTTGGGGTGAACTGGATCTGGGTAAGGCTTGGCCTCTGTATGAAGTTTGATGTTTCCTCTGCCTTTCTGGCATGGTTTTGACATGGTGTTTTGAAAAGTACTTGACTTTCCAGTAATTTCAAACGTTCAGACAGCTTTACTTACAGAAAAGCAAGTCTTGTATCTTGATTAAATATATTCCTAAATATGAATGTTGACAGTATTTAAAATAGAATTGTTTTCATAAATTCTTTTCTAGATTATTTATTGCTAGTATATATGTATAAGATAGATTTTTGTGAATTGATATTTTTTTCTATAACTTTGCTGGATTAGTGATTAGTCAAATAATTTGTTGTTGTTCTAGGAAGTTTTATATATAAGATGGTGTGATCTGTGTTCTGTGAATAGACACAGGTTTAATTTTTCCATTCACATATGGATGCCTTTGGTTTCTTCCCTCAAAACCCTGGGTAGAACTTCCAGTACACTATTACCAGCGGTGGAGGCCGGCTTCCTGGCCTTGTTCCTTATTTCAGGAGTGAATCTTTCAGTTTTTAACATTGAGCATGGTGTTTGCTGTGGCTTTGTATACTACTCTTTTTCATATTGAACAAACTTCCTTTTATTCCTATTTTCTTGAGTGCGTGTATCATGAAATAGCACTGGAGTTTGATTATAGCTTTTCCTGCAGTAATTGATAGGATCATGTGCTTTGACTTCACTTCCTTATAGTTCTTCAGTACCTTGCTTAGGTTTACTATGTTGAACAACCTGACATTTCCAGTGTGGAGATACTTGCTTATGGCATCATCCATTTAATGTTCTGTTGGCTCCATGTTGTTCTAATTTTGTGGAGGATTCTTGTGTTCATATTTGTAAGGTATACTGGTGTACTTTTCCTTCTCATGATGTATTTGTGTGACTTGATTAGATGTGGCTTGGTGTTGGTGCTTTGAAGGGTCAGCATTAGGGCTGGGACTGGGTTATGGTTGCCCTAAGCGACCCCGCCCGTCGCAGCCCGGGTTGCCAGCCTCTGACCGCCGCGTCCCCCCCCCCCGCCAGCTCCGGCCCGGCCCTCTAGAGACGCCCCCGTACCCGGAGGGCAGGGCTGACCGTCCCTTGGCCTCCCTCCCCCCTCTGCCCGTCCGTCCATCCTCCCTGAGTCAGGACACCGCGTCCTCCTTGAGGCTCCTGGATTCCGGCCTGGGGGACCCACAAGCCCCCACGAGCTGTGTCGAGCAAGAGGATTGTCACCTCAAGAGGCCCCGGAAGACAGACTCCCGGGACCTCAGCATGGGACTTTGTGTGCAGATGGACCACTGCAGAGCTGCCCGGGGTGAGCCGAGGTCACTGACCTGTGTGCGGGCGTCCTCATGGGGGGCATTTGGAGCCAGACACATGGGGGAGAAGGCGATGTCATGGCAGAGACGGAGACGGGGCTGGGAGTGGCCTGGGACCGACTGACCCCAGGACCCGCGGAGGAGCGGGCCCCCAGCACCTTGACCTCGGGCTCCAGGCCTGAGAGGAAGCGTCCCCTCTCCGAACCCCGCGCCCCATCTGGTGTTCTGTGCCGGGGCCACAGGAATCCCACACCCGGCCTTCTTGGCGCGGCGCTGTGCCTGCTGACACCCAGGACCGTCACTGGTCGCCCGCCCTCTGGGCATGACTCCCACTCCTCCTCGGGGAGGGACCCAGGGCCCAGGAACCCCGTCCCACACTTCCCCATCACAGCAAGCTCCCCCGCACCCCTGGCCACCCCTGGGGCATCTCAGGCCCCAGAAAGGAGCCGCAGCAGTGAGGTGACCTCGGGGAGTGGCCACAGGCCACCGCACCCACCCAGAGGCCTGAGTGTGGCCATCTGAGAAGGGACCCACCAGCCCCCTGACCCAGGCGCCCCGTTTCACAGGGCAGGTCCTGTTGCCAAGTCTCTGGAGGGGCGTGTCGAGCAGGGGTGACTGAGGCCTGTGAACATGTGGGTCAGAGAGGTCCTCCCCAGGAGCCCAGGCACAGTGAGCCCGGGGCGTGTGCATCCCTCCCCTCCTGTACCCCATGGAGTGAGGATAAAGCCCCAGTGACCCCCAAGAAGAAACAAGACACCCAGAGGAGTAGACCATCCATAGACAGGGGACTGAGTGTCCACCTCATTTCCCCGGAGAGAACAATGTCTTCACCGGGACTGCAGACAGGCCCATGTGCCCACAGACACCCAGCTTTAGTGAACCAGCCACACAGAAAACCCCCTTCCAGGGGCCCCTGTGTGAGTAGATACAGCCTTCGGGGGAGGGGGCCGGCCCGAGCAAGAATGCACATGCTCCAGTGCCGGACATGCACTGCCTGTCCCCCTGCCCATCCCCCTGGCCCTCTCCTGCACCCTGTGGCCTCACCCCCTCAGGAGCCCTCCTCTCCATTCTTCGAGCACCCGCATTTCCCACCTCCACCCCGTTACTCTCCACTTCAATGTGCCTGTTTCCCCGCCAGGTGAAGTGGACGGCAAACGTCCCACACTGGTGTTTTCAGCAGCATAGACTGAGCTTCCTTTCTCTTGCCGGCTGGGGTCTGGCCGGACACCAGGAGCTTCCATCATTGCGGGGCTAGGCGCCGCCCTGCAGGGAGCAGCCCTGATCCCGCCCTGAGTATAACAGCTGCAGGGAATTCTGGGAGCAAGAAAATAGAAGCCGCGGAGGGGGTCCCCTACCCTGCAGTTGGGGGTCAGAAGTCGGTGGGGAGGATCTTGTGGCCCTGGAATCTGAAGGGCCCACCTACCAGGGGAGGGGTGGGAGACCCTGGGTGGTAGTTAAGCTGAGTCCAAGGCCCTCCTGCGTAGGAGGCTTCCTAGCCCTGGGTATCCTGAAGAGGCCAGCTCCCTCCTCCCGTCCGCCCCCAGGCCTGGTCCCTGCTCTTGAGAGATTCCCTAGGGTGGGGTCCTGGTGCTGGAGGTGCCCCGATGCTGTGGCCTCCTGAGTCTCCAGTGAGGATAATGCGAGTGGGGGAAACCCTGTTAACAGAAAGGGAGCTTCTGCCGGAACAGAGCCTGGGTCTGCTGCCCCCGACCCCAGGTGCACTGGGGCAGGAATGTGAGAGCTAGAATTTGGCTAGAAAGCAACCGTGAGCCCCTGAGGGGCGAGGATTGGCTGACCTGGGCAGCCTGACCCTGCCGGCCAGCTCTCCCCAGGTGTGCCTGCGTTGAGGTCAATATAAACACCGCTCCAGGCAGGAAGAGCCCCTGCAGCTGGGCCTGACGCCATGTTCTCTGCCCCGTCAGCAGTCTCGGGGCTGGGCTGCTGGGAGGGAGTGAGGGGCCACGGCTCTGTTGGTGGCCCGGTGTGAGTGGGGCTCTGCTGGACTTTCTGCAGGAGTTGCTGGGCTGTCACCTTCTAAAGGAGAGGATGTGTCACCCATACCTTCTGCTGGAATTTCTCCCCGGGCAGAGGTGAGGAAGGAAAAATGCAGTGGGAGCCGGGACAGAAGGGGTACCTCAGGCAGGGAAATGGAAATCTTCCAGAAGAGCGCCCGGGACCAGGACCATCCTGGCTGGCCTGCAGGCACCAACTCGGCCTGCGTGCTGTGGCTGGTGTGACTCCAAGCCCTTTCCTCTAGGCTTTCAAGTCCTTGCACACATTCAGGTGTTTTACCTGGGAAGGGTGGGAACAGTTCAGCAGCAGCTGGCCTGCGGCTCAGCTCACGTTTACTCACGGATGCCTCGGCACCGTTCCCCAGCCTTGCCATGAGGACACTCCTTGCGGGGGGGCTGCTGGCTGCATGGGAGACGATTCCCCACCTCTGACCAACTTCAGAATTGTTTACCACTGGAGCAAGTGCCCTGATAGGGTTTTCATCTGTATAAACTAGTGGGATCTTAATTAGCAACGTGAAGGGTGACATCAGAAGTCCTGAATCAGGATGGAAATACTTATCCCGAACAGGTATAGGCGTAAAAACCTGGGGAGGCCGTGTGCAGCCGGCACCCTTAGGGATGGGTTTCCGACTGACCCCTCAACATTATGGTGTCCAGCCACTGCTTTAGTATTTCTGAGGCCGAATGCTGACCCTGAGGGTTCTGTAACCCAGCCTCTGTTGGCCTTTAATGAGACCCGCACTCCAGGGTCCTACAGAGCAGGGTCTGTGTGACCGTTGTGTGGCTTCTGTAACAAATGACCACAAGCTGGGTGGTTCAAAACAAGAGGAATTCATACTCCCCCAGTCCTGGAGACCAGACATCTGAGATCAAGGTGTTGCAGGATAGAAGTCTCTCCAAAGGCTCCAGGATAGGGTTCTTCCTGCCTTTTCCAGCTTTGGGGGGCTCCAGGCATTCCCAGGCTTGCGGCTGCATCCCTCCCGTCTCTGCCTCTGTCTTCGCGTGGCTTCTCCTCTGTGTCTGTGTTTCTCCTCTTTTGTCTCTCATAAGGACTTTCTCAGTTGGATTGAGGACCATCCTAACCCAGGATGACCTCACTTCGAGCTCTTTAACTACATCTAGAAAGACCCTTTTCCCAGATATGGTCCTGTTCACGTGTTCTGAGGGGTGCACATCTTTCGGGGCCAGCATTCAACCCATTGCCTGTGTATAAAATAACCCTCATTTTAGGAGATTGCCAAGGTCCCATATAGACTGGCACAGACAGCAGCCATGTGGGTGGGGTCTGGGCAGAGTGAGGACCCTGGAATCACCTGGAAAGGATGAAGTCCTGGCTGCATTAGGTGAGCTCTAGGCCCTCACCACCTCCACCCGTTTACCTTGGTAACACGAGACACTACACCCCAGCTGGAAGGGGTGGGAAGGCTGGGAGATGCAGGGTAGCTGTGAACAGGAAAAAGGGAAATGGGTTCTGATGGCCAGCTGCACGGCCCTGTTGTGACGGTCACCTGTACAGTAGCGCACAGACACTGGGTCCTGTGAAGCTTCAGTGCTGTGTGGTTCTGGAAATCCTATAGGAGATGGTCCACAGCAGGTGAAGCTAATGCTGTCAGTGGAGCTGGTGAAGCCCAAGATCTGCAGTTCAGACTGAAGGTGCCGATGTACATACAGGACAAAACCATCTCGTGTGATTGGACTTCAGGCACGTTTAACATGAATGCAGCCATGTTAATGCCTAGCATCTTCTATCTTGTGCCTCCCTTCAGGGACCCCCTCCTCAGTTCCTGGGGTTCCTGTAACTCACGTACAGGGGGAGGGAGAGTGGGCTCTGTCCAGTCTGAGCCCTGAGTTACCCTGCATGTGAGTCTGCTCAGGACCGCTGTGACAAATAGCACAGACAGGGCAGCTTGGGTAACAGACCTATCTCCCAGTCCTGGATGCTGTCGGAGATCAAGTTGTGTGCACGCTGGCTTCTCCTGAGGCCTCTGTCCTTGGTGCTTAGACAGCCATCTTCTCCCTAGGTCCTCACATGGTCTCCCCCTGTGCCTATCTGTGTCCTAATCACTTCTTATAGGACATCAACCTTATTGGATTAAGATCCACCCTAGTGACCTCATTTTTACCTTGATCACCTCTTTAAAAATCCCATCTCCAAATACAGCCACATCCTGGGGTCCTGCGGGTTAGGGATTCAGCATGTGAATTTGGGGGGACGTGATTGAGCCTATACCATCCTCCTTAGGAACGAAGTGTGCTTCAGTCCTTCCTTCCCTCAAGTCACACGAGGTGATGTAATGGCTCAAGGAGAGGCCACTCGTGCAGAGTTTGTGTCCCAGCTGGGGACCCCTTCTCTGTTGTCTCTGATCAGGCCGTGGCAGTGCCTGCCCCGTCCTGAGGTGAGCAGTTCTGGGGTTTCCTGCCGTGTCTCCCAGCATGCTGAGGTGCTCATTGTCACGGAACTCAGGAGCCAGCAGCCTAGTGGGGATGCCGGGGACTCTCAGGGCCTTGGCAGATGTCTCTCTCGGCAGATATACTAGCGAAAGTGGGGAAACATTTGGGGGATTACAGGCGGGAGAGAGTCAGTCTCGTTTATGCTTCAGAAAGACCAGGTTGGGGTGGGATGTGAGACGCACCGTGCGGGCAGGGAGCTTTGTCAGGCCTGATGGAGGAACCAGGCACAAGATGGGGCTTGGGCCAGGGCTGTGGGCGTAGAGGGGAATTAGTGTGGGAACTGGCCACAGACTGTTGTCGAAATCTCGGCTTCCCTCTACACCGAGGCCAAACAGAAATACGGAGACAGGGATTTTGGAGGAAGAGAGAGATGGCTTTATTTTTCTGCCAGGCAGAAGGGAAGACACAGCTGGATAGCGCCTCAAGAACTGGGCACACCCGTCTCCTTGAGAATCAGGGAAAATTTTATACGTGGGCCTCTCGCAGTTCGGGGTATAGGGTGAGGGTAAAAGTAGTGAAGGTCTTGCATTCTTCCTTTCCTTTGCATTATTTCAAAACAGTCATATCTGGCATCAGGCTGCGTGGTAATTGGGGTCCAGCAGTCTGGTAATTGCATACGTTTGCCTCTGATTTATCGGCGGTGACCTGGTTTCTGAAATGCAAAAGCTATAGGGGGTGATTTGTTATGAGGGGCGTATAGAATGTAAGTGCTGGACATAATAAGTTTAGGGGGTTGGAGGCAGGGGATGTAACTCACAGAGTCAGGGGTGATGGGTGCTGAATGTAAATTACAAAGTGTCAGGGAGTGAGGTTAGCTTTGTAAAGTACAAATGTAGTTATTACAGATTAGTGACAAAGTAAAACAAGGAGTGATGAACTCTTTCTGGCCAGGTTATTTTTCTTCTCTAGCCTGTTCGCTGTTCCCTTTGTTTTCCGTGTTCTTAGGGGAAGGAAACTTCATTTCTACTTTTGCTGCAACAAGACTGGAGGAGCAGATGACAGTCACAGGGGCACAAGGAGGGTGGGAGCCTGGGAGGCCCCAGTGTTACCAAACAAAACTTGGGTCCCCTTGCCCGAGGGCAGTAAAGCCAGTCTACTGACACCGGGTGTGGTGGAGGAAAGCGCAGCTTTAATTATAAAAGTGCCAATACGAGGAGGCCAGGTGGCTTGTGCTCTAAGACCCCAAGCTCCCTGAAGGGTTTCAGTAAAGCAATATTAAAGGCCAGGTGAAGGAGGGGCGTCGCAGGGTATGTGATCAGCTGGTGCACAATCTCTGGTTGATGGTGAGGTAACAGGCGGTTAACGTTATAAATTCTTAGGCTCCAGAAGCTCCGGGGCTACCTGTTCTTGATCATCAAGTAGTTAATTTCTTCCACTTGGTGGTGGAGGAAGTGTGCATCAGACCCTGTTATCCAGGCACTTCAGAGAGGAGCTACAGCAGAGGCTGTGGGGGAGGGGTCTGTCCTGGGAAGGCCCCGTAGGGCCCTGCTTGGTTACACCTGGTGCCTGGGCTCAGCAACCTGGGAAGTTGGAGCTGCTCCTGAGTGTGTGGAGCTGCAGGCCCAGTCCTCTGAGGGGCCTGTTAGCCCCCAAGGTGAGATGGGGGTGCAGCGGCTGGACAGAGGCGTCTGGCCTGGGAGAGGGGTCAGGGCTGGAAATGACACGGGAATCATCACAGGGAGGGAGAGGAAAGGCCAATGGGGGCAGGTAGGTCACAGCAGACTACGTGCAGGTGACTGCGGTCCTGGTGGAAGCAACTCAGAGCCACAAAGGAGTGGCCATCAGGGTCTCAGCTCCATTCTCCTGTCCCTTTGTAAAACCGCTGTGTCAGAGTTTGAGACACCGCCAGGAGAAGTCTGGGCCCCATGCTGCCATGGCTTCATCAAATGGCCCAGTGGGAACAGAGAGCCACTGCAGGCCCTGCCCATGTCCGCACTGGGAATGAATCCCATCGGGCTCCTGGGCTTACAGAGTTGGGGGAACCTGTGTGTTCAGGACCGGTCTTCCTCCCTCCTCTCACCTGCTGGTCAGAGGCCCAGGAACCCCCAACATGGCTCCACACCCAGGGCCTGGATTCTGGGACAGCTTAGGGGTAAGCAAGACTCTCATCCTCCTTTATCTGCCTGGGGGTGAGAATGTCTTAAATGCTGCAATTGACTGATTATGGAGGGCTGAATGTTTCTAGCAGGTATGGGTGGAAAGGTGGGGTGTGAAATTCCTATGTCTGCAGGGTCTTCCCAGCATGAAGATCTGTGTGTTTCACCCGGCCAGTCAGCATCCTCCCAGGAAGCCCAGATCCAGGATTACGAGGGCAGAGGCTCTCCCCTTGCTTATCTGTAACTTCCCACTTCCTCAGCAAGGCTGTGGCTGGCTCCCTGGCTCCCACCATCTGCCATTTATCTGTGCATTGCTCCTTTCCAGGTTACATGTGCAGAGGTTTCAGAATTGTTAGCTACTACAGCCTGGAAAGAACTTTGTAGAATAAAGCCCACTTTTTATATACGGTCGATTTTGCCTTTAGTCTACAGATTCCATTCATTTCCAAAGGTAACTTAGGTCAGCACCTTTTATCCCATCCCCTACAGTGAGTTGTTTCCATGTATTTCTAATACAGTTAGATTCTGTGACATTATGTATTCCATCCTGCAACACTCCTACATCCTAAATAACTAAATTTGAATAGATGATGATTGGCCCCTTGGGCTGTACACATCTGTGGGCTTAGACAAATGCATAGTGACAGGTATCCACCCTAGAGTATCACATGGACTACTTCAAACCCCCACCCCATGATCTGCTTATCATCTACGTAGCTTTGCCTTTCCCGGAACGTCATCAATGGGGTCATACCGTGTGCAGCCTCCGCAGACCGGAGTCTTTCCCTTAGCGGTGTATACTGGAGATTTATCCATGTCTTTCCATAGGCTGGTGGTGCATTCCTTTCTGCTGAGGAGTATTCCACTGCACGTGTATGGGAGGAAAAACAATTTTCCCTCTACTTTTCTAGGTTCTTGGTTGAGGCCCCCCCTGCCCCTGTAATAAAAGACAGATTACCAGGAGAAAAGCCGAAGTTTAATCACATGTATACCTTGTGAATACAGGGGGGATACCATGGAAAACTGAGTCACTCCTTGAAATGACCAAAACCATCCCCTTAAATACTGTCTTCAGCTAAAAACAGAAGAAAGATGCTGGGGAAGTGGGGAAGGCCAGTTATGGCAGGTTATCATGCAAAGCACAGTAAACAAGGGTATGACTGTTTGCACATTTACGTCAGGACTTCCCCATTGAAAAGAGTTACTTAAGATTTAATTATCCTTCTATTTTTGGTGCAAAGAGGGACATACCCTTATAAATGGAGATTTCTCTGTTGTAAATGCCCTTCATAAAACGGCAATCTCAGTTTTCTGAGATTTTAAAAAAAAATTATTATTTTTGGCTGCATTGGGTCTTTGTTGCTGCGTGCAGGCTTTTCTCTGGTTGTGGCGAGCAGGGACTACTCTTCATTGCGGTGTCCGGGCTTCTCATTGTGGTGGTTTTTCTTGTCGCGGAGCACAGGCTCTAGGCGTGTGGGCTTCAGTAGTTGTGGCACACAGGCTCAGTAGTTGTGGCTCGCGGGCTCTTGAGCGCAGGCTCAGTAGTTGTGGCTCACAGGCTTAGTTGATCTGCGGCATGTGGGATCTTCCTGGACCAGGGCTCGCACCTGTGTCCCCTGAATCGGCAGGCGGACTCTTAACCACTGAGCCACGAGGGAAGCCCTTTTTTTAAAGCAGACCAATAATGCTTATGCCAGACAGACATATTTTGGGGTGGCATATTTTACTTGCCTTGACATGGATGTACCCCAATTTGCTTATGCATTGATGTTTTGAAGGATATCCTGATTTCTTCAAGTTTTTAGCCATTACGGAAGTGCTGCTGTGCATAATTGCATCCTTCTTTGCATTTGGACAGAGATTTTCAAAGCAGTTGCCTAAGTACTGGAAGTTGGATCCCAACGTGAGACTTGTCTAGCTTTGGAAAAAACTGCCAAATTGTCTTACAGAGTGGCTGCACATGCATCCCCCCAGCTATGAGGGAGAGTTCCTTTTGTTCCTCACCCTCTAGCAATTGGTATTGTCATATTTTTGGAGCTTAGCAGTCCTAATAGGTGTGCTGTGATAGTTCATGATTTTAATTTGTAATTCCCTAATGGTATATGATGTTGAGCTTGTTTCTTTTTTTTTTTTTTTTTGCGGTACGCAGTCCTCTCACTGTTGTGGCCTCTCCCATTGCGGAACACAGGCTCTGGACATGCAGGCTCAGCGGCCATGGCTCACGGGCCCAGCCGCTCCGCGGCATGTGGGATATTCCCGAACCGTGGCACAAACCTGTGCCCTCTGCATCGGCAGGTGGACTCTCAACCACTACGCCACCAGAGAAGCCCTTGAGCTTGTTTCTATATGACTTTTACTATCTGTATATCTTTTTTGGCGGGTTGTCTGTTCAGATCATGCTGTTCATGTTCATGCTGAGAGGAGCCCTGTCTCCTCAGGACCTACTGGGGCTTTGGCTTCTGGAAGACACGCGGCTGAGTCCATGCTGATGGCCGGTCTTCGGGACAAGCCGGGGTTGAGTCCATACTAACAGAAGCCAGGTCTCCTCAGGACCCGCTGGGCCTTCAGCTTTGGGACACTGTGGGGTCCAGTTCATGCTGACAGGAGCCTGGTCTCCTCAGGACCTGCCGGGAGGTTATGCCACTGAGGGAGAAGGTGAAGAAAAGTGGGCAAAAGGTTCCTGTGCGTGGCTGACCGCTGAGGGTGTCTGTCTTCCGAGGCCCAGGAGAGGAAGGGTTTGATGTGGAAAACTGGGTTTTTGGCCCCTTTTGTGTGTGGTGTAGACCGAGTGCAGTGTTGTTCTTTGGCATGTGGCGTCTGGTTTTCCCAGCACCGTTTATTGAGGGGACTGTCCCTTCCCTGGTGTATGTTCTTGGCTCCTTTCTTGTGAATTAACTGACCACATACCTGTAGGTTGATTTGTGGGTTCTCTGCTCTGTTCCTCTGGTCTGTGTGCCTGTTTTTGTGCCAATTCCACACTTTTTGGGGACTGTAGCTTCGTATTGTAGTGTGAAATCAGGGAGGGAGACGCCTCCAGCCCGTTCTCCTTCCTCAGGGTCGCTTTGGCTCTTCTGGGTCCTTTGTGGTTCCACACACAACTTAAGATTATTTGTTCTGTTTCTATGGAACATGTCATTGGACTTTTGGTAAGGATTGCATTGAATGTGTACATTAATTTGGCTAGACTGCATATATTTTTTAAAATTAAACAAAAATTTGGGTCACACCATGTAGCATGCCGGATGCGGGATCTTAGTTCCCCAACCAGGGATCGAACCCACGCCCCCTGCAGTGGGAGCGCAGAGTCCCAATCCCTGGACGGCCAGGCAAGTCCCACCTTAGAATGCATATTTTCACAGTATTCTTTTTTTTTTTTTTCTTTTTGCGGTACGCGGTCCTCTCACCATTGTGGCCTCTCCCGTTGTGGAGCACAGGCTCCGGATGCGCCGGCTCAGTGGCCATGGCTCACGGACCCAGCTACTCCGTGGCATGTGGGATCCTCCCGGACCGGGGCTATAACCCATGTCCCCTGCATCGGCAGGCGGACTCTCAACCACTGCACCACCAGGGAAGCCCTAGTTTTTTTTTTTTTTTGCGGTATGCGGGCCTCTCACTGTTGTGGCCTCTCCTGTTGCAGAGCGCAGGCTCAGTGGCCATGGATCATGGGCCCAGCCGCTCTGTGGCATGTGGAATCTTCCCGGACCGGGGCACGAACCTGCGTCCCCTGCATCTGCAGGTGGACTCTCAACCACTGCGCCACCAGGGAAGCCCCTCCATTTATTTTTGTCTGTTCTGTTTCCTCTGTCAGTGTCTTCCAGTTTGCAGTGTGCCAGTCCCTCACGTCCTTGGTTAAATTTACTCCTAGTTATCTCTTTGGATGCAATTGTAAGTGGGATTTTTTAAAAATTCTTTTTCTGATGGTTCATTATCAGTGTATAGAATCACAAATGATTTTTGTGGATTGATTTTTCTTTTCTTTTTTTTTTGTATCCTACAGCTTTACTGAATTCATTTTTCAGTTGTAACAGTTTTTTGGTGGTTGAATGTGGAAAACTAGAATTCAGAAATCCCACTGTTTCATCTACATCCAGGTCATCCACAGCACCCAAGACATAGTGGCTCCCAATCTTCCCATGGTGCCTCTTCTAGTATGTGGACTCCTACAAGGGTGATTAGCAACCCCACTGTGGGTGAACTTTATCTGGGTAAGGCTTGGCCTCTATAACAGAGTTTGATGTCTGTATTTCTGGCATGGTATGACATGGTTGTTTTGATAAGTACTTTATTTTCTAGTAAATTTCAAGTGTATAAACGACTTTAAATTGCAGTATAAAGTTTTCCACCTTCACAGAATACTCCAGTTTGTTTTACCCTGTGAGAGTGAGAGGGCCACTCTCCCAGGGAACTAGCACATAACCCCAAAGTGAGGAATAATTAATATTTCCACATTATAAGCCTATCCACAGACCCACTTCAACTTTCACCAGCTGCCCCAGCTTTGTGGAAATGTATTTTTCTATTCGAATTCAGTTTTCTCTTCTTGGAACCATCACTGGGGCTTTTCCTCACTTTAAAAAACTTACTGGATTGAAAGTGTACAAGATGAGCATGATCTGGGTGGTTTTCTGTATGGCTTCTTTCACTTGGGATGTTTTCACTGTTTATCCACATTGTAACATTGATCATTATTTCATTCATTTTTTCCATTGTGATTAAAAACACATAACCTTTGCCATTTAAACCATTTTTTAAAACCTTTTAAAAAAATTATTTTATTTTATTTTCTATTTTTTGGCTGTGTCGGGTCTTTGCTGTTGCACGCAGGCTTTCTCTAGTTGTGGCGAGCGGGGGCTACTCTTCGTTGCCGTGTGCAGGCTTCTCATTGCGGTGGCTTTTCTCGTTACAGAGCACGGGCTCTAGGCGCACGGGTTTCAGTAGTTGTGGCACGAGGGCTCAGTAGCTGTGGCTCGCGAGCTTAGTTGCTCTGCGGCATGCAGGATCTTCCAGGACCAGCCCTTGAAGCCGTGAGTCCTGCAATTGGCAGGCAGATTCTTAACCATTGTGCCACGAGGAAAGCCCCATTTAAACCATTTGTAAGTATCCAATTCTATGGCCTTAAGTACATTCAAATTGTTGTAAAAATATCCTCACCATCCATCTCCAGAACTCTATTTTCCCCATGAGAAACCATAGCCATTAAACACTAACTCCCCTCAACCCCTGGCAACCTTATTCTACTTTGTCTTTGGATTTGACTTATCTGGATACCTCATACTAGTGGAATCATAGAACGTTTGTCCTTTTTGTGTCCGGCTGGTTTCACTTAGCATAATGATTTCAAGGTTCATCCACATTGTAGCATGTTTGAGAATTACCTTAGTTTTAAAGGTTGAATCATATTCCATTGCGTATATACTACGCTGTACTTATCCATTCATCTGTTGAAGGATGTGTTGTGTGGCTTCCACCTTTTGGCTATTGTGAATAATGTTGCTATGAATATGGGGTACAGATATCTGTTCCAGTCCTTGCTTTCTGATATTCTCGGTGTACACCCTGGAGCGGAATCAAGGGATCATACATTTTCCATGTTTCTGAGGAGCCACCATACAGTTTTCCACAGCAGCTGTATAATTTTACTTTATTCCTTTATATGACAGAATAATGCAGCTTATGGATCTACCTTATTTTGCTTATCCGTTTACCTGCTGATGGACATTTAAATCTTTCCTACCCTGGGCTATTGTGAACAGTGCTGCTATGAATAACTGGTGTACAAGTTTTTCTTTGAATGGCTGTTTTCCATTTTTTTGGTATATATCTAGGAGTGGAGTTGTTAAACCACATGGTAATTATATTTTATATTTTTGAGTAAATGCTAAAGGTTTGTACACATAGACTGCACCATTGTACATCTCCACAAGTAACTTTAAGGGTTCCAATTTCTCTGCATTGTTGCCAACATTTGTTATTTTTATTTACATATTTTAAAATTTATTTAAAAATTTATTTTTATTCTAGTGTGTGTGAAGGGGCATCACACTGTGGCCTTAATTTGCATTTTCATCATGACTCCTGACATTTGACATCTCTTCACGTCCTTGTTGACCATTTGTATGTCTTGCCTGGAGAGCAGTCCATGCAAGTTATTTGTCTGTTCCAAAAATTGTATTGTTTGTCTTTTTGTTGATGAGTTGGAAAAGTCCTGGGTCCATTCTAGGTAAAGAGTCTTATGAGATATATAATGTGCCAATATTGTCTTCCATTCTGTGGGCTGTCTTTTTACTTTCCGGATAGCCTCTTTTGATGCACAGAGGTTTGTAATTTTGAGGAAATCCAATTTATCTTTTTTTTTTCTTTCATTTCTTATGCTTTACTGTCAAATCTAAGAAACCATTGCTAAATTCATGGTCGGGAAGTTTTAATTCCTCGGTTTATTTGAGAGATCATTCAGTCATCCGTCGGCGCCCACTAGGCCAGGCTTTAGGCCTGGGGCTGAGTCAGTGTGAGGGTTCAGCGGTCACGGTTTAGGGTTATGGGTCGTCGTTGGAGAGTCATGGTAGAGGGTTGTGGTTAAAGGGTCAGGGATTAGAGTTTAGGCATCAGTGGCAAGGATCTAGGGGTCTGGGGCTAGGGTTGTTAGGCGGTTACGGTTGGAGGTTAGGGGGTTACGGTTGGAGGTTAGGGGGTTACAGTTGGAGGTTAGGGGGTTACGGTTGGAGGTTAGGGGGTTACGGTTGGAGGTTAGGGGGTTACGGTTGGAGGTTAGGCGGTTACGGTTGGAGGTTAGGCGGTTACGGTTGGAGGTTAGGGGGTTACGGTTGGAGGTTAGGGGGTTACGGTTGGAGGTTAGGGGGTTACGGTTGGAGGTTAGGGGGTTACGGTTGGAGGTTAGGGGGTTACGGTTGGAGGTTAGGGTTCTTAGGGTAAAGGTTAGAGTTGGGTTTAAGCACAATTGGCCCTCATTGCCCTCCCCTCTCCTTCTCTCTGAAGCCTCCAGAACGGATAGGACTTGCCCAGGGTCAAACAGGAGTCAGGGAGCTGAGGTGAATAACTGTTTTTCTGGCCTCCCTTCCCCGAGTCCTGGCCTCTGAGAGAAGAATGAAATGTCTGTTCTTGTCTAGGACTGTTTCTCATCCAACTCAACCTCTGTCAAGGATTGGGGAGGGTGTCAGAAGTCATGCATGGTTTCCTTCTGCCCTCCTACCTGGGAAGGGTGTTGCTGACTCTACTCTGCCTGGGCAGCCCCAGGTTCCAGCACAGCCCAGACAGGAGGGCACTCAGTGGACATGTGTGGATTTATACAGTACTGGGTCCAGTGACCTGCCAGCCCCCAGATGCTGCCTTCTTGAGGGCTGGTGGAGCCCTCCTGGCACTGGAGGCATCCTTTGTCCCATCTGAGTGGGCATGAATAGATGATCAAGTCTCAGGCAGGACAGCCCTTGACCTCTGACTATCCAGGCAGGCATCAGTGGTCCTCTAGCTCAGTCCAGCCTGAGCAGTGTCAGGCCCTCATGTACAGTTACGGAACTGACCATGATGCCGGGCAATTGAAGAGCTACCTGGGCAGTGTAGACATTCCTTTGAGAAGTTTCAACTACCAACATGCATGTGGCTGAGAAAAAGGCCTCCCGCTCACAACCTCATAGGCTGCCAAGAGAGGTAATAATCCTCTAGACATTGGAGTGTGGCCCTGACACAACACCCATACAGCAGACCATGGCCCTGCAATCCTTTGTCCTTTCAGTCATTAGAAACTTTTGACATGCATATTCATTAAGAATCAAAGATATGGGAGCAACTGGACCTCCCAGTGTGAGGTTTACACTGCCACTGCCATAGTCTTGGAGAGCCATATGCATCCATGTGGGCTCTGGAAAGCCTGCCAATTATGGGTTCCATGGCATGGAATAATTCTCAAGCCTCCCGTTACGTCATTGCACAAGAGTTTCCTTAGCACCCTAGCATTTGGTTTCTTCCTCTTAGTAAAGGACAGAGAAGAAACTGGAAAAGGAGCAGTATTGTTTTTCAGGGATGGGCAATTAATATGGCCGGGGAGATGGCATAACTCAGGGCTCCCACCTCTCAGGGGCAGGAATGAGGTGTGTGTGTCTTCTGATGGCACATGGGCTGCTCTGGGCCAGCCTCTGAGATGTGAGGACCTGATGCTCAAAGAAAGAGACTTGAGTTTACCACCACCAATGATCCTGACTTTTCAGCAAGTGAAAGAACTTCTTGCAGTCTTGGGAGGGACAGTAAGAGCACTGGATGAGTTGCTGCAGCCCCTGACCCTAAGTGAACCCCTTTCTTCCTTTTGTGTCAGATTCTGTGCTGTGCAGTGAGCTGTCAATGACATAGAATATGGTGCTTTCTCCCAGCCAGCATCTGTTCTCAGGCCCAAGGGCCTCAGTTTTCCTTTGGGAATTACATGTCACCTGCTTCCAGTCTAAACAGTTGAAGAAGGATGACCCCATGTTCCACCCAGCCCGAGGATAGGTTTACAACCCCCATGTAGCCAGTCCCATTTTCCATCTTCTGGTGATGGGTCAAGGATGAGAATGCAACCCAAGCCAGACCAAAGGTATTTAAAACCATGACTTTCTTGGAATCCAAGAAAAGGAGAAACTCTTTCTCAGAAAATGGATGGTGAGTGGTTGTCAGCCTAGAACTGCTGTTGGCGCAAGTGCAGTGAGAGAGCCTGTGCCTGTGAATGGGGTCCCCCAAAGGCACTGAGCGGGACAAAGGTTTGGAGAGAAGGAAAGTCACACTGAGACAGTGTGAGCCCTTGGACCTGCCAGGTCCAAACCCATTCTTCAACTTGCCACTTGCAAGTATTAATGTATTTCTACCCTTACAATAAATACTAATTTATTTTACTTCCGTAACTGTGTCCAGTCACTGGGAAAAGAAAAAGTCCTGGTTGATACATCTGAGTCAATAATCCCTGACCCTTCCTCAGGTGTCCTCACTGGGTAGGCGTGGCTGGGGGAGGTGAAGACACTGGGTCGGGTCATATACTAGGGGAGCTGCCAAACAGCTCTGTCCCTGCCCCTTCCCTGTCCCGGGAGAGGGAAAGCCTGGAACAGTGATAGGATAGCCAGTAGGCGAAGAGGTTCCTCAGTGGTTAATTGGCCTTTTTGTGTTTTCCTTCATTTAGGGTCCATTTTGGTAATGTGTTTTTACAAAGAAATCCCCCTTTTCCTCTAGATTTCCAGTTTGTTTCAGTAGGTTTCTCTTATTTGACGTTTAATTTTTTCTGTCTAATTTTCTACAGAATCATGACAAATAATGAACAAATACTGATACTTTACTATTAACCGAAGTCCCTATTCACATTCCCTTTGTTATACCTTTCCTTGTTCCAGGGTCTCAGAGGACATGGGGTCATCATGTCTGTTTAGTCTCTTCTGGGCTCTGACAGTTGCTCAGACTCTCCTTGTTTCCATGACCTTGACAGCGTGGAGGAGGGCTGCTCAGGTATTGTATAGACTGCCGGGCGCTGGGGTTTGCTTGGTGGTTTTGTCGTGGTTAGACTTGGCTTTGACAAAGCAGACCACAGAGGTGAAGTTCTTCCTCTTCACTATATATCAAGAGGATGGTCTCTTAAGGGAACTTCTCCCTTCTATTCTTAATTTTGGTCACCCAGCTGAGGTAACATTTGTCAGGTTTTCCCACAGTGAGGTTAATTTTTTCCCATGTCCATGCTGTGTGTCTTATGTAGGAGGCAGTCATAATGCAGAAGCCACACTTGAGGAGAGAGGGGTTAGCTTCACATCCTTGATGGACAGCTGAGTGGCTATATACATTGTTTAGAAGCTTTCTGCATAGGAGATTTCTATTTAACACCATTCATCAAAAACTATGTAATTTATTTGTACCAGTTTGGACACGTGAATAATTATTGTAAACTTTTGGTTATAATCCAGCACTACATTATTAGACTGCTTAGTTAATTCTTGCTTTGGCTGTTGAGAGCTTCTTCCATTTGCTCTTGTTTTCATTTTTCATATTTTTTCTTTTGTGGGTTTAAAAAAGTTTGGTACTTCTTTACTTTCTGATATTTTAAGTTTATCCTGCTTCATATATTTACTGTCTCAGTCCTAGCAGCAGCCCTTTCTTCACAGAGCCCTTGTTCCTTTTATTAGAGAATGGTATTAAAAACTTACATGTGGGAGCTAAATATGCTCCGCTGACAGTACATAGAAATACATGCATGTATCCCAGCCTGTGCATATACACATAATTATAAAGATTTCCATGTGGAACTGTGTGTAGGCTAAAGATAGTTTATACTGATATCTCCAAGCGGATCTGTTGGGACATGGATATTGTAACCTTCTCCCTTTGTTTGACTGTAACATCCAACTCCAGTGGTAAGAAACCTGGCTTCCACCATTTGTCATTTATTAAATTCAGTGCTTGTTCCATTTGATGACTGATATCGTAGTTTCAGTACTGTTAGCTGCTACCCCTCATGGGAAAGAACATAGAGTCCACTGAGTATGTATGGCACATTTTGTCTTTGGCCACAGATTCTGTACATTTCAAAAGTTAACTTAGGTCAGCCCGTTTGTCCCACTACCAACAGTGAGTTTTTTCATACATTTCTGAATCAGTTAGATTCTTTGTTACATTCTGTATTCCCGTCTTTGACACTCCCATATCCTAAGTAGCTAAGTTTGAATAGATTGTAAATTACTTGTTTGGTTGTAAAAATCTGTGGGTGTAGCCAAATGCATAGTGACAGGTATTCACCACTAAAGTATCATATGGACGATTTCAACCACATATTCCGTAAAGTGTTTACCGTGTCAGTTTTGCCTTTTCTAGAATGTCATATAAAGGAGGTCATACACTGTGTAGCACTTCAGAATGGATTCTTTCACTTAGCAATGTAAGTGTTAGATACATCTATTTTTTTTTTTGCACGGGTTGATCTATTCCTTTATATCTCTGAATACTATTGCACTGCATGTATATGAGAGGAAAAATAATTTTCCCTCTACACTTCTGTGTTCTTTATTGAGATCCCCCTTGTAATGAAAAAGAGACGAACTGGAGAAAACAATCAGAAGTTTAATATATACCATGCGTACCTCCTGTATACTTGAAAGATACCCAGGAAAACTGAGTCACTCCCTGAAATGGCCCAAGCCGTTACCTTAAATGCTTCTGCTGAGAACAAAAAAAGATGTTAGGGGATGGAGGCAGCCATTTAAGGGATGTTATTAGGCAAAACCCAGAAAACAAGGGTATGGTTGTTACACAGGTTTCCATCCAGGCCTATTTCATTGACAAGCTTTTTTTTTTTTTTTTTTTAACATTTATTTATTTGGCTGCACCGGGTCTTAGTTGCGGCCTGTGGAATCTTTAGTTGCGGCATGCGGGCTCTTAATTGCAGCATGCGGGATCTAGTTCCCTGACCAGGGATTGAACCCTGGTCCCATGCATTGGGAACATGGGGTCTTAACCACTGGACCAGCAGGGAAGTCCCAACAAGCTTTTCTTGATATTTAGTCATCATTCAATTCCTGGTCCAGAGAGGGACATACCCTTACAAATGGAGATATCCTTAATAAATGTAAATTTACCTCCTAAAAGGGCATTTTCTACTTGGTTTTGAAAGATTCTCCTGGGTCTGCTGTTTCTTAAATTAATCAGTCCAAAATAATCCTTTTGTCAAATGGGCATATTTTGGGGTGGTGTATTCTGCTCCCCTTGGCATGTATCTGCCCTAATTTGCTTATGAATTCATCTACAGAAGGACATACTGATATCTTTAAGTTTTTAGCCATTATGAATAGAGCTGCTGTGCATTACTTGATGCTAGGTTTGGTTTGAACACAGTTTTTCAAAGCAGTTGTCTAAATGCAAGAGGTACACTTCTTGGATCCTAAGGTGAGACTTTTTGATTTGGATAAATCTGTCAAACTGTCTTTCAAAGTTGGTTGTACATGCATTCCACCAGCATCTTGAGTTTATTCTTGTATGCTTATTTACTGCCTGTTTATCTTCTTGGGCCAGGTGTGTGTTTCAATCTTTACCAGATTTTAATGGCGTTGTTGGCATAATTTGAGTACAAATCCTTTATCAGATATGTGTTTTGGAAATAGTTTCTTGCAGTTTGTGGTTTGTCTTCCGGTGGTCTTCTGAATAAGGTCACCAGACCCAAAGTCATGTAGATTACCTTTTTTTTCCTAGGATTTTTATAGTTTGGTAATTTAAATTTGTCTATGGGCATTTTGAGTGAATTTTGGTTTAAGTTGTAAAGTTTGTGTCTACATTCATTTCATTACATATGGTTTGTAATTAATTGCTCCTTAACCATCTTTTGGGAAGATACAGTGAGATACCTGGCTCCATTTCAGTTAGGATTTCCAAACTTAGCATATACAGCAGAACTGCCTCCCAGAGGAGGCCTCTGGGTTTGTGAGTGCGGCACTCCCGGCACTTGTCTCACATCCCACAGGGGCGCCGAACCAACCTGTGTGACCCTGGGGGCACAGGTGCACCCTGCCCACAGACTTTGCTCTGTGACAAGCAGACAGGCGCTTTGTCTCCTGTCAGGGCCTAGGTTTCTGGACCCTGAGGCATTGTCCACACTGACAGGAGCTGGGTTTTCTCAGGAAACAGTGGTGAGGAGACTCCACAAGAGGAACAAATGAGCAAGTGTGGAGAATCTTCCTGTGCAGCTGACTGCTGGGCGGGTGGGGTGCATCTTCAGGGGACTCAGGAGAGGAAGGGCTTAATGTGGAATACTGTGCGCTTCTAGTTAGCTTTATGTGCAGTGTGGATGGTGACCAGTGTCGTTCTTTGGAGACTGGTGTGTAGTTTTCCTGGCACTGTCTGTTGATGGCTTTAGGTAGAATAAACATTTTTTTTTTTACACCTTTATTGGAGTATAATTGCTTTACAATGGTGTGTTAGTTTCTGCTTTATAACAAGGTGAATCAGTTATACATATAAATATGTTCCCATATCTCTTCCCTCTTGCCTCTCCCTCCCTCCCACCCTCCCAATCCACCCCTCCAGGTGGTCACAAAGCACCGAGCTGATCTCACTGTGCTATGCGGCTGCTTCCCACTAGCTATCTATTTTACGCTTGGTAGTATATATATGTCCATGCCACTCTCTCACTTTGTCACAGCTTACCCTTCCCCCTCCCCATATCCTCAAGTCCATTCTCTAGTAGGTCTGTGTCTTTATTCCTGTCTTACCTGTAGGTTCTTCATGACATTTTGTTTTCTTAAGTTCCATATATATGTGTCAGCATACGGTATTTGTCTTTCTCCTTGTGACTTAGTTCACTTTGTATGACAGACTCTAGGTCCATCCACCTCATTACAAATCGCTCAATTTCATTTCTTTTTATGGCTGAGTAACATTCCATTGTGTATATGTGCCACATCTTTTTTATCCATACATCCGATGATGGACAATTAGGTTGTTTCCGTCTCCTGGCTATTGTAAATAGAGCTGCAATGGACATTTTGGTACATAACTCTTTGAATTATGGTTTTCTCAGGGTATATGCCCTGAGAAATGTAATCCTTGCCCAGTAGTGGGATTGCTGGGTCATATGGTAGTTCTATTTGTTGTTTTTTAAGGAACCCCTATACTCTTCTCCATAGTGGCTGTACCAATTCACATTCCCACCAGCAGTGCAAGAGTGTTCCCTTTTCTCCACACCCTCTCCAGCATTTATTGTTTCTAGATATTTTGGTGATGGCCATTCTGACTGGAATGAGATGGTATCTCATTCTAGTTTTGATTTGCATTTCTCTAATGATTAATGATGTTCAGCATTCTTTTATGTGTTTGTTGGCAGTCTGTATATCTTTGGAGAAATGTCTATTAAGGTCTTCTGCCCATTTTTGGATTGGTTTGTTTGTTTTTTTTGTTATTGAGGTGCATGAGCTGCTTGTAAATTTTGGAGATTAATCCTTGGTCAGTTGCTTCATTTGCAAATATTTTCTCCCATTCTGAGGGTTGTCTTTTTGGTCTTGTTTATGGTTTTCTTTGCTGTGCAAAAGCTTTGAAGTTTCATTAGGTCCCATTTGTTTAGTTTTGTTTTTATTTCCATTTCTCTAGGAGGTGGGTCAAAAAGGATCTTGCTGTGATTTATGTCATAGAGTGTTCTGCCTATGTTTTCCTCTAAGAGTTTGATAGTTTCTGGCCTTACATATAGGTCTTTAATCCATTTTGAGCTTATTTTGGTGTATGGTGTTAGGGAGTGATGGGATCTCATACTTTTACATGTACCTGTCCAGTTCTCCCAGCACCACTTATTGAAGAGGCTGTCCCTTCTCCACAGTATATTCCGGCCTCCTTTATCAAAGATAAGGTGACCATATGTGCATGGGTTTATCTCTGGGCTTTCTATCCTGTTCCATTGATGTATGTTTCTGTTTTTGTGCCAGTACCATACTGTCTTGATTACTGTAGCTTTGTAGTATAGTCTGAAGCCAGGGAGCCTGATTCCTCCAGCTCCATTTTTCGTTCTCAAGATTGCTTTGGCTATTCGGGGTCTTTTGTGTTTCCATACAAATTGTGAAATTTTTTGTTCTAGTTCTGTGAAAAATGCCAGTGGTGGTTTGATAGGGATTGCATTGAATCTGTAGATTGCTTTGGGTAATAGATTCATTTTCACAATGTTGATTCTTCCAATTCAAGAACATGGTATATCTTTCCATCACTTTGTATCATCCTTAATTTCTTTCATCAGTGTCTTATAATTTTCTGCATACAGGTGTTTTGTTTCCTTATGTAGGTTTATTCCTAGATATTTTATTCTTTTTGTTGCAGTGGTAAATGTGAGTGTTTTCTTGATTTCACTTTCAGATGTTTTCATCATTAGTGTATAGGAATGCCAGAGACATCTGTGCATTAATTTTGTATCCTGCTACTTTACCAAATTCATTGATTAGCTCTAGTGGTTTTCTGGTAGCATCTTTAGGATTGTCTATGTATAGTATCATGTCATCCGCAAACAGTGACAACTTTACTTCTTTTCCAGTTTGGATTCCTTTTATTTCTTTTTCTTCTCTGATTGCTGTGCCTAAAACTTCCAAAACTATGTTGAGTAAGAGTGGTGAGAGTGGGCAACCTTGTCTTGTTCCTGATCTTAGTGGAAATGCTTTCAGTTTTTCACCATTGAGGACGACGTTGGCTGTGGGTTTGTCATAGATGGCCTTTATTATGTTGAGGAAATTTCCCTCTATGCCTACTTTCTGGAGAGTTTTTATCATAAATCGGTGTTGAATTTTGTCGAAAGCTTTGTCTGCATCTATTGAGATGACCATATGGTTTTTCTCCTTCAATTTGTTAATTTGGTGTATCACATTGATTGATTTACGTATATTGAAGAATCCTTGCATTTCTGGAATAAACCCCACTTGATCATGGTGTATGATCCTTTTATTGTGCTGTTGGATTCTGTTTGCTAGTAGTTTGTTGAGGATTTTTGCATCTATGTTCATCAGTGATATTGGCCTGTAGTTTTCTTTCTTTGTGACATCCTTGTCTGGTTTTGTTATCAGTGTGATGGTGGCCTCGTAGAAGGAATTTGGGAGTGTTCCTCCCTCTGCTATATGTTGGAAGAGTTTGAAAAGGATAGGTGTTAGCTCTTCTCTAAATGTTTGATAGAATTTGCCTGTGAAGCCATCTGGTCCTGGGCTTTTGTTTGTTGGAAGATTTTTAATCACAGTTTCAATTTCAGTGCTTGTGATTGGTCTGTTCATATTTTCTATTTCTTCCTCATTCAGTCTTGGCAGGTTGTGAATTTCTAAGAATTTGTCCATTTCTTCCAGATTGTCCATTTTATTGGCATAGAGTTGCTTGTAGTAATCTCTCATGATCTTTTGTATTTCTGCAGTGTCAGTTGTTACTTCTCCTTTTTCATTTCTAATTCTATTGATTTGAGTCTTCTCCCTTCTTTTTTTGATGAGTCTGGCTAATGGTTTATCTATGTTGTTTATCTTCTCAAAGAACCAGCTTTTAGTTTTATTGATCTTTGCTATTGTTTCCTTCATTTCTTTTTCATTTATTTCTGATCTGATTTTTATGATTTCTTTCCTTCTGCTAACTTTGGTTTTTTTTTTGTTTGTTTGTTTGTTTTTCTTTCTCTAATTGCTTGAGGTGCAAGTTTAGGTTGTTTATTCAAGATGTTTCCTGCTTCTTAAGGTGGGCTTGTATTGCTATAAACTTCCCCCTTAGAACTGCTTTTGCTGCATCCCATAGGTTTTGGGTCGTTGTGTCTCCATTGTCATTTGTTTCTAGGTATTTTTTGATTTCCTCTTTGATTTCTTCAGTGATCACTTCATTATTGAGTAGTGTATTGTTTAGCCTCCTTGTGTTTGTATTTTTTACAGATCTTTTCCTGTAATTGGTATCTAGTCTCATGGCGTTGTGGTCGGAAAAGATACTTGATACAATTTCAATTTTCTTAAATTTACCAAGGCTTGATTTGTGACCCAAGATATGATCTATCCTGGAGAATGTTCCATGAGCACTTGAGAAAGATGTGTATTCTGTTGTTTTTGGATGGAGTGTCCTATAAATATCAATTAAGTCCATCTTGTTTAATGTATCATTTAAAGTTTGTGTTTCCGTATTTATTTTTATATTGGATGATCTGTCCATTAGTGAAAGTGGGGTGTTAAAGTCGCCTACTATGAATGTGTTACTGTCAATTTCCCCTTTTATGGTGTTAGTATTTTCCTTCTGTATTGAGGTGCTCCTATGTTGGGTGCATAAATATTTACAATTGTTATATCGTCTTCTTGGATCGATCCCTTGATCATTATGTAGTGTCCTTGTTTTTCTCTTCTAATAGTCTTTATTTTAAAGTCTATTTTGTCTGATATGAGAATTGCTACTCCAGCTTTCTTTTGGTTTCCATTTGCATGGAATATCTTTTTCCATCCCCTCACTTTCTGTCTGTATGTGTCTCTAGGTCTGAAGTGGGTGTCTTGTAGACAGCATATATATGGGTCTTGTTTTTGTATCCATTCAGCCAGTCTGTGTCTTTTGGTTGGAGTTTTTAATCCATTTACATTTAAGGCAATTATTGATATGTATGTTCCTATTCCCATTTTCTTAATTGTTTTGGGTTTGTTATTATAGGTCTTTTCCTTCTCTTGTGTTTCAAGCCTAGAGAGGATCCTTTAGTATTTGCTGTAAAACTGGTTTGGTGGTGCTGAACTCTCTCAGCTTTTGCTTGTCTGTAAAGGTTTTAATTTCTCCATCAAATCTGAATGAGATCCTTGCTGGGTAGAGTAATCTTGGTTTTTCTCCTTCATCACTTTAAATGTGTTCTGCCAGTCCCTTCTGGCTTGCAGAGTTTCTGCTGAAAGAGCAGCTGTTAATCTTATGGGGGTTCCCTTGTGTGTTATTTGTTGTTTTTCCCTTTCTGCTTTTAATATGTTTTCTTTGTATTTAATTTTTGACAGTTTGGTTAATATGTGCCTTCGTGTGTTTCTCCTTGTATTTATCCTGTATGGGACTCTCTGTGCTTCCTGGACTTGATTAACTATTTCCTTTCCCATAGTAGGGAAGTTTTCAACTATAATCTCTTCAAATATTTTCTCAATCCCTTTGTTTTTTCTCTTTTTCTTCTGGAACCCCTATAATTCGAATGTTGGTGTGTTTCATGTTGTCCCGGAGGTCTCTGAGACTGTCCTCAGTTCTTTTCATTCTTTTTTCTTTATTCTGCCCTGCAGTAGTTATTTCCACTATTTTATCTTCCAGGTCACTTATCCGTTCTTCTGCCTCATGTATTCTGCTATTGATCCCATCTGGAGTATTTTTAATTTCATTTATTGTGTTGTTCATCGTTGCTTGTTTCCTCTTTAGTTCTTCTAGGTCCTTGTTAAATGTTTCTTGCATTTTCCCTATTCTATTTCCAAGATTTTGGATCATGTTTACTCTCATTATTCTGAATTCTTTTTCAGGTAGACTGCCTATTTCCTCTTCATTTGTTAGGTCTGGTGGGTTTTTATCTTGCTCCTTCATCTGCTGTGTGTTTTTCTGTCTTCTCATTTTGCTTATCTTACTGTGTTTGGGGTCTGCATTTTGCAGCCTGCAGGTTCATAGTTCCTGTTGTTTTTGGTGTCTGTCCCCAGTGGCTCAAGTTGTTTCAGTGGGTTGTGTAGGCTCCTGGTGGAGGGGACTAGTGCCTATGTTCTGGTGGATGAGGCTGGATCTTGTCTTTCTGGTGGGCAGGTCCACATCTGGTGGTGTGTTTTGGGGTGTCTGTGGACTTATTATGATTTTAGGTAGCCTCTCTGCTAATGGGTGGGGTTGTGTTCCTGTCTTGCTAATTGTTTGGCATAGGATGTCCAGCACTGTAGTTTGCTGGTCGTTGAGTGAAGCTGGGTGTTGGTGTTGAGATGGAGATCTCTGGGAGATTTTCGCTATTTGGTATTACGTGGAGCTGAGAGGTCTCTTGTGGACCAGTGTCCTGAAGTTGGCTCTCCCACCTCAGAGGCACAGCACTGACTCCTGGCTGCAGCACCAAGAGCCTTTCATCCACACGGCTCAGAATAAAAGGGGTAAAAAGTAGAAAGAAAGAAAGACAGAGGACAATAGAAAATAAAATAAAGTAAGGTAAAATAAAATGGTTATTAAAATAAAAAATAATTATTAAGAAAAAAGTTTTTTAAATGTAGAAAAATGAAACAAAAAAAAGGACAGATAGAACTCTGGGACAAATGGTGAAAGCAAAGCTATGCAGACAAAATCTCACACAGAAGCATACACATACACACAAAAAGAGGAAAAGGGGAAAAAGTCATAAATCTTGCTCTCAAACTCCACCTCCTCAATTTGGGATGATTCGTTGTCTGTTCAGGTATTCCACAGATGCAGGGTACATCAAGTTGATCGTGGAGCTTTAATCCGCTGCTCTGAGGCTGCTGGGAGAGATTTCCCTTTCTCTTCTTTGTTCACACAGCTCCCAGTGCTCTGTTTTGGATTTGGCCCCGCCTCTGCGTGTAGGTCGCGAGAGGGCATCTGTTCTTCGCTGAGACAGGACGAGGTTAAAGGAGACGCTGATTGGGGGGCTAGGCTCACTCACTCCGGGGTGGAGGGAGGGGCATGGAGTGCAGTGCAGGCCTGCGGCGGCAGAGGCCACCATGACGTTGCACCAGCCTGAGGAGCGCCGTGCATTTTCCCGGGGAAGTTGTCCCTGGATCCCGGGACCCTGGCAGTGGCGGGCTGCACAGGCTCCCCAGAAGGGGGGTGTGGACAGTGACCTGTGCTTGCACACAGGCTTCTTGGTGGCGGCAGCAGCAGCCTTAGCGTCTCATGCCCGTCTCTGGGGTCCGCGGTGTTAGCCGCGGATCGCGTGTGTCTCTGGAGCTTCTTTAAGCAGCGCTCTGAATCCCCTCTCCTCACGCACCAGGAAAGAAAGAACGAAGAAGAAGTCTCTTGCCTCTTTGGCAGGTCCAGACTTTTCCCCGGACTCCTTCCCGGCCAGCCGTAGCGCACTAACCCCCCGCAGGCCGCCAACCCCAGTCCTCCGACCAAAGCCTGAGCCTCCGCTCCCAGCCCCGCCCGCCCCGGCGGGGGAGCAGACAAGCCTCTTGGGCTTGGGCTCGACACCGATGCTCTGTGCGTGAATCTCTCCACTTTGCCCTCTGCACCCCTGTGGCTGCCCTCTCCTCCGCGGCCTGGAAGCTTTCCCGCTCTGCCACCCACAGTCTCTGCCCGAGAAGGGGCTTCCTAGTGTGTGGAAACCTTTCCCCGTTCACAGCTCTCTCCCACTGGTGCAGGGCCCGTCCCTATTCTTTTGTCTCTGTTTATTATTATTATTATTTTTTGTCCTACCCAGGTACGTGGAGAGTTTCTTGCCTTTCGGGAGGTCTGATGTCTTCTGTCATAGTTCAGTAGATGTTCTGTAGGCGTTGTTCCACGTGTAGATGTATTTCTGGTGTATCTGTGGGGAGGAAGGTGATCTCCGCGTCTTACTCTTCCGCCATCTTCCCCCATCCCAAACATTTTAATAATAGTAATTTTTTCTGATGCATGAGCATGGAATATTGTTTTCTATTGTGTCTTCAATTTCTTTATCAATGCTTTATAATTTTCTGAGTATAGGTCTTTCATGTCCTTGGTTAACTTTATTGCTAAATAGTTTGTTCTTTTCGATGGAATTGTCAATGGGATTGCTTTCTTAATTTTTCTTGCTGGTGGTTCATTATTAGTGTATAGAAACAAAACTCATTTGTGTATATTGATTCCATATTTTGCAACTTTACTGAATTTATTTTTTAGCATATTTTTTGAAGTAATGTGAAAAATTTCAATACTAAAATCTCAAGAGTTTCTACTGCACCCCAGGTAATCCACGGGACCCAAGAGATGGTAGCTACTAATGTACTCTTCCCACGGTGCCTCTTCATACCATGCAGACTCCGACAAGGGAAATAAGTATCACAACTTTGGTTGAACGTGGTCTGGGTAAGTCTTAGCCTCTATAACAAAATTTGATGTCCGTCTTATCTGATTTTCTGGCATGATACTCACATGGTTGTCTAGAAAAGCAAGTTACTTTCCAGTAATTTAAAATGTACCGAAAAGTTGCAATAATGGCAGAAAGTACTCACGTTTGCCACTTCACACAACATGCTCAGTGTGTTTTGCCCAAGGAACCAGCACATAACCCCTAAATGAAGAAATCCTGATGTCCACATTATAATTGAATACTCAGCCCCACTTCAACTTTCACCTACTGCCCCAACTGTATGAAAATGTCTTTTTCCATCCTGATCCTGTTTTCTTTTTCTGGAACCATTCCTGAGTTTCTCCCTCATTTGGACAACCTTGATGGATTTGAAGCAGACAAGATGAGTATGGGATCTAGGTGGCCTTTTTCTGTATGACTTTTTTCACTAAGAATGTTTTTAATGTTCATTTTGTAACAAATATCAGTGATGCACTTTTTTTCATTGTCATTGAAAATACAAAACACGACTTTAGCATTTAATTCACTTTACGCATACAGTTTTGTGGTATTAACTACCTTCATATAGTTGCACAAACAAGTTAACTAACATGTGTACCTCCTGTGTGCATGGCAGATACCCAGGAAATTGAGTAACACCCTGAAACGGCCCAAGACATCACCTTAAATACCGTCTTCATCTAAAAGGCAAAAAAAGGAAGGCTATAGTTGTTTGTCTACGTTCATTTGATTGTATATGGTTTCCAATTGATGTTGTATAACTAGTTGTGGAGAAGTCATGGGATAGGTGGCTTCATTTCAGTTTGAATTTCCAAATTTAGTGGATTCTGCAGGCTTGATACAAGGTTTACAAACTTCATATTGGGTCAGGACCTCCCATGGTGTAACTCGTATTCATGGTTTGTTCAACAATTAAAGTTCTGTGTGATACGAGTTCATCCCGGAGTAATCCAGGTTAGTTTCTGTTATACATTTGTCCCAGGATGAAAGGACAAGAGAAATAAGACCTAATATATAAAAGTGCCTTCAAACTAATTGATATTAAAGTATAGTTGAACTACAATGTTGTGTTAATTTCTCCTGTACAGCAAAGTGATTCATAAATACATACATACATATACACATATTTTTCATATTCTTTTGCATTATGGTTAATTACAGGGTATTGAATACAGTTCCCTGTGCTGTGCAGGAAGACCTTGTCTATCCATCCTATATATACTGATTTGCATCTACTAATCCCAAACTCCCAATCCATCCCTCTCCCCTGTCTTCCTCTTGACAACCACAAGTCTGTTTTCTATATTTGTGAGTGTGTTTTTGTTTTGTAGATAGGTTCATTTGGGTCTCATTTTATAATCCACATATAAGTGATAGCATACGGTATTTGTTGTTCTCTGTCTGACTTCGCTTTGTATGATAATCTCCTGGTCCATCCATGTAGCTGCAGATGGCATTATTTCATGCTGTTTTATGGCTGAGTAATATTCCATTGTATATATGTACCACATCTTCTATATCCATTCATCTGTTGAGGGACATTCAGGTTGCTTCCGTGTCTTGGCTATTGTGAAGAGTGCTGCTGTGAATGCTGGGGTGCACGTATCTTTTCGAATTATAGTTTTGTCTGGATGTGTGCCCAGGAGTGGGATTGCTGGTTCATATGGTAATTCTATTTTTAGTTTTTGAGGAACCTCCATACTGTTTTCCATAGTGACTGCATCAATTTACATTCCCACCAGTAGTGTAGGAGGGTTCCCTTTTCTCCACACCCCTTCCAGCATTTATTTCTAGACATTTTAATGATGGCCATTCTGACCACTACGAGGTAATAACTCACTGTAGTTTTGATTTGCATTCTCTAATAATTAGCGATGTGGAACGTCTTTTCAGGTGCCTCTTGGCTATCTGTATGTCTTTGGAGAAATGTCCATTTAGACCTTCTGCCTATTTTTTGAATTTTTTCTTTTTTGAGTTGTATGTGGTGTTTGTATATTTTAGAATTAAGCCCTTGTTGGTCGCGTCATTTGCAGGTATTTTCTCCCAAACAGTGAGCACAGGTTCTGGAACAACTGGATACCCACATGCAGAAGAGTAAAGTTGGACCCTTACCTCCCCCCACCCCATATAAAGAATCAACGCAAAATGGACCAAACTCCTAGATGCAAGTACCAAAATTATAAAACTCGTGGAAGAAATCATGAGAGTAAATCTTCATGACCTTGGATTTGGTCATGATTTCTTAGATGTACCAAAAGCACAAGCAACAAAAGACAAAATAGATGAGTTGGACTTCCTCAAGATGAAAAACAGTTGTGTATAAAAGGAGCAAGGAATAAGATAATCCACCATCCAAAATGGCCCAAGATGTTTGCGAACCATGTATCTGATAAAGGACTGTAGCCCAGCAGCCAAACCCCCGGTGGTCCAGGGGAGTGTCTGTGCAGCACCTCCCGTCCTCAGTGATCAGGGGATTTCAGGCCCCACAGCACCCGAGGGGTGGACACGGGTCATCGTCAGCACCCTCAGGGAGTGAGTGCTGGATGGTTTTGAGCCCAGATGCCCTCCCATTACTGCCCTCAAAGGCTGAAGGCTTCAGCACGCCTCCAGAAGGACACAGAGTGTTTGCAAGTCTTTGAGAACCAAGGGGACAGTCTTCACTTTTCTGAAAGGGCATCTTATTATTTCACAGCATGACCATTTTCCATCTGGCTCTCAGGGGGCCCTCCCACCTCCCTGATTTCTCTGAGAATGGCCATGGGGGTTTGGCTGTCCACAGTCCCCACACCAGGTGACAAGGCCAGTGGGGCCAGACCCTGGTGGTCCTTCGCTTCGCTGGAGACTAACCCAGACTCTCAGCCTGCGATTGAACGTGGACGCCCCTGCTTCTCCCCGTCACCGATTCTCATCTCCTCCTCTGTCTCTCTTCCTCTTGCTTTTCAGTCACAGATTTACCTGACGGCCACCACTCACAGCTCCCGAAGAGCCCAGAGATTTCTCCTGGAAGGAAAGGTTCTGGAAAATCAGAGGGATAAATAAAGGATGCAGCTGATTCCCGCCTTGTGCTGACGCCCAAGAGGGTGAGGAGAGTGAGTGTTTTCTCATTAGAATTTTAAATCCTCCAAGTAATAGATCATTGGGGGGGGGCATCCAGTGTTCTCCTGCTCATTCTAAGAATGTCATTCCTGGATTTTATTGTGGTAAATAATTTATATTATAAATATGCAGAGCGGGGGATATCCATTCACAAATGTGAGAGGTAACTCCAAGGGATTTACAACAAACAAGGACACAGAACCCTGTGTCCAGACACTGGCTGAGAGGCTCCTACCCTGAGCCGCAGTCCCCTGGAGGGCGGAGTGGCCATGACTCTCCTCCCGCAGGTGAGCCTACACAGGCACATCCCACATGGGACCACTGTATCACAGAATCTTAGAGTGGCCAGTGGCAGGCAGCTGGCTAGAGATGCGGGCAAGAGAAAACTGCCCAGCAGCCTGGGACAACCCCGGGGTGAGGCCTTAGGAAGGGCCAGTGTCAGAGCCTCAGAGATAACTTGAAGAGAGTTCAGGCTGTTCAGGACATCGTCAGAGATGCACTTAGGGACATATTCAGGGCCTTACTTATGGACAGGATCAGGGCATTATTTAGTGACAGCTTAGACTATAAGGGACAGCATCAGGACCTAAGTTAGGGAGAGTGTCAGTGCTTCACTTAGAGATAACGTGAGAGCCTTAGTTAGACACAGTTCAGGCTGTTACTTAGGGATATCTTCAGGGCCTTAGAGCCAGCATCATGGCCATAATTAGAACCAGTCTCAGGGCGTTAGTTAGGGCCCAAACTAGGGTGTTAGTTAGGGCCAAAACTAGGGTGTTAGTTAGGGAAAGAGTCAGGTCATTAGTTACAGACAGTGTCAGGGTTTTAGGTAGGGACAGCGGCAAGTCCTTAGTTAAGAAGAGTGTCGGGGCCTCACTTAGAGGCAGCGTCAGGATGTTAGTTAGGGAGAGTCAGGACATTAGAATTTCAGATTTTGAGGTAGAGACAGCATCAGGGCTTTAGTTAGGGACAGTGTCAGAGACTTACCTAGGGACATATTCAGGGCCTTAGTTATGGACAGGATCAGGGTGATACAGAGGAACACCTAAGGGTAGTAGGGACATCTGCAGGTCCTCAATTAGCGATAGCATCAGGGTATTAGTTAGGGAAAGAGTCAGGCCATTATTATAGATAGTGTCAGTGTCTTACGTAGAGAGAGCATCAGGGCCTTAGTTAAGGACAGCATCAGAGACATACTTAGGGACATATTCAGGGCCTTAGTTATGGACAGGATCAGGGCGTTATTGAGAGATACATGAGGCTATTAGGGACAGCATCAGGGTGTTAGGGAAAGAGTCGGCCTTTATTATAGACAGTGACAGTGCCTCAGGTAGAGACATCATCACAGCCTTAGGAAGAGGGTCAGGGACTTGGTGAGGGACAGGGTCAGGCCAACAGTGAGGGACATCTAAGTCTATTAGGGACATCGTCAGGGCCTTAGATAGGGTCAGCATCAGGGCCGTAGTTAGGACCAGTGTCAGGGCGTTTTTTAGGGACAAAATTAGGACGTTAGTTAAGGAAGAAGCCAGGAAATTAGTTACAGACAGTGTCAGCTTCTCAGGTAGAGACTTCAAGGTCTCAGTGAGAGCATCAGCATCTCAGGTAGGAGCTGCATCAGGCCATTACTTACAGACGGTGTCAAGGCCTTAATTAGGGAGAGTGTCAGGGCCTCAGAGAAAAACTTGAGGGCCTTAGTAAGAGACACTTCAGGCTGTTCGTTAGGGACATCACCAGGGCGTTATTTATGGACAGGGTCAGGGTATTAGTGAAAGACAGCTCAGGCAATTAGGCACACCATCAGGGCCTTGGGTAGGGGCAGCGTCGGGGAGTAGTTGGGGAAAGAGTGAGGCCGTTAGGTAAAGACAGACTGAGGGCCTTAGTCAGAGATAGCCTCAGTCCTTAATTAGGGAGAGTGTCAGGGCCTCAGTTAAAGATAAGTTGAGGGCCTTTGTTAAGGACAGCCTCCAGGCCTCAGTTAGAGACAGGTTCATGGGCTCGGGACTAAATTCAGGGTCTTCGTTAGGGACAGCATCAGGGATTTAGTTAGCATAAGAGACTCGACGTTAGCTAAAGACAAGGTTAGGTTAAGGTCTTGGAATAGCGTTAGGAAATGATGTAGGGATAGTGTCAAGACCATAGCTACTTAGAGCATCAGTGCCTAATGTAGAACCAGTGTCAGCGCTTCAGGTAGGGACAGCGTCAGAGCCTGATGTAGGGAGAGCGACAGGGACTGAGTGAGGCCTAGAGTCATGGTCTTAGCTGGGGACAGTGTCAGGGCATGACTTATGAACAGCATAAGGGCCTCGGTAGGAACAGCCTAAGGGGTTTGTTAAAGACATCATCAGGGCCTCCGTGAGAGACAGCCTCACAGCCTCACATAGGGACAGCGTCAAGGCTTACTTTGGGACAGTTTCAGGACATTAATAAATCATGGGCCAGGATATAATAAGCTGAGGATACTGTCAGGACTTTAGATATTGACGGAAGCAGGGCCTTAGTTAGGTACAGTGTCAAGGCCTTAGATAGGACTAGCATCTGGGTCTCTGTTCGGTACCGTGTCAGGGCCTGAGTTAGCAAGACTGTTAGGGCCATAGTTAGGGACAGTCTCAGGGCCGGATTTAGGATGAGCACCTAGGCCTTAGTTAGGGACAGTGTCATGGCCTTGGGACTAAATTCAGGGCCTGAGTTATTCACAGCATAACGGCTTCAGTTTCCATAAGAGGAGAACATTTGCTAGGACAGGCTTAGGGTAAAGTTTAGGGATCGTGTCAGGAAATGACCTAGGGATACTGTCAAGACCTTAGTTACTGAGAGTATCAGAGCCTTATTTTGAACCAGTGTCAGGGCTTCAAGTAGGGACAGCGTCAGAGCCTGACTTAGAGAGAGCCTCAGGGTCCGAGTGAGGCCTAGCGTCACGCCCTTAGCTGGGGACACTGTCAGGGCATGATGTAGGAGGTGCATCAGGGCCTTTGTTGGGTCTGCACTAGGGTCTTAGTTAACGACATGATCAGGGCCTGAGGTGGTCACAGCTTCAAGGCGTCAGTTAGGCATAGCTTCAGGGCCTGAGTTAGGCACAGCCTCAGGCCTTCACGTCGGGACAGCGACAAGGCTTTCTTTGGGACAGTGTCAGGACCTTGGTTAGAAGTGGGTCAGATTCTTAACTCAGGATAGTGTCCGGATTTTAAATATTGCCGGCAGCAGGTCCTATATTAGGGACAGATTCCGGGCCTTAGTTAGAGACAGTATCAGGGCCTTAGTTAAAACTAGTCTGGGCCTTAGTCAGGGAGAGCATTAGGGCTTCACTGAGGATAAGGGGCAGTAAATTAGCTTGGGACAGAGTCAGCTTCCAGGCCAGGGATAGTGTCAGGAAATGAGCTAGGGATAGCGTGAAGACCTTAGTTATTGAGAGCATCAGGGCCTTAGTTAGGACCAGTGTCAGGACCTTAATCAGGACCAGTGTCAGGGCTTGATATAGGGGCAGCGTCAGAGCCTAACTAAGGTACGGAATCAGGGCCTAAGTGAGGCCTATCTTTAGGGCCTGAGTGAGGGACAGTGTTAGGGCATTACTTAGGAGTAGTATAAGGGCTTCTGTAGGATCAGTATTAGGGTCTTTGTTTAAGACATTCTCAGGGCCTCTGATAGGGACAACCTCAGGGCTTCACTTAGGGACGCCGTCACGGCTTACATTGGGACAGTTTCAGGACCTTGGTAAGACATGGGTCAGGTTATTAGCTCAGGATAATGTCAGGACTTTAGATATTGATGGCCGCAGGGCCTTAGAGACAGTGTCAGGGCCTGACTTAGGACGAGCATCAGAGCCTTGGTTAGGTGCAGTGTCAGGGACTGAGTTAGGTGTTGTGTCAGGGCCTGATTTAGGACGAGCCTCCAGGCCTCTGCTAGGGAGAGTGGTTCAGGACCTCGGGACTAATTTCAGGCCCTTCGTTAGGGACAGCATGAGGGATTTAGGTAGCATAAGAGGCTCGACATTCGTTAAAGGCAAGTTTAGGTTAAGGTCTAGGGATAGTGTCAGGACATGACCTTGGAGTAATGCCAAGACGTCAGTTACTTAGAGCATCAGGGCCTAATTTAAGACCAGTGTCAGGGCTTCAGGTAGGGACAGCATCAGAGCCGGACGTAGGAAGAGCGACAGGGCTTGATTGAGGCCTAGCGTCAGGGTCTTCGCTAGGGATAGTGTCAGGGCATGACTTAGGAGCAGCATAAAGACCTCTGTAGGATCAGGCTCGGGGGCTTTGCTAAAGCCATTATCAGGGCCTCTGTTAGGGATAGCCTCAGGGTCTCACGTAGGGACAGCATCAGGCTTTATTTAGGGACAATTTCAGGACCTTGTTAAGAGATGGTTCAGGAAATGAGTTCAGGAGAGTGTCAGGACTTTAGATATTGATGGCAGCAGGGCCTTAGAGACAGTGTCAGGGCCTGCGTTAGGACTAGCAACTGGTCCTCTGTTAGGTACCGTGTCAGGGCCTGAGTTAGGAATAGTGTTAGGGCTTTAGTGAGGGACAGTGTCAGGGCCGGATTTAGGATGAGCATCTATGCCTTAGTTAGTGACGGTGTCACGGCCTTGGGACTAAATTCAGGGCCTGAGGTATTCACAGCATAATGGCTTCAGTTAGCATAAGAGACAGAACTGTTGCTAGGGACAGGCTTAGGGTAAAGTTTAGGGATCGAGTCAGGAAATGACCTAGGGATACTGTCAAGACCTTAGTCACTGAGAGTATCAGGGCCTTAATTAGAACCAGTGTCAGGGCTTCAGGTAGGGACAGCGTCAGAGCCTGAATTAGAGAGACCAACAGGGTCTGAGTGAGGCCTACCATCAGGCCCTTAGCAGGGGACACTGTCAGGGCATGATGTCGGAGCAGAATCAGTGCCTTTGTCGGATCAGCAATAGGGTCCTAGTTGCTAAGCAACATCCAGGCCCATAGCCCTTCGGAGTCACTCTGTGTATGTCGCGTGTAGGTCAACACACTGCACTGTTTTTTGGGACAGCTTGCTTTACCAAATACTCGCACAGGTTCTCGATCACCATTCTAGCACATCCAACGTGCTGGGGAAGTCTGACTCATTGCCCTAGTCTGAGTTGCACTGAGAAAAACCCTCAGCTTCCCATTCCATCTAGGACCTCCTGCCTGAAGTCACCCTGCCTCCAGGAGAAAGTCAGATTGCATTCTGACGGCCACTTAAACCCAGTTCTTTGTGTAACACTGCAGGCTTTTCAAGAGCCACTGGCCGCGAGCCCTAGCCAGGGTCTATCTTGGTTGAGGCAGTTTGCTCTGAAGAACACCCTGCTTCGAGGAGTCGATTCAGGTAAAAAACCACTGGGTAACCTGAGTCTCTTCTGACTTGTTAGAAACCACAGGGATGTATGCTGCCTGTGCTGTTGGAAATGGGGCCCTGATCGAACTAGCCTTGCTTTCCCAATTTGAAAGCTCCGTTCATGCTGCCTTGAAGATAACTGAAATTCAGTGCTGTTGACAGGCCCCTAGCCAATGTAGGCCTGACTCTGGGAAGAAAATGAGTATCTTCTATCTAAACCAGGTTCTTCCATGGCCGGGGTGGAGCTCAGCCTGCCAAGCTCTAGAGATAAAGGGAAACTCAAGGTGAATACTTGCGTCGAGGACAGGCCCTGAGTATCCGTACAGAAAGGGAGGCATGCAGCTGTTTCCATGAGGACTTAGTCGCTGTTCTGCTGTATTGTAAAGGAAGTACCCTTTTCAGGACACCTAGGCCCCTCTGGTGTGCATCATTACCCTCCAGGATCACTGAGTACTTCCAGACACCCGTGGGCCTGCTGAGCAACATCTAGGCCCATAGGTCGGTTCCTCTTAGGCCCTCTGTGTATGCAGACTGATGGGCAACACAGTGAACGTTCCTTAAGGAGAGCTACGTTTCCAGAATTCTCGAACTGCCTCAGGACCACATTTCTGGACAGTCCGACATGCTTGGAAGTCTTCGTCATGACCGTCGTGTGAGCTGCCTTGGGAAAACATTCTGCTTACAAATCTTTTAGGACCTCGTACCTGAAGTCACTCTGCTCGAGGGGAAACTCAGCATCCTACCATGCTGTGTCGCTAACGGGACACTCAGCGTGAGCGCTTTCCTCAAGGTAAGGCCCCGAATTGCCGTGCGGAAGCGGAGGCGTGCAGCAGTTTCCGTGAGGCCGTAGCCGCTGCTCTGCATTATCTTAAAGGCAGTACGCTTTTCAGGGCTCCTAGGAGCCTGGCATGGGCACCCTATTATCGGCAAGAACAGTGAGTACCCCCAGGACCACCTGGGCCTGCTAAGCACCTGCCAGGCCCGTAACCCTTCAGAGCCATTCTGTGTATGCCGAGGATAGGGCAACACACTGCCCTCCTTCATGGGAGAGCTTGAAATCCCCAGCGCTCCCACAGGTTCACGAAGACCCTTCTAGGATGTCCAACATGCCTGGTAAGTCTGACCCATTGCCCTAGTCTGAGCCGCACTGAGAAAAACCCTCAGCTTCGCATTCCATCTAGGACCTCCTGCGTGAAGTCACCCTGCCTCCAGGAGAGAGTCGGCTTGCTTTCCGACTGCCACTAAAGCCCGTTTCTTCATGTAACACTGCAGGCTTTTGAAGAGCCTCAGGCCCAAGGCCTAGCTAGGGCATACCTTGGGTGACGCATTTTGCTAGGTGCAGAACACCCTGCTTCGAGGACTTGATTCAGGGAAGGCACCACTGGGTACCCTGTGTCTCTTTTGATTTGTTAGAAACCACAGGGATTTATGCTGCGTGTGCCCATGGAAATGGATGCCTAATGGAAGTAGCCTTGCTTTCCCATTTTGAAAGCTCCATGCATGCTGCCTTGAAGCTACCTGAAATTCATTTCTGTTTACAGGCCTCTAGCCACTGTAGGCCTGGCTCTGGGACAAAAATGAGTTTTCTCTATCTAAACCACGTGCTTCCATGGCCGGTGTGGAGCTCACCCTTCCCTGCTCTAGAGCTAGAGGGAAACTCAGTGTGAGTCCTTGCCTCGAGGACAGGCCCTGAGTATCCGTACAGAAAGGGAGGCGTGCAGCAGTTTCCGTGAGGTCTTAGTCGCTGTTCTGCTGTAGTTTAAAGGAAGTACCCTTTTCAGGACTCCCAGGCTCCTTGGGTGTGCATGATTTACTCCAGGATCACTGAGTACCTGCAGACCCGTATGGGCCTCCTGAGCAACATCGAGGCCCATAGGTCGGTCCGTCGTAGGGCCTCTGCGTTTGCCGAGTGATGGGCCACACACTGCACGTTCCTTAAGGAGGGCTACGTTTCCAGAGCCCTCGAACAGCCTCGACACCACATTTCTGGCCAGTCCGACGTGCCATGCAATTCTTCGTCATGGCCGTCGTATGAATTGCCATGGGAAAACAGTCTGCTTACAATTCTTCGAGGACCTCATACCTGAAGTCACTCTACTCGAGGAGAAATTCAGCATCCTACCATGCTGTGTCGCTAATGGGACCCTCAGCGTGAGAAGTTGCCTCAAGGTAAGGCCCTGAATTTCCGTGCAGTGGCGGAGGCATGTAGCAGTTTCCATGAGGCCGTAGCCACTGCTCTGTGGTATCTTAAGGGCAGTACGCTTTTCAGGACACCTAGGAGCTTCGCGTGGGCACCCTATTCCCGGCAGGAAGAGTGAGTACCCCCAGGACCCCCTGGGCAGGCTAAGAAACTGCAAGGCCCATAACCCATCGGAGCCACTCTGTGTATGCCGAGTATAGGGCAACACACTGCCCTCCTTCATGGGAGAGCTTGAAGTCCCCAGCAGTCCCACAGTTTCACGAACAGCCTTCTAGGACATCCAACGTGCCTGGTACGTCTGACTCATTGCCCTAGTCTGAGCGGCACAGAGAAAATCTGTCGGTTTCGCATTCCATCCATGACCTCCTGCCTGAAGTCACCCTTCCTCCAGGAGAGAGTCGTCTTGCATTCCGACTGCCACTAAAGGCCAGTTCTTCATGTAAGAGTTCAGGGTTTTGAAGAGACACAGGCCCGAGGAGTATCTAGGGCATACGTTGGTTGAGGCATTTTACTAGATGCAGAACACCCTGCTTCGAGGATTTGATTCAGGGAAGCAACCAGTGGGAACATGTGTCTCTTTTGACTTCTTAGAAACCAAAGGGATGTATGCTGCATGTGCCCTTGGAAATGGGAAGCTGATGGAACTATTCTTGCATTCCCATTTTGAAAGCTCCATGCATGCTGCCTTGAAGCTACGTGAAATTCACTGCTGTTGACAGGCCCCTAGCCATTGTAGGCGTGGCTCTTGGAAGAAAATGAGTTTCCTTTATCTAAACCAGGTGCTTCCATGGCCGGGGTGGAGCTCAGCCTGCCATGCTGTAGAGATAAAGGGAAAGTCAACGTGAGTGGTTGCGTCGAGGACAGGCCCTGAGTATCCGTACAGAAAGGGAGGCATGCAGCTGTTTCCATGAGGTCTTAGTCGCTGTTCAGCTGTATATTAGAGCAAGTACCCTTTTCAGGACTCCTAGGCGCCTCGGGTGTGCATCATTTCCCTCCAGGATCCCTGAGTAACTCCAAACACCTGTGGCCCTGCTGAGCAACATCGTGGCCCATAAGTTGGTGCCTCGGAGGTCCTCTGTGTATGCCGAGTGTTTGGCAACACACTGAATGTTCCTTAAGGAGAGCTGCGTTTCCAGAATTCTCGAGCTGCCTCAGGACCACATTTCTGGCCAGTCCGACGTGCCATGGAAGTCTACGTCATTACCATCGTCAGTGCTGCCATGGGAAAACGTTCTGCTTACAATTCTTCGAGGAGCTTGTACCTGAAGTCACTCTGCTCAAGGAAAAATTCACCATCCTACCATGCTGTGTCGCTAAGGGGACACTCAGCGTGATCACTTGCCTCAGGGAAAGGCCCTGAATGGCCGTGCGGAAGCGGAGGCGTGCAGCAGTTTCCATGAGGCCGTAGCCGCTGCTCTCCGTTATCGTAACGGCCTTTCAGGACACCTAGGAGCTTCGCGTGGGCACCGAATTCCCGGCAGTATCCCTGAGTACCCCAGGCCCCCCGGGCCTGCTAAGGAACGTCCTGGCACGTATCCCTTCGGAACCTGTCTGTTTATGCCGAGTGTAGCTCAACACACTGCACTTCTTCATGGGACACCTTGCAATCCCCTGCACTCCCAAAGTTTCAAGAACACCCTTTAAGCACGTGCAACACGCCCGGTAAGTCTGACTCAGTGCCCTAGTCTGAGCTGCACTGAGGAAAGCCCTCGGCTTCAAACTCCATCTAGGACCTCCTGCCTGAAGTCACGCTGCCTCCAGGAGAGAGTCAGCTTGCATTCCGACTTCCACTAAAGCCCAGGTCTTCGTGTAACACTGCAGGCTTTTGAGGAGCCACAGGCCCGAGGCCTAGCTACGGCGTACCTTGATTGAGGCAGTTTGCTGGATGCAGAATGCCCTGCTTCGAGGAGTTGATTCACGGAAGGCAGCACTGGGTAACCAGTATCCATTTTGACTTGTTAGAAACCACAGGGATGTATGCTGCGTGTGCCTGTGGAAATGGGGGCCTGATGCCACTAGCCTTGCTTTCCCATTTTGAAAGCTCCATTCATGCTGCCTTGAAGTACGTGAAATTCACTGCTGTTGACAGGCCTCTAGCCACTGTACGCCTGGTTTTGGGAAGAAAATGAGTTTCCTCTCTCTCAACCAGGCGCTTGCATGGCTTGGGTGGGGCTCAGCCTGCCATGCTCTAGAGCTAAAGGGAAACTCAATGTGAGTACTTGCCTCGAGGACAGGCCCTGAGTATCCGTACAGAAAGGGAGGCATGCAGCTGTTTCCATGAGGACTTAGTCGCTGTTCTGCTGTATTGTAAAGGAAGTACCCTTTTCAGGACACCTAGGCCCCTCTGGTGTGCATCATTACCCTCCAGGATCACGGAGTACTTCCAGACACCCGTGGGCCTGCTGAGCAACATCTAGGCCCATAGGTCGGTTCCTCTTAGGCCCTCTGTGTATGCAGACTGATGGGCCACACAGTGAATGTTCCTTAAGGAGAGCTACATTTCCAGAATTCTCGAACTGCCTCAGGACCACATTTCTGGATAGTCCGACGTGATTGGAAGTCTTCGTCATGACCGTCGTGTGAGCTGCCTTGGGAAAACATTCTGCTTACAAATCTTCTAGGACCTCGTACCTGAAGTCACTCTGCTCGAGGAGAAATTCAGCATCCTACCGTGCTGTGTCACTTAAGGGACACTCAGCGTGAGAACTTGCCTCAAGGTAAGGCCCTGAATTGCCGTGCAGAAGCCGAGGCGTGCAGCAGTGTCCATGAGGCCGTAACCGCTGCTCTGCGTTATCTTAACGGCAGGCAGTACGCTTTTCAGGACACCTAGGAGGCTCGCCAGGGCACCCTATTCCCGGCAGGAACGGTGAGTACTCCCAGGGCCCCGTGGGCCTGCTAAGCAACTGCCAGGCCCGTAGCCCTCCCGAGCTACTCTGTGTATGCCGAGCATAGGGCAACACACTGCCCTCCTTCACGGGACAGCTCGAAATCCCCGGCGCTCCCACAGGTTCACGAAGACCCTTCTGGCACCTCCAACATGCCGGGTAGGTCTGCCTCGTTGCCCTAGTCTGAGCTAAAACTGAGAGAAGCCCTCGGTTTCCAGTTCCACCTAGGACCTCCTGCCTGAAGTCACCCTGCCTCCAGGAGAAAGTCGGCTTGCATCCCGACTGCCACTAAAGCCCAGTTCTTCGTGTAACGCTGCATGCTTTTGAGGAGCCACAGGCCCGAGGCCTAGCTGGGGCATACCTTGGTTGAGGCAATTTGCTAGATGCAGAACACCCTGCTTCGAGGAGTTGATTCAGGGAAGTAACCTGTGGGAACATGTGTCTCTTTTGAGTTCTTAGAAACCAAAGGGATGTATGCTGCACGTGCCCTTGGAAATGGGGACCTGATGGAACTATCCTTGCATTCCCATTCTGAAAGCTCCATGCATGCTGTCCTGAAGCTACCTGAAATTCACTGCTGTTGACAGTCCTCCAGCCACTGTAGGCCTGGCTTAGGGAGGAAACTGAGCTTTTTCTGTATTAACCAGGTGCTTCCATGGCCGGGTTGGAGCTCAGCCTGCCATGCTCTGGAGGTCGAGGGAAACTGAACGTGAGTAGTTGCGTCGAGGACAGGCCCTGAGTATCCGTACAGAAAGGGAGGCATGCAGCTGTTTCCATGAGGTCTTAGTCCCAGTTCTGCTCTAGTTTAGTGGAAGTACCCTTTTCGGGAGTCCTAATCCCCCTCGGGTGTGCACCATTTCCTTCCAGGATCACTGAAAACCTCCAGACCCCGGTGGGCCTGCTGAGCAACATCGAGGCCAATAGGTCTCTCCTTCGGAGGCCCTCTGTGTTGGCCGAGTGATGGGCGACACACTCGCTGCATGTTCGTTAAGGAGGGGTACATTTCCAGAGCCCTCGAACAGCCTCAGGACCTTAATTCTGGCCAGTCCGACGTGCCACGGAAGTCTTTGTCACGGCCGTAGTCGGAGCTGCCGTCAGATAATATTCTGCTTGCCATTCTTCTAGGACCTCGTACTTGAAGTCACTCTGGTCGAGCAGAAATTCAACATCCAACCATGCTGTGTCACTAACACGGCACTCAGTGTGATCACTTGCCTCAAGGTAAGGCCCTGAATTGCCGTGGAGAAGCCGAGGTGTGCAGCAGTGCCCATGAGGCCGTAGCAGCTGCTCTGCAATATCTTAACGGCAGTACGCTTTTCAGGACACCTAGGAGCCTCGCGTGGGCACCCTATTCCCGGCAGGAACAGTGAGTACCCCCAGGAGCCTCCGGGCCTGCTAAGCACCTGCCAGGCCCGTAACCCATCGGAGCCACTCTGTGTATGCCGAGTGTTCGGCAACACGCTGAATGTTCCTTAAGGAGAGCTGCGTTTCCAGATTTCTCGAACTGCCTCAGGACCACATTTCTGGCCAGTCCAACGTGCCATGGAATTCTACGTCATGACCGTCGTCAGTGCTACCATGGGAAAACGTTCTGCTTACAATTCTTCGAGGAGCTTGTACCTGAAGTCACTCTGCTCAAGGAAAAATTCACCATCCTACCATGCTGTGTCGCTAAGGGGACACTCAGCGTGATCACTTGCCTCAAGGAAAGGCCCTGAATGGCCGTGCGGAAGCGGAGGCGTGCAGCAGTTTCCATGAGGCCGTAGCCGCTGCTCTCCGTTATCGTAACGGCCTTTCAGGACACCTAGGAGCTTCGCGTGGGCACCGAATTCCCGGCAGGATCCCCGAGTACCCCAGGCCCCGGGCCTGCTAAGGAACGTCCTGGCGCGTATCCCTTCGGAGCCTGTCTGTTTATGCCGAGTGTAGCTCAACACACTGCACTTCTTCATGGGACACCTTGCAATCCCCTGCACTCCCAAAGTTTCAAGAACACCCTTTAAGCACGTGCAACACGCCCGGTAAGTCTGACTCAGTGCCCTAGTCTGAGCTGCACTGAGGAAAGCCCTCGGCTTCAAACTCCATCTAGGACCTCCTGCCTGAAGTCACGCTGCCTCCAGGAGAGAGTCGGCTTGCATTCCCACTTCCACTAAAGCCCAGGTCTTCGTGTAACACTGCAGGCTTTTGAGGAGCCACAGGCCCGAGGCCTAGCTACGGCGTACCTTGATTGAGGCAGTTTGCTGGATGCAGAATGCCCTGCTTCGAGGAGTGGATTCAGGGAAGGCAGCACTGGGTAACCAGTATCCATTTTGACTTGTTAGAAACCACAGGGATGTATGCTGCGTGTGCCTGTGGAAATGGGGGCCTGATGCCACTAGCCTTGCTTTCCCATTTTGAAAGCTCCATTCATGCTGCCTTGAAGTACGTGAAATTCACTGCTGTTGACAGGCCTCTAGCCACTGTACGCCTGGTTTTGGGAAGAAAATGAGTTTCCTCTCTCTCAACCAGGCGCTTGCATGGCTTGGGTGGGGCTCAGCCTGCCATGCTCTAGAGCTAAAGGGAAACTCAATGTGAGTACTTGCCTCGAGGACAGGCCCTGAGTATCCGTACAGAAAGGGAGGCATGCAGCTGTTTCCATGAGGACTTAGTCGCTGTTCTGCTGTATTGTAAAGGAAGTACCCTTTTCAGGACACCTAGGCCCCTCTGGTGTGCATCATTACCCTCCAGGATCACGGAGTACTTCCAGACACCCGTGGGCCTGCCGAGCAACATCTAGGCCCATAGGTCGGTTCCTCTTAGGCCCTCTGTGTATGCAGACTGATGGGCCACACAGTGAATGTTCCTTAAGGAGAGCTACATTTCCAGAATTCTCGAACTGCCTCAGGACCACATTTCTGGACAGTCCGACGTGATTGGAAGTCTTCATCATGACCGTCGTGTGAGCTGCCTTGGGAAAACATTCCGCTTACAAATCTTCTAGGACCTCATACCTGAAGTCACTCCACTCGAGGAGAAATTCAGCATCCTACCGTGCTGTGTCGCTAACGGGACACTCAGCGTGAGCGCTTTCCTCAAGGTAAGGCCCTGAATTGCCGTGCGGAAGCGGAGGCGTGTAGCAGTTTCCGTGAGGCCGTAGCCGCTGCTCTGCATTATCTTAAAGGCAGTACGCTTTTCAGGGCACCTAGGAGCCTCGCATGGGCACCCTATTACCGGCAAGAACAGTGAGTACCCCCAGGACCCCCTGGGCCTGCTAAGCACCTGCCAGCCCGTAACCCTTCAGAGCCATTCTGTGTATGCCGAGAATAGGGCAACACACTGCCCTCCTTCATGAGACAGCTTGAAATCCCCAGCGCTCCCACAGGTTCACGAAGACCCTTCTAGGATGTCCAACATGCCTGGTAAGTCTGACCCATTGCCCTGGTGTGAGCTGCCCTGAGAAAAACCCTCAGCTTCGCATTCCATCTAGGACCTCCTGCCTGAAGTCACCCTGCCTCCAGGAGAGAGTCGGCTTGCTTTCCGACTGCCACTAAAGCCCGTTTCTTCATGTAACACTGCAGGCTTTTGAAGAGCCTCAGGCCCAAGGCCTAGCTAGGGCATACCTTGGGTGACGCATTTTGCTAGGTGCAGAACACCCTGCTTCGAGGACTTGATTCAGGGAAGGCACCACTGGGTACCCTGTGTCTCTTTTGATTTGTAAGAAACCACAGGGATTTATGCTGCGTGTGCCCATGGAAATGGATGCCTAATGGAAGTAGCCTTGCTTTCCCATTTTGAAAGCTCCATGCATGCTGCCTTGAAGCTACCTGAAATTCATTTCTGTTTACAGGCCTCTAGCCACTGTAGGCCTGGCTCTGGGACAAAAATGAGTTTTCTCTATCTAAACCACGTGCTTCCATGGCCGGTGTGGAGCTCAGCCTTCCCTTCTCTAGAGCTAAAGGGAAACTCAATGTGAATACTTGCCTCGAGGACAGGCCCTGAGTATCCATACAAAAAGGGAGGCATGCAGCTGTTTCCATGAGGTCTTAGTCGCTGTTCTGCTGTAGTTTAAAGGAAGTACCCTTTTCAGGACTCCCAGCCTCCTTGGGTGTGCATGATTTACTCCAGGATCACTGAGTACCTGCAGACCCGTATGGGCCTCCTGAGCAACATCGAGGCCCATAGGTCGGTCCGTCGGAGGGCCTCTGCGTTTACCGAGTGATGGGGCACACACTGCACGTTCGTTAAGGAGGGCTACGTTTCCAGAGCCCTCGAACAGCCTCGACACCATATTTCTGACCAGTCCGACGTGCCATGAAATTCTTCTTCATGGCCATCGTATGAATTGCCATGGGAAAACAGTCTGCTGACAATTCTTCGAGGACCTCGTACCTGAAGTCGCTCTACTCGAGGAGAAATTCAGCATCCTACCATGCTGTGTCGCTAATGGGACCCTCAGCGTGAGAAGTTGCCTCAAGGTAAGGCCCTGAATTTCCGTGCAGTAGCGGAGGCACGTACCATTTTCCATGAGGCCGTAGCCGCTGCTCTGCAATATCTTAACAGCAGTACGCTTTTCAGGACACCTAGGAGCCTCGCATGGGCACCCTATTCCCGGCAGGAAGAGTGAGTACCCCCAGGACCCCCTGGGCATGCTAAGAAACTGCAAGGCCCGTAGCCGATCGGAGCCACTCTGTGTATTCCGAGTATAGGGCAACACACTGCCCTCCTTCCTGGGACAGCTTGAAGTCCCCAGCAGTCCCACAGTTTCACGAACACCCTTCTAGGACGTCCAACATGCCTGGTAAGTCTGACTCATTGCCCTAGTCTGAGCGGCACAGAGAAAATCTGTCGGTTTCGCATTCCATCCATGACCTCCTGCCTGAAGTCACCCTTCCTCCAGGAGAGAGTCGTCTTGCATTCCGACTGCCACTAAAGGCCAGTTCTTCATGTAAGAGTTCAGGGTTTTGAAGAGACACAGGCCCGAGGAGTATATAGGGTGTACGTTGGTTGAGGCATTTCACTAGATGCAGAACACCCTGCTTCGAGGATTTGATTCAGGGAAGTATCCAGTGGGAACATGTGTCTCTTTTGACTTCTTAGAAACCAAAGGGATGTATGCTGCCTGTGCCCTAGGAAGTGGGAAGCTGATGGAACTATCCTTGCATTCCCATTTTGAAAGCTTCATGCATGCTGCCTTGAAGCTACGTGAAATTCACTGCTGTTGACAGGCCCCTAGCCATTGTAGGCCTGGCTCTTGGAAGAAAATGAGTTTCCTCTCTCTAAACCAGGTGCTTGCATGGCTTGGGTGGGGCTCAGCCTGCTATGTTCTAGAGCTAAAGGGAAACTCAACGTGAGCACTTGCCTCGAGAACATGCCCAGAGTATCCATAAAGAAACGGAGGCATGCAGCTGCTTCCATGAGGTCTTAGTCACTGTTCTGCATTTTAAAGGAAGTACCCTTTTCAGGACTCCTAGTCCCTTCGGGTGTGCGTCAATTCCCTCAAGGATCACTGAGTACCTCCAGACCCCTGTGAGCCTTCTGAGCAACATCGAGGCCCATAGGTCGGTCCTTCGGAGGCCGTCCGTGTAGGCCGAGTGATGGAGCACACATTGCACGTTCCTTAAGTATAGGTGCATTTCCGGATCCGTCGAACATCCTCAGGACCACATTTCTGGCCTGTCCGCCGTGCCATGGAATCTTCGTTATGGCCATCGTCTGACCTGCCATGGGCAAACATTCCGCTTACAATTCTTCGAGGACCTCGTACCTGCAGTCACTCTGCTTGAGGAGAAATTCACCATCCTACCATGCTCTGTCGCTAACGGGACACTCAGCGTGAGCGCTTTCCTCAAGGTAAGGCCCTGAATTGCCGTGCGGAAGCGGAAGCGTGCAGCAGTTTCCATGAGGCCATAGCCGCTGCGCTGCGTTATCTTGAAGGCAGTACGCTTTTTAGGGCACCTAGGAGCCTCGCGTGGGCACCCTATTACCGGCAAAAACAGTGAGTACCCCCAGCACGCCCTGGGCCTGCTAAGCAACATCCAGGCCCGTAGCCCTTCAGTGTCACTCTGTGTATGTCGCCTGTAGGGCAGCAGACTGCCCTCTCTTTTGGAGAACTTGATTTCGTCAGCTGTGGCAGCAGTTGCTTTTTCATGGTGCCTGTTCTTCCCCTCAGCGTCCCCTGCTGGTTATTCTCTTGTCTGGTGACTGCAGGCCAAACAAACACCTGTTGCTCTTCAAGGAAACAATGTCCTTCCTCGAGGAGTCTCCCCACCCCACGCCCTGGTCTGGCCTGCCCACCACAGCCCCTTGGCCTCCTGTTGGCTTAGTTGTTCCCCTGAATGTTCCGTGTCATAGCACTTGTCACACCACACTGTTATTTTCTCTCTGTCTGTCCTTTCCAGTAGTTGTAAGTTTTCTCTGTAAGTTTTTTCTGGCTGGTTGATAGGTAGAGGAATGGACCCTGGACCTGTTGTCCTAGAACAGGATGGGCAGGGCAAAGCTTTTTCTCTCCATGTGCCTGCAGTCTTGGTGGAGTACAGGGCCTGGGACAAGGTGGGCCTGGGATTTGGGGGACATTCCAGATGCAAGTTGTTCTGTGAAAGCGGATTCTGCCTGATATCTTTAGCTAACCACGTAACGTGGCCGTTGCTCTGTGGCAGAAGGCGTTTAGGCCTGTAGAGGAACTGGTTGCAGAGAGGAACACTCACCAATATTTAAATTCCCAAGGGACTTCCTAAATCAGTGTCTAATTCCCAGTGAAAAATCATTCTTTAGTCTTTAACTACAGACTGGTTAAAAGTTATTATGTACAATGAAAGGTTGAAGGACAGACACAGTGGAATCACCCCAAGAAAAATAGTTCCAGACAGAAATTATAGTTGGTAAATGGAATTGGTGTGGAGTATAGATCTCAAACACCTGTGTTCCCACAGTGGCAACTCATATGATTGTGCAGTGCCTGGGGGTTGTAATGAGATCTACTAGCTCCACTTTTTATGAGCTCCTGGTGGGGGCAGGAGTCTGACAGCCTTGACAGAAGAGGCTTGAGCCTACTTGGGGCACCCAGTGAGAGAGTGGGCGGCCAGCTCTGCACTCAGGCAGACCGTCTGGACACTTGTGACTGTGGTTTGACCTGTACAGCCAATCTCATCGTTTCTTCCCTCCCTCCTCTCTCCCCAGATTTCTGCTCCTAGACGCTCCCCGTGGTGTGCCCCCTGTCTGCCATCCCACCTGACCCGCCCAACAATCACCGAATCTCGTCTACTGCCTGCACATGGTTCCCTGGCGTGATCTTGTTCTGGCGTCTGCTTGGATGTGTGCACCCTTTCCTAGCTGCTCTCTGCAGGGCCTCGCTCCCATGCATCGTCCTCACAGGGTCCCAGGGCTCGCTCTAAACCCTGGAGCCTCCCAACCCTCTATCAGGGCCGCCCCGTTGTTCCCACCAGGAGCTCAGCCCCCGTCCTCAGGGGCCTGTGTTCCTGTCCACACAGTGTGTCCCAGGCCTGCCTTGTGAGGCAGCCTCGCTGGCCGGAGCCCTGGGAACCTTCCTTTCCTCACCAACTCCCCTCCTCCTGCGGCTGCCCCTCCCACCCCGCATCCCCCATAGGGACCCTCGACTGTGGCTGGCTCTGGCACTTCCACTCTGGGGAGGGGCACAGGAATTATTCTCTGCTTCCCCCATCAGCCAGCACCTTGAAAACAGAAATTCTGCTTTTGTGTATTTACTCATTTAGGCTGGGCCATGCAGCATGCGGGATTTTAGTTCCCCCACCAAGGACTGAACCTGCCCCCCTGCAGTGGAAGCCCTGAGTCTTCACCTCTGGACCACCAGGGAAGTCTCAGAGATTCTGCCTTTAAACTCTGTATCTGCCCAGTTTCTGTGTCCTGTGTTCCTGAGCAGTACGTGTTCATAGAAGGGAGGTAAGATGTGTGGACTCTCTTTTCTGGTTGTTGGCTGAGTATCTGATGTCCACTGTAGGTCACCTAAGGGCCGAGACCAAGTACTCTGTTCCTCCTGTGACCCGTGCTTCTGCTACCACATACTGCACAGGGTAAGTACCTCAAAGTCCTAGCTGAACAGCTAATAGAGAGACAGGTCTCACCGTTGCTTCTCCACCTGCATCTTACAGAGGTGGAAAGTAGGAACTGCAGCCCAGCAAGCCACGGACCCAGGCAATCCTAAAACTGCAAAGTCGCCTGTGTTGATTCCTGCCAGCTTTTAGTAATTAAATCCACGACTCCTGTAAGAAGAGATTTCAGAAGATGTGTACCTTCTACAGAATTCACCTTTAGTGAGGGGCGTGTGAAACGGTATACACAATTTTAATCTGTTTATTTGACTAATAGCATAGCTTAATGATTGAAAAATGGACATTCCTGTAAATAAAAAGAAAACCAGAAAGTACTCATACGTTACACACCTAGTGTTCACGATCTAATGGGCCTGCTTCAACTTCCGCTCTCTCGTCTATCTGAGCCTCCACGATGGACAGGACTCTCCTGGTGCAAGTGATGTGGGGTAAAGCTGGACTGTTGGTTTTCTGCTCCACCTCTGCTTCCTCTCTGCATCCTGGACTCTAAAGAAGATGAAAAAATGTCTGCTCTGGTTGCTGACTGTTCATCTCCACCTTAACCTCAGTCTGTGGTTGTGGAGGGCCTCAGAAGTTGGGAAGGTCCCTGCCGCCAACATGGGGAGTGTGGGGCTGGACCCAGGTTCCAGCCCAGCTCTGACACGCAGTGCGCTCAGTGGGACGTGTTGGCATGCATGCAAGGCTGTAGCGCTGCCAGCCCCCATGTGCTGCCTTCTTGAGGGCTGGCGGTGCACTTCAGGACTGGCTGCATCCTTCGTCCCATTTGAGTGGGCAGTAGTAGATAATAAAACCTCAGAATATCCCTTGACCTCTGACCATCCAGGCAGGCATCTGTGGCCTTGCAGCTCAGGCCTGCCTGGGCCCTGTCAAGCCCCTGTGGCCAATCACTGAGCTGACCTTGCTGCTGGACAATTGAACAGCTACCTGGGCAGCGTAGACGGCCCCTTGGGATGTTTCAGTTCCATACATCCACGTGATTGAGAAAAGGGCCTTCTCCCTCATAGCCTCCCAGCCTTCTGAGAGGAAATAACCCCCCAGACATTGAGTGTGGCCCTGGCCACCCTCAGCATACAGCAGACCGTGGCCCTGCAATCCTTCGGCCTTCGGGTTGTTGCAAACCTTTGACATTCATACTCATGAAAAATCAAAGGTATGGGAGCAAGTGGCTTCCCACCTGGTGTTTTCCCACTGAGGCAGCGTGGTCTTCAGGAGCCATGTGCATCCTGGACCCAGTGCCTGTGTTCTCCGGAAAGCCAGCCTATTGTGGCTTCCACGGTATAGAATAATCCTTGAGACGCTGCTCCATTGAGTAACCGTTTCCTTACCACCTACCATTTGGTTTCTGTTCTCTGTGAAGGAGAGAGCAGAGACAGGAAAATGAGCAGATGTGTTCTGTGGAGATGGGTGATTAATATAGTCAGAGGGCAGGTGTGACTCCTGAGCTCCCACTTCCCAGGGACACAAATGAAGTCTGTGTGCCTTTTGAGGTACACAGGCAATCAGGGCCAGCCTTGGATGTGATGCCCAAAGCAAGAGTCTTGAGTTTACCACCAACAGCAAAGTTTGCTATTTTAGCTAGTGGAAGAGCTTCCTGCCATCAAGGGAGGACAGCCAAAGCCCTGGATGGGTGACCACAATCACTGACCGTAACTGAACCTCTTCTTTTCTGTTAAAATGGACATTGAGTGAGTGTCGCCTGCAGTTTCTGGAAGCCCTGGATGCAGTGAGAGAGACTGTTCCTGTGAATGGGGCCACCCAAAGGCATTTACAGGACAAAGGGTTGGAGAGAGACCAGACCACACTGCAAGAGAGTGAGCCACCAGAACTGCCAAGTCCAAATCCACTCTTAAATCTATCTCTTAGAGTTATTCATTTATTTATATCATTTAAAAATAATGTTTTTATTTTACTTTAGTAAGTGTGTCCAGTCCATTGGAAAAAAAATTCATAGCTGATACATCAGAACCAATAATGCCTTAGTTAGGCACTGTGACAGGGCCGGATTTAGGACGAGCAACTAGACCTTAGTTAGGGACAGTGTCACGGACTTGGGATTAAATTCAGGGCCTGAGGTATTCACAGCACGAGGGCTTCAGTTAGCTTAAGAGACAGGACAGTTGCGAGGGACATGGTTAGGGTAAAGTTTAGGGATCATGTCAGGAAATGACATACGGATAGTGTCAAGACCTTAGTTACTGACAGTATCAGAGCCTTATTTATGACCCGTGTCAGGGCTTCAGGTAGGGATAGCATCAGATCCTGACATAGGGAGAGTGACAGGGCCTGAATGAGGCCTGGTGTCAGGTCCTTAGCTGGGGACACTGTCAGGGCATGATGTAGGAGCTCCATTAGGGCCTTTGTTGGATCAGGAATAGGGTCTTAGTTAAATACATGATCAGGGTCTGAGTTAGTCACAGTGTCAAGGCCTCAGTGAGGCCTAGCTTCAGGGCCTCCGTTAGGCACAGCCTCAGGTCTTCACTTAGGGACAGCGACAGGGCTTTCTTAGGGCCAGTGTCAGGACCTTGGTTAGGAATGGGTCAGGATATTAGCTAAGAATAGTGTCTGGATTTTAGCTATTGCTGGTAGTAGGGCCTATATTAGGAACAGATTCCGGTCCTTAGTTAGACAGTGTCAGGGCCTCCCTTAGAACTAGCATCTGTGCCTCTGTTAGGTACCGTGTCAGGGCCTGAGTTAGGAATAGTGTTAGGGCATTAGTTAGGGACAGTGTCAGGGCCGGATTTAGGACAACCATCTAGGCCTTAGGGAGAGTGTCACGGCCTTGGGACTAAATTCAGGGCCTGAGTTAGACACGGCATAAGGTATTCAGTTAGCATAAGAGGCAGGACAGTTGCAAGAGACAGGGTTAGTGTAAAGTTTAGTGATCGTGTCAGGAAATGACTTAGGGATAGTGTCAAGACCTTAGTTACTGACACTGTCAGGGCCTTATTTAGGGCCAGTGTCAGGGCTTCAGGTAGGGACAGCATCACAGCCTGACTTAGGGAGAGCGTCAGGGCCTGAGTGAGGCCTAGCGTCAGGCCCTTAGCTGGGGACACTGTCAGGGCATGATGTAGGAGCTGCATCAGGGCCTTTGTTGGATCAGCAATAGGGTCTTAGTTAAAGACATGATCAGGGCCTGAGCTAGTCACAACGTCAAGGCCTCAGGCATAGCTTCAGGGCCTCAGGCACAGCCTCAGGTCTTCACTTACGGACAGAGACAGGACTTTCTTACAGACAGTGTCAGGACCTTGGTAAGACATGGGTCAGGATATTAACTCAAGATAATGTCAGGACTTTAGATATTGATGGCTGCAGGGCCTTAAGGCAGTGTCAGGGCCTGACTTAGGATGAGCATCAGAGCCTTAGTCAGGTACATTCTTAGGGACTGAGTTAGGTGTAGTGTCAGGGCCTGAGATCGGATGAGCCTCCAGGCCTCAGTTAGGGACAGCGTCCCGGCCTCGGGACTAATTTCAGGGCCTTAGTTAGGGACAGCATCAGGGATTTAGTTAGCATAAGAGGCTCGACTTTAGTTAAAGGCAAGGTTAGGTTAAGGTCTAGGGATAGTGTCAGGACATTACCTAGGCATAGTACCAAGACTTTAGTTCGTTAGACCATCAGGGTCTAATTTAAGACCAGTGTCAATGCTACAGGTAGGGGCAGTGTCAGAGCCCAACTTTGGAAGAGCGACAGAGCTTGTGTGAGGCCTATTATCAGGGCCTTTGCCAGGGATAGTGTCAGGGCCTGACTTAGGAGCAGCATAAGGGCCTCAGTAGGATCAGCCTCAGGGGCTTTGCTAAAGCCATGATCAGGGCCTCTGTTAGGGACAGCCTCAGGATCTCACTTAGGGACAGCGTCAGGGCTTATTAAGGGACAGTTTCAGGACCTTGGTAAGAGATGGGTCAGGGAATGAGCTCAGGATAGTGTTAGGACATTAGATATTGACGGCAGCAGGGCCTTTGTTAGAGACAGTGTCAGGGCCTGCGTTAGGACTAGCATCTGGGCCTCTGTTAGCTACCGTGTCAGGACCTGAGTTAGGAATAGTGTTAGGGCTTTAGTGAGGGACAGTTCTGGGCCAGATTTAGGACGATCATCTGGCCTCAGTTAGTGAGAGTGTCATGGCCTTGGGCCTAAATTCAGGGCCAGAGTTAGGCACAGCATAAGGGCTTCAGTTAGCATAAGAGGCCGGACAGTTGCAAGGGACAGGCTTAGGGTGAAGTTTAGGGATCGTGTCAGGATATGACCTAGGGGTAGTGTCAAGACCTTAGTCACTGTTAGTATCAGGGCCTTGATTAGAACCAGTGTCAGGGTTTCAGGTAGGGGCAGCGTCAGAGCCTGATTTAGGGAGAGCCACAGGGCCTGAGTGAGGCCTAGCGTCAGGCCCTTCGCTGGGGACACTGTCAGTACATGATGTAGGTGTCAGGACCTTGGTAAGAGATGGGTCAGGAAATGAGCTCTGGATAGTGTCAGGACATTAGATATTGACGACAGCAGGGCCTTAGTTAGAAACAGTGTAAGGGCCTGCGTTAGGACTAGCATCCGGGCCTCTGTTAGGTACCGTGTCAGGGCCTGAGTTAAGAATAGTGTTAGGGCTTTAGTGAGGGACAGTTCTGGGCCAGATTTAGGATGGGCATCTAGGCCTCAGTTAGTGAGAGTGTCATGGTCTTGGGCCTAAATTCAGTGTCTGTGTTAGGCACAGTGTAAGGGTTTCAATTAGCATAAGCGGCAGGACATTTGCTAGGGCTAGTTTTAGGGCAAAGTTTATGGATCATGTCAGGAAATGACCTAGGGATTGTGTCAAGACCTTAGTCACTGAGGGTATCAGGGCCTTATTTAGAACCAGTATCAGGGCTGCAGGTTGGGACAGCACCAGTGCCTGACTTAGGGAGAGCCACAGGGCCTGAGTGAGGCCTAGCGTCAGGCCCTTAGCTGGGGACACTGTCAGGGCATGATGTAGGAGCTGCATCAGGGCCTTTGTTGGGTCAGCAATAGCGTCTTATTTAAAGACATGATCAGTGCCTGAGGGTCAGAGCATCAAGGCCTCAGGTAGGCATAGCTTCAGGGCTTAAGTTAGGCATAGCCTCAGGCCTTCACTTAGGGACAGAGACAGGGCTTTCTTGGGGACAGTGTCAGGACCTTGGTTAGGAATGGGTCAGATTCTTAACTCAGGATAGTGTCCAGATTTTAGTTATTGCCGGCAGCAGGTCCTATATTAGGGACAGATTCCAGGCCTTAATTAGAGACAGTGTCAGGGCCTTAGTAAGGACTAGTCTGGGCCTTAGTTAGGGAGAGCATTAGGGTTTCAGTGAGGATAAGAGGCAGGAAATTAGCTCGGGACAGAGTCAGCTTCCAGGCCAGGGATAGTGTCAGGAAATGAGCTAGGGATAGCATGAAGACCTTCATTATTGAGAGCATCAGGGCCTTAGTTAGGACCAGTGTCAGGGGCATAATCAGGGCTAGTGTCAGGGCTTGATGTAGGGACAGCATCACAGCCTAACTACGGTACTGCCACAGGGCCTAAGTGAGGCCTGTCTTTAGTGTCTGAGTGAGGGATAGTGTCAGGACATGACGTAGGATTATTGTAAGGCCCTCTGTAAGATCAGCCTTAGGGTCTTTGTAAAAGACATTTTCAGGGCCTCTGTTAGTGACATCCTCAGGTCCTCCCTTAGGGACAGCGTCAGGACTTACTTTGGTACAGTTTCAGGACCTTGGTAAGTCATGGGTTAGGATATTAGGTCAGGATAATGTCAGGACTTTAGATATTGATGGCCGCAGGGCCTTAGAGACAGTGTCAGGGCCTGACTTAGGACGAACATCAGAGCCTTTGTTAGGTACAGTGTCAGAGACTGAGTTAGGGCGAGCCTCCAGGCCTCAGTTAGCGGCAGCGTCCGGGCCTGGGGACTAATTTCAGGGCCTCAGTTAGGGACAGCATCAGGGATTTAGTTAGCGTAAGAGGCTCAACATTAGGTAAAGGCAAGGGTAGGTTAAAGTCTAGGGATAGTGTCAGGACATGACCTAGGAATAGTGCCAAGACTTCAGTTACTTAGAGCATCAGGGCCTTATTTAGGACCAGTGTCAGGACTTCAGGTAGGGATAGCATTAGAGCTAGACTTGGGAAGAGCGACAGGGCTTGAGTGAAGCTTAGTGTCAGGGCCTTAGCTAGGGACAGTATCAGAGCATGACGTAGGAGCTGCATCAGGGCCTTTGTTGGATCAGCATTAGGGTCTTAGTTAAAGACATGATCAGGGTCTGAGGTGGTCACAGCTTCAAGGCCTCAGGTAGGCATAGCTTCAGGGCCTGAGTTAGGCACAGCCTCATGCCTTCACTTAAGGACAGCGACAGGGCTTTCTTAGGGACAGTGCCAGGCCCTTGGTTAGTAATGGTTCAGGATATTAGCTCAGGATAGTGTCCGGATTTTAGTTATTGCCGGCAGCAGGGCCTATAATTGGGACAGATTCTGGGCCTTAGTTAGAGACAGTGTCAGGGCCCTAGTTAGGACTAGTCTGGGCCTTAGTCAGGGAGAGCATTAGGGCTTCTGTGAGGATAAGAGGCAGGAAATTAGCTCGGACTAGAGTCAGTTTCCAGGCCAGGGATAGCTTCCGGAAATGAGCTAGGGATAGCGTGAAGACCTTAGTTATTGGGAGCATCAGGGCCTTAGTTAGGACCAGTGTCAGGGGCTTATTCAGGACCAGTGTCAGGGCTTTATGTACAGACAGCGTCAGAGCCTAACTAAGGTATGGCAACAGAGCATAAATGAGGCCTATCTTTAGGGCGTGAGTTAGGGACAGTGTCAGGGCATGACTTACGAGTAGTATAAGGGCCTCTGTAGGATGAGCATTGGATCTTCGATAAAGACGTTCTCAGGGCTTCTGATAGGGACAGCCTCAGGGCCTCACTTAGGGACAGCATCAGGGCTTACTTGGGAGAGTTTCAGGACCTTGGTAAGACATGGTCAGGATTTTAGCTCAGGATAACGTCAGGACTTTAGATATTGATGGCAGCAGGACCTTAGTTAGACGCAGTGTCAGGGCCTGCATCAGGACTAGCATCAGAACCTCTGTTAGGTACAGTGTCAGGGTGTGAGTTAGGAATAGTGTTAGGGCATTAGTTAGGGACAGTTCTGGGCCAGATTTAGGACGAACTTCTAGGCCTCAGGGACAGTGTCACAGCCTTGGGACTAAATTCAGGGCCTGAGTTAGGCACAGCATAAGGGCTTCAGTTCGCATAAGAGGCAGGACTTTAGCTAGGGACAGGGTCAGGTTAACATCTAGGGATAGTGTCAAGAGCTTAGTCACTGAGAGTACCAGGGCCTTACTTAGAACCAGTGTCAGGGCTTCTGGTAGGGACAGCATCAGAGCCTGACTTAGGGAGAGTGACAGGGCCTGAGTGAGGCCTAGTGTCAGGCCCTTCGCTGGGGACGCTGTCAGGACATGACGTAGGAGCGTCATCAGGGACTTTGTTGGATCAGCAATAGGGTTTTAGTTGCTAAGCATCATCCATTCTTGTAGCCCTTTGGAGTCACTCTGTGTATGCCGCGTGTAGGGCAACACACTGCACTGTTTTTTTGGACAGCTTGATTTACCCAATATTCCCACAGGTTCATGAACACGTTTCTTTCATGTCCAACATGCCGTGGAAGTCTGACTCATTGCCCTAGTCTGAGCCGCACTGAGAAAAACCCTCGGCTTCGCATTCCATCTAGGACCTCCTGACTGAAGTCACCCTGCCTCCAGGAGAAAGTCGACTTGCATTCCTACTGCCACTAAAGCCCAGTTCTTCGTGTAAAACTGCAGGCTTTTGAAGAGCCACAGGCCCGGAGGCCTAGCTAGGGCATACCTTGGTTGAGGCAGTTTGCCAGATGCAGAACACCGTGCTTTGAGGAGTTGATTCAGGGAACGAAACAGTGGGTAACCTGTGTCTCTTTTGACTTGTTAGAAACCACAGGGATGTATGGTGCGTGTGCCCATGGAAATGGGGGCCTGATGGAAATAGCCTTGCTTTCACAGTTTCAAAGCGCCATGCATGCTGCCTTGAAGGACCTGAAATTCACTGCTGTTGACAGGCCTCTAGCCACTGTAGGCCTGGCTCTGTGAAGTAAATGAGTTTCCTCTATGTTAACCAGGTGCTTCCATGGCCCGGGTGGAGCTTAGCCTGCCATGCTCTAGAGATGAAGGGAAGCTCAACGGGAGTACTTGCCTCGAGGAATCGCCCTGAGTATCCGTACAGAAAGGGTGCATGCAGCTATTTCCATGAGGTCTTCGTCGGTGTTCTGCTGTAGTTTAAATGAAGTACCCTTTTCAGGACTCGTAGGCCCATCGGGTGTGCATGATTTCCCTCCAGGATTACTGAGTACTTGCAGAACGCTGTAGGCCTGCTGAGCAACATTGAGACCAATAGGTCGGGCCCTCAGAGGCCCTCTGTGTATGCCGAGTGATGGTCAACACACTGCACTTTCCTTAAGGGGAGCTACATTTCCAGAGCTCTCAAACAGCCTCAAGACCACTTTTGTGGCCAGTGCGATGTGCCGTGGAAGTCGTCTTCATAACCATCGTCTGAGCTCCCATGGTAAAACATTCTGCTTAAAATTCTTCAAGGAACTCGTACATGAAGTCACTCCGCTCGAGAAGAAATTCAGCATCCTACCATGCTGTGTCGCTAACGGGACAGTCAGCGTGAGCAGTTGCCTCAAGGTAAGGCCCTGAATGTTTGTGCAGAAGCAATGGCGTGCAGCAGTTTCCATGAGGTCGTAGCCGCTGCTCTGCATTATCTTAATGGCCGTACGCTTTTCAGGACACCCAGCAACCTTGCGTGGGAACCCTATTCCCGGCTGGAACACTGAGTACCGCCAGGCCCGCCTTGGCTTGCTAAGCAACTTCCAGGCCCGTAGCCCTTTGGAGCCACTCTGTGTATACCGAATATAGGGCCACACACTGCCCTCTTTCATGGGACAGCTTGAAATCCCCAGCACTCCCAGCAATTCACGAACACCGTTCCAGCATGTCCAAAATGCCGGGGAAGTCTGACTCATTGCCCTAGTGTGAGCTGCCCTGAGAAAATCCCTCGGCTTCATATTCCATCTAGGACCTCGTGCCTGAAGTCATGCTGCCTCCAGGAGAAACTCAGCTTGCGTTTCTACTGCCACTAAAGCCCAGTTCTTCGTGTAATACTGCAAGCTTTTGAAGAGCCACAGGCCCGGAGGCTTAGCTAGTGTGTACCTTGTTTGGGACAGTTTGCTAGATGCAGAACACCGTGCTTCGAGGAGTTGATTCAGAGAAGGAACCCCTGGGTACCCTGTGTCTCTTTTGACTTGTTAGAAACCACAGGGATGTATGCTGCGTGTGCCCATGGAAATGGATGCCTAATGGAAGTAGCCTTGCTTTCCCATGTTGAAAGCTCCATGCATGCTGCCCTGAAGCTACCTGAAATTCATTTCTGTTTACAGGCCTCTAGCCACTGTAGGCCTGGCTCTGGGAAGAAAATGAGTTTCCTCTATCTAAACCACGTGCTTCCATGGCTGGGGTGGAGCTCATCCTGCCATTCTCTAGATATAAAGGGAAACGCAACGTGAGTACTTGCCTCGAGGAAAGGCCCTGAGTATTCGTAGAGAAAGGGAGGCGTGCAGCTGTTTCCGTGAGGTCATAGTCGCCGTTCTGCTGTATTTTAAAGGAAGTACCCTTTTCAGGACTACTAGACCCCTCGGGTATGCATCATTTCCCTCCAAGATCACTGAGTAGCCCCAGACCCCTGTGGGCCTGCTGAGTAACATCAAGCCCCATAGGTCGGTCCCTCGGAGGTCCACTGTGTATGCCGAGTCATGGGCAACACACTGCATGTTCCATAAGGAGAGCTACATTCCAGAGCCCTCGAAAAGCCTCAGGACCATATTTCTGGCCAGTCCGATGTGCCGTGGAAGACTTCGTCAAGGCCATCGTCGGAGCTGCCATGGGAAAGCATTCTGATTACAATTCTTCGAGGACCTCGTACCTGAAATCTCTCTGATCGAGAAGAAATTCACCATCCTACCGTGCTGTGTCGCTAACAGGACACTCAGCGTGAGCACGTGCCTGTAGTTAAGTCCTTGAATTTCCGTGCAGAATCGGAGGTATGCAGCAGTTTCCCTGAGGCTGTAGCTCTGCTGTGCATTATCTTAACAGCAGTACGCTTTTCAGGACACCTAGGAGCCTCACGAGGGCACCTGTTCCCGGCAGGAACAGTGAGTCGCCCCAGGCCCCCCTGGGCCTGCTAAGCAACTTCCAGGACCGTAGCCCTTCGCTGCCACTCTGTGTATGCCGAGTATAGGGCAACACACTGCCCTTCGTGGGACAGCTTGAAATCCCCAGCATTCTCACAGGTTCACAAACCCGGTTCTAGCTCGTCCCACATGCCCTGGAAGTCTGCCCCACAGCCCTAGTGTGAGCCGCACTGAGAGAAACCCTCGGCTTCAAATTCCATCTAGGATCTCCTGCCTGAAGTCACCCTCCCTCCAGGAGAAAGTCGGCTTGCGTTCTGACCACCACTAAAGCCCAGTTCTTCGTGTAACACTGCAGGCTTTTAAAGAGCCACAGGCCCATTGACTTATCTACAGTGTGCCTTGGTTGAGGCAGTTCGCTAGCTTCAGAACACCCTGCTTCGAGGAGTTGATTCAGGGAAGGAACCACTGGGTAACCTGTGTCTCTTTTGACTTGTTAGAAACCACAGGGATGTGTGTCGCGTGTGCCCATGGAAATGGGGTCCTGATGGAACTAGCCTTGCTTTCCCATTTTGAAAGCTCCTTTCATACTGCCTTGAAGCTACTTAAAATTCACTTTTGTTGACAGGCCTCTAGACACTATAGGCCTGGCTCTGGGAAGAAAATGAGTTTCCTCTATCTAAACCAGGTGCTTCCATGGCGGGTGTAGATCTCAGCCTGCCATGCTCTAGAGCTAAACGGAAACTCAACGTGAATACCTGCCTCAAAGAAAGGCCTAGAGTATCCGTACAGAAAGGGAGGCGTGCAGCTGTTTCCATGAGGTCTTAGTTGCCGTTCTGCGTTATTTTAAAAGAAGTACCCTTTTCAGGACTCCTAGGTGCCTCAGGTGTGTGTCATTTCCCTCAAATATCACTGAGTACCTCCAGACTCCGGTGGGCCTACTGAGCAATATCGAGGCCCATATGTTGGTCCCGTGGAGGCCCTCTCTGTATGCCGAGCGATGGGCAACAAACTACACGTTCCTTAAGGAGAGCTACATTTCCAAAGCCCTCGAACAGCCTCAGGACCACATTTCTGGCTAGTCCGACGTGCCATGGTATTCTTCGTCATGGCTGTCGTCAGTGCTGCTATGGGGAAATATTCTGCTTACAATTCTTCTAGGACCTCATACCTGAAGTCACTCTGCTGGAGGAGAGATTCATCATCCTGCCATGCTGTGTCGCTAACGGGACACTCAGCGATGCGCTTGCCGTAAGGTAAGGCCCCAAATTGCCGAGCAGAAGTGGAGGCGTGCAGCAGTTTCCGTAAGGCCGTAGCCGCTGCTCTGCATTATCTTAACGGCAGGCAGTACGCTTTTCAGGACACCAGGAGTCTCGCGTGGGCACTGTATTCCCTGCAGGAACACTGAGTACCCCTAGGCCCCCCTGGGCCTGCAAAGCAACTTCCATGCCCGTAGCCCTTTGGAGCCACTCTGTGTATGCCGAGTGTAGGACAACACACTCCATTCCTGCTTGGGACAGCTTGAAATCCCCAGCACTCTCATAGGTTTACGAACACTGTTCTAGCACGTCCAACATGCCGCAGAAGTCTGACTCATTGGCATAGTCTGATCTGCACTGAGAAAAACCCTCGCTTCGCTTTCCATCTAAGACATCCTGCCTGAAGTCACCCTGCCTCCTTGAGAAAGTCGGCTTGTGTTCCAACTGCCACTAAAGCCCAGTTCTTCGTGTAATACTGCAGGCTTTTGAAGAGGCACAGACCCAGAGGCCTGTGTAGAGGGTGTACCTTGGTTGAGGCAGTTCGTTACATGCCGAACACCCTGCTTAGAGGATTTGATTTGATTCAGGGAAGGAACCACTTGGCAACCTGTGTCTCTCTTGAATTGTTGTAAAGTACAGGGTTGTATGGTGCGTGTGCTCATGGAAATGGGGTCCTGGTGGAAATAACCTTGCTTTCCCATTTTGAAAGCCCCATTCATGCTGCCTTAAAGCTATGTGAAATTCACTGCTGTGGACAGGACTCTAGCCACTATATGCCTGGCTATGAGAAGAACATGAGTTTCCTGTATCTAAACCAGGTGCTTCTATGACCGGGGTGGAGCTCAGCCTGCCATGCTGTAGAGCTAAAGGAAAACTCAATGTGAGTGCTTGCGTTGAGGACAGGCCCTGAGTATCCATGCAGAAAGGGAGGCACGCAACTGTTTCCATGAGGTCTTAGTCACTGTTCTGCTTTATTTCATCGGGAGTACCCTGTTTAGGACTCCCTGGCCCCTCGGGTTTGCATAATTTTCCCTGCAAGATTACTGAGTACCTCCAGATCCCTGTGGGCCTGCTGAGCAACATCGAGGCCCATATGTTGGACCCTCGGAGGCCCTCTGTTTTTCGAGTGATGGGCAACACACTGCACCTTCCTTAAGGGGAGCTGCCATGAGAAAACCTTCTGCTTACAATTCTTCGTGGATCCCGTACCTGAAGTCACTCTGCTCGAGAAGAAGTTCACCATCCTACCATGCCGTGTCGCTCACGGGAAACTCAGCAAGAACACTTGCCTGTAGGTAATGCCCCGTATTGCCCTGCAGAAGCAGAGGTGTGCAGCAGTTTCCATCAGGCTGCAGCTGCTGCTCTGCGTTATCTTAACCACAGTACCCTTTTTAGGACACTTAAGAGACTCGGGTCTGCACCGTATTCCCGGCCTGAGTTGGGAGTACCCCCCGGCCTCCTTGGGCCTGCTAAGCAACATCCAGTCCCGATAGCCCTTCGGAGTCACTCTGTGTATGCCAAATGTAGGGCAACAGCTTGCACTCTTTCTTGGGACAGCTTGAAATCCCCAGTACTCCCACAGGTTCACGAATACTGTTTTGGCACGTCCAACATGCTGTGGAAGTCTGACTCATTGCCCTAGTCTGAGCTGAACTAACAAAAACCCTTGGATTTGCATTCCGTCTAGGATCTCTTGTCTGAATTCACCCTGCCTGCAGGAGAAAGTCGGCTTGCTTCCAACTGTATCTAAAGCCCAGTTCTTTGTGTAAAACTGCAGGCTTTTGAAGAGCCACAGGCCCAGAGGCCTAGCTAGGGTGTTGCTTGGTTGATGCAGTTCGCTAGATGCAGAACACCCTGCTTCGAGGAGTTGATTCAGGGAAGGAATCACTGGGTAACCTGTGTCTCTTTTGACTTGTTTGAATCCAAAGGGATATATATGCTGTGTGTGCCCATGGAAATTGTGGCCTGATGGAACTAGCCTTGCTTTCCCATTTTGAAAGCTCCATTCATGCTGCCTTGATGCTACCTGAAATTTCTGCTGTTAAGAGGCCTCTAGCCATTGTAGGCATGGTTCTGGGAAGGTAATGAGTTTCTTCTAGCTAAACCGGGTGCTTCCATTGCCGGGGTGGAGCTCAGCCTGCCATGCTCTACATCTAAAGGGAAACTCATCGTGAGTATGTGCCTCGAGGAAAGGCCCTGAGTAGCCGTGCAGAAAGGGAGGCATGCCGCTGTTTCCAAGAGGTCTTTGTGGCTGTTCTGCTGTATTTTAAAGGAAGTAACCTTTTCAGGACTCCTAGGCCGCTCGCGTGTGCATCATTTCCCTCCAGGATCACTGAGTACCTCCAGAACCCTGTGGGCCTGCTGAGCAACATCGAGAGGTCAGTCCCTCTGAGGCCCCCTGTATATGCCAAATGACGGGCAACGCAGTGCATGTTCCTTAAGGAGAGCTACATTTCCATAGCCTGCAAACATCCTTCAGGGCCACATTTCTGGCCAGTCCTACCTGCTATGGAAGTCTTCGTCATGGCTATCATCTGAGCTGTCATGGGAAAACACTGTGCTCAGAATTCTTCGAGGACCTCATACCTGAAGTCACTCTGCTCGAGAAATCAGCATCCTACAATGCTGAGTCACAACCGGGCCACTCAGCGTGAGCACTTGCCTCAAGGCAAGGCCCTGAATTTCCGTGCAGAAGCCGAGTCATAGAGCAGTGTCCATGAGGCCGAAGCCGCTGCTCTGCATTGTCTTAACTGCAGTACACTTTTCAGGACACCTAGGAGCCCAGCGTGGACACCCTATTCTTGGCAGGAACAGTGAGTCACCCAAGTTCCCCCTGGGCCTGCTAAGCAACTTCCAGGCCCGTGGCCCTTCACAGCCACTCTGTGTATGCCGTGTGTAGGGCAACACCCCGAAGTCCTTCTTGGGTCATCTTGAAATCCCCAGCTCTCCCAGAGTGTCACGAACACTGGTCTAGCACGTCCAACATGCCGGGGAAGGCTGACTCATCGCCCTAGTCTGAGCTGTACTGAGAGAAACCCTCGGCTTCGCATTCCATGTAGGACCTCCTGCCTGAAGTCACCCTGCCTCCAGGAGAAAGTCGTCTTGCGTTCCTACTACATCTACAACCCAGTTCTTCATGTAACACTGCAGGCTTTTGAAGAGCCACAGGCCTGGAAGCCTAGCTAGGTCGTACCTTGGTTGAGGCAGTTCACTAGATGCAGAACACCCTGCTTCAATGAGTTGATTCAGGGAAGGAACCACTGGGTAACCTGTGTCTCTTTTGACTTGTTGAAAACCACAGGGATGTATGCTAGTTATGTGTCCATGGAAATGGGGGCCTGATTGATCTAGCCTTGCTTTCCCATTTTGAAAGCTCCATTCATGCTGCCTTGAAGCCACCTGAAATTCACTGCTGTTGACAGGCTTCTAGCCACTCTAGGCATTGCTCTGGGAAAGAAATGAGTTTCCTCTATCTAAACCGGGTGCTTCCATGACCAGGGTGGAGCTCAGCCTGTCATGCTCTAGAGCTAAAGGGAAACTCAATGTGAGTACTTGCCTCGAGGAAAGGCCTTGAGTAGCCATGCAGAAAGCGAGGCATGCAGCTGTTTCCATGAAGTGTTAGTCGCTGTTCCTCTTTATTTTAAAGGAAGTACCCTTTTTAGGACTCCTAGGCCCCTCTGGTGTGCGTCATTTCCCTCCAGGATCACTGAGTACCTCCAGACCCCTGTGGGCCTGCTGACCATCACCGAGGCCCATAGGTCGGTCTCTCAGAGGCCCTCTGCATATGCCAAGTGATGGGCAACACACTGCACGTTCCTTAAGGAGAGCTACATTTCCACAGCCCTCGAACAGCCTTCAGGACCACATTTCTGGCTAGTCTGATGTGACATTGAAGTCTTTGTCATGGCCCTCGTCTGAGCTGCCATGAGAAAACACTCTGCTTAGAATTCTTCGAGGACCTCGTACCTGAAGTCACCCTTCTCAAGGAGAAAGTCAGCATGCTACCATGCTGTTTCGCTAACGGGACGCTCAGCGTGAGCACCTGCCTCGAGGTAATGCCTACTGCGTGCTGTGACCCATATCACCTGTGAGGACACAAGCCACAAGCATATGGTGGGGCCTGTGAGCCTCCCAGCCAGTCCCTGAAGGTGAGGGTGGCCCTGTAGACCCCAGCCCTCTCCACCACGCCTAGTAGGTGGAAGACCCACTTCTCCTTGCCATTCCAGAAGCAGTTCTGGAGCTGTCCTGGGAGGGCTTCTGGGGTTACACAGGCTGAGCCCCTGTTGCTAAGTCCCCACTTCCCCACAAGAGCCTCCAGAGCAAGCTGTTTGCCCTGTTGCCTGAATAACCACCCACCAGTTTTCTGAGGAAAGAATCAGGGGTTTCTGTAGCAGCGTCTGCAGGCAGCTGTGCATCTGGGCCCACGTTCACATCTTCTGTGTAAACACCGAGAACCTTCCCTGACACGTGCCCCCGGCTGACCCCCTCTACATGCTGACCACAGGCCCCAGTGTGGGCATCAGATTGCCCGCCCGTCTCAGCCTCCTCTTGTTGTCAGAGCTGCTCCAGGCTCTGCTCAGGACCCGTGCACCCACCTTTCACAGGGCTGTCCTGCACCCCCACCTTCAGCAGGAGTTCCCTTAAGTATTTAAGTTAAGGGGTCCAGAGATAAGAAAGGAAGCTACAAACAAACAAACAGATAGACCCAGCTGGGACCAAGATGGCAACGAATGTGACCTCCAACCGACCCCGAGTCTCATCACGTGTTGAATTTACTATATCTGCATATTAAGCGACACACCCACTGGCGGCCATGGCTGGACATGAAGGACCAGAAACGGGTAAAAGGAGGTGGTACCTTCCAGCCCCTTGGAAAAAGCCCCGCCCTTTCCCCAGAAGGCGTCTTCATCCCACCACTAACCTCACTCCTCCTCCCTTTGTCTTTACTCTAAAATTAAACCACTCTCTCCAGGAGGGTGAGAAGGTGATCTGTGAACTCAGTTCCCGCTTCTCCATTCTTTGGCCACTGAATGGAGCCTGTGCTGTGTTGGTCTCGGCTTTGGTTTTGTTATTTGCCTACTAGAACCCACGTGGAAAAAGGAAATCTCCCCCGCTGAGGCAGAGCGCCTCACAGGCTGGGGCCCGAGCAGGGTCCACATGACTTCATTTGGTAACAGTCTGTAAGGGGACGGTGGTCTCTGCCCACGGGGTAGGGAGGGAACGCCTACAGCCACAGCACCGGCTCCGTGGATGGCACGGCCCCTCATGGGCCTGGACTGTGTGCTCTCATCCCCCCACGCCTGACAGCCCTGACAGTCGTGACACGGTGACACTGGCTGCTGGGTGTCTAGTCAAGAGGGACCAGAGGCAGCACCTGGTGCCAGGTGAGACGTGCCTTTTCACGGGCAGGGGACATAGGAGATATTAGGACTTTGTCTAGAAAACAAACCAAGTGGCTAGAAGGTGATCTGAGCCATGGACTTGAAACCCACGTGTGAGGTGAGTGCTCCCACTGGACAGTGGCTCGGGAGCTTCCGCACAGGCGAGACCACACCGTGCTTCCCGCCCGACCCCTCCAGGCCTCCCTGCGGGCACAGCTGGGCCTGCGCCCCTCAGGCTCCCCGACCCAGAGCCTGGAGGGCTGATGCTGCTAGGGCCTGGGGACACGATGGGTCCCTCCACCAATGCTGCTCGGCCCCTCCTGCCCAGTGACCAGGGGAGGGAAACCCCATGGAGCCTGAGGCCCAGCACAGGCGAAGCTCGCACCCCCCTCACAGGACCCCCAGCCCCACCCTACTTCCTCAGGCCCACTGCCTGCCCTTCCCAGTGCTTGCATCCCACCAAACCCCATTCCCGGTGTGGACGTCCACGTGCACAAGCTGCCCCATGTCCTGTTCCCACATGGGACACCCCCATCCCTGCTTCTTCCTAATGACGGCCTGGATCCCGAATGTTCTGGGCAGGAAGAGGACCGAGGAGGATGCCGGCCTGTCCTGCCTGCCTCCCGGGGCCCAGACACAGGGCTCGTGGGCTGCAGGGCCTTGAGGTCTGGATGCTCCCAGGTGTGGGATGAAGCTTCCACTGCCCGGTGGAGCTGCTCCTTCCGAGATTCAGGAAACAGGGGGACCCACCAAACGGAGCCCGTCCCCAGGCTCTGCTGCAAGTCTGCTCGGATTTGCTCTCCCAATCTTGAAGACAGACCTGCGGGAAACAGGGCCTGTGATTCCCATACTGACGGTGTTCTGTGGAATTTCCACTAGACCGCTTGCTACCCTGTTCTGAGCAAATTACTAGTCAGTCCACACTACCATCACCCCACTGGGAAGCTGGGCTCCAAGAAGCCAAGTAATTCAGCCGGAAGCACAGCTGTGGGACACGGAGTGGGGTCTGCACCTGCCGCCCACCCAGGGGGACTGCCCACTCTCCGCAGCTTCCACGCCTGTTCCCTTCACCCCCCTCCTGGGACCAGTTCACAGATCCTCCTCTTGGGGGGATTCACTTACCTTCTCCTAACAGGATCCGTCTCACTATCCTGTTCTGGGATCACCCAGGAGCTTGTCACTCTGAAGCAGGATCAGCCTCACGACACCAGGGCAGCTTTCCTGGATCACACGCACCACCTGCACATCCACTCCCAGCTCAGACCCAGAAAGGCCCCCTCGGCCCCGAGCCCCATGGCTCTTCCTGGGCTCCCACCTGGTCCGTCCTGGCTCCTGCCTGGTCTGTCCCTCTCATGTACCCTGCAGCATCATCAGGAGCTCCCACCTGCCCCAGGCAGGCTGTCTGCTCTGTCCTGGGGAGGACTCCGTGGTGTCAGGTGGATGATGCAAGAGGTACCCGTGGGGCCACCCTCATGCAGCACAGTGGCCAGCGCCCACCTACTCACCTCATCACTCTGGATGGACGGGGGTCAGGGGGCCTGTGGCATCTCCCGGTTCTCATTTCATCCCAGCACTGCCCACACAGAAGTTGCTAAGCAACACTGTTCCGGCTGCACAGAGAGGGCACTCATACACATGCCCCACTCCCAGCACACAGGGCTGTCGTGGCCAGGCCCCTCCCAGGGTATGGAGGTCACCTGGGCAGGCACCCAGCAGCCCACGGGACCCTCATGGTCAGGCCCCTCCCTGGATATGGAGTTCACCTGGGCAGGCACACAACAAGGCTGGGCACACAGGAACCGTGCATGTAGCCCTCATTGCAGAACACCCGCAGCTCACCTGTTGGTCAGAGCTGACCCTGAGCACCTCAGAGCAGGACTTGAACTAACAAACAACAGCTCCGGGATAGGTCTGTGACCCTGGGCATCACTCTGTGCGGCCTCCTTCCATCGGGTCTCCCAGAGGCTTCCACTGCAGCTGGGGCACCAGGCCTCTGTCTCTACCCACCACCCCTCCTCTTCCTGACTCCTTGGTTCCTCTCATTAGGAGGGTCTTCTTGAAGTTGTCTCCCACTCATGGACCAGACAAAATGATTAGAAAACAAGCCAGAGTTACAGCCCCTTGTTTATCCTGACCATCAAGACACTTGTCTATCCTGATCCTGGCCAGTGCTGCAAGGCCCATTTTCTGCAGCTATGAGACCCTGAGGGGCGAGGATTGCCTGACCTGAGCAGCCTGACCCGGCCGGCCAGCCCTCCCCAGGTGTGCCTGGGTTGAGGTCAATATAAACACCCTTTCAGGCAGCAAGAGCCCCTGCAGCTGTGCCTGACGCCATATTCTCCGCCCTGTCAGTAGTCTCGGGGCTGGGCTGGTGGGAGGGAGTAGGGTCCACAGCTCTGTGGGTGGCCCAGTGTGAGTGGGGCTCTGCTCGACTTTCTGCAGGAGTTCCCAGGCTGCCATCTGCTAAAGAAGAGGATGTGTCACACATACCTGCTGCCGGAATTTCTCCCTGGTAGAGGTGAGGGGAAAAAAAGCAGTGGGGGCCAGGACAGGAGGGGTACCTCAGGCAGGGAAATGGAAAGCTTCCAGAAGAGCGCCCGGGGCCAGGACCATCCTGGCTGGCCTGCAGGCACCAAGTCAGCCTGTGTGATGTGGCTGGTGTGACTCCACGGCCCTTCCTCTAGGCTTTCAAGTCCTTGCACACATTCAGGTGTTTCACCTGAGAAGGGTGGGAACAGTTCAGCAGCAGCTGGCCTGGGGCTCAGCTCACGTTTACTCAGAGACGCCTCGGCACGGTCCCCCAGCTTTGCAATGAGGAGGGTCCTTGCCGGGGGGCTGCTGGCTGCATGGGAGATGATTTCCAACCTCTGGCCAGCAAGTGTTCTGATAGGGTTTTCCTTTGTGTAACTAGGGGGTTCTTAATTAACAACGTGAACAGTGACACCAGAGGTCCTGAATCAGGATGCAAATACATATCCCCAACATGTACATGCCTAAAAACCTGGGGAGGCCGTGTGCAGCCGGCACCCTTAGAGATGGGCTTCCGACTGACCCCTCAACATTCTGGTGTCCAGCCTCTGCTTTAGGATTTCTGGGGCCCAAGGCTGACTCTAAGGGTTCTGCAATCCAGCCTCTGTCGGCCTTTAATGAGACCTGCACTTCCAGGATCTTACAGAGCAGGGTCTGTGTGACCGTTCTGTGGCTTCTGTAACAAATGACCACAAGCTGGGTGGTTTAAAACAACAGGAATTCATCCTCCCCCAATCCTGGAGACCAGACATCTGAGATCAAGGTGTTGCAGGACGGAAGTCTCTCCAAAGGCTCCAGGATAGGGTTCTTCCTGCCTTTTCCAGCTTCTGGGGTCTCCAGGCATTCCCTGGCTTGCGGCTATATCCCTCCCGTCTCTGCCTCTGTCTTCACGTGGCTTCTCCTCTGTGTCTGTGTTTCCCCTCTTTGTCTCTCATAAGACTCTCTCAATTGGATTGAGGGCCACCCTAACCCAAGATGACCTCACCTCAAGATCCTTAACTACATATTGAAAGACCCTTTTCCCAGATATGGTCCTGTTCACGTGTTCTGGGGGGAGAACACATATTTTGGGGCCAGCATTCAACCCGTTACCTGTATAAAATAACCCTCATTTTAGGAGATTGCCAAGGTCCCATATGGACTGACACAGACAGTAGCCATGTGGGTGGGGGTCTGGGGAGAATGAGGACCCTGGAATCACCTGGAAAGGATGAAGTCCTGGCTGCATTAAGTGAGCTCTTCCACCACGGGGTCCGTGGAAACAGCCACTCCACTCTGTCCGTTGAAAGGGAGCCAGTGCCGAGTCCAGAAATGGTTATATTGCAAAGCTGGCTCTCCTGGGATTTCATCATCAACAGCATCATGTAACCAATAGCTACGGGCTTGGAATCGGTTTCTGGCACGTGATGACAGCTCTGTCTCTTTAGGCTCCTCCAGCCTAGAATAGGAATGTTTGAAGGAGAAGAGTTTGGGAGATTGCTTGGTTGTCAAGGAAACTGAGCAGGTTTGTCAAGGTTGTCAAGGAAACTTCTCCCTTAAACTGAAGGCAGGGCTGGGAGAGCTGAACTCCAGGGATCTTTTAAAGGGGCTTCTCTGAAGCACCATCTCCTGAGAGGTGGTCTCAGCATGAGCTGGGGTTTGAGAAAAGTGTGATGAGATGAAGCCTGACTTCCTGTGACAGCTGGGGAGGGGTTTGTAAAGCACCTTGGCTTTTAAGGCAAAGTTTATTGCTGAAACAAAGTGTCTCCCAAAACTGGGCTGGAGATCAGGATGTGTCTGTCCCCTTCTTGTGAGAGTCCAGGGCAGGTGGGTGTCAGGTCCCAGGTTCTGGGCCCTTGTTTCTCCTCCCTGCTTCCAGGTGAGGTCTCCAAGCAGCAGGGTGGGGTGACCAGCTGGGCTTCATGCCCTCCATCGTAGGATGCAGGCTGGCCAGGGCCCTCACCACCTCCACCCGTTTCCCTTGGTAACACGAGACACTACACCCCAGCTGGAAGGGGTGGGAAGGCTGGGAGGTGCAGGGTAGCTGTGAAGAGGAAAAAGGGAAATGGGTTTTGATGGGCAGCTGCGTGGCCCTGCTGTGAGGGTCACCTGGACGGTAGCGCACAGACTCTGGGGCCTGTGAAGCTTCGGTGCTTTGTGGTTCTGGAAATCCTATAGGAGACGGTCCACAGCAGGTGAAGCTAATGCTCTCAGTGGAGCTGGTGAAGCCCAAGATCTGCAGTTCAGACTGAAGGTGCCGATGTACATACAGGACAGAACCATCTCGTGTGATTGGACTTCAGGCACGTTTAACATGAATGCAGCCATGTTAATGCCTAGCATCTTCTATCTTGTGCCTCCCCTCAGGGAACCCCTCCTCTGTTCCTGGGGTTCCTGTAACTCACGTACAGGGGGATGGAGAGTGGGCTCTGTCCAGTCTGAGCCCTGAGTTACCATTCGTGTGAGTCTGCTCAGGACTGCCGTAACAAATAACACAGACAGGGCAGCTTGGGTAACAGACCTATCTCCCAGTCCTGGATGCTGTCGGAGATCAAGGTGTGTGCACGCTGACTTCTCCTGAGGCCTCTCTCCTTGGTACTTAGACAGCCATCTCCTCCCCAGGTCCTCACATGGTCTCCCCCTGTGCCTATCTGTGTCCTAATCTCTTCTTGTAGGACATCAATCCTATTGGATTAGAACCCACCCTAGTGACCTCATTTTTACCTTGATCAGCTCTTTAAGAATCTCATCTCCAAATACAGCCACATCCCGGGGTCCTGGGAGTTAGGGGTTCAGCATGTGAATTTGGGGGGACGTGACTGAGCCTATACCATCCTCCTTAGGAACCAAGTGTGCTTCGGTCCTTCCTTTCCTCAAGTCACACGAGGTGATGTAATGGCTCAAGGAGAGGCCACTCGTGCAGAGTGTGTCCCAGCTGGGCAACCCTTCTCTGCTCTCTCTCATCAGGCCATGGCAGTGCCGGCCCAGCCCTGAGGTGAGTAGTTCTGGGGTTTCCTGCCGTGTCGCCCGGCCTGCTGAGGTGCTCATTGTCAGGGAACTCAGGAGCCAGCAGCCTAGTGGGGATGCCGGGGACTCTCAGGGCCTTGGCAGATGTCTCTCCCGGCAGATACCCTAGCGAAAGTGGGGAAATATTTGGGGGATTACAGGTGGGAGAGAGTCAGTCTCGTTTATGCTTCAGAAAGACCAGGCTGGGGTGGGATGTGAGACGCACCATGCGGGCAGGGAGCTTTGTCAGGCCTGATGGAGGAACCAGGCACAAGATCGGGCTTGGGCCAGGGCTGTGGGCGTAGAGGGGAATTAGTGTGTGGACTGGCCACAGACTGTTGTCAAAATCTCGGCTTCCCTCTGCACCGAGGCCAAACAGAAATACGGAGACAGGGATTTTGGAGGAAGAGAGAGATGGCTTTATTTTTCTGCCAGGCAGAAGGAAAGACACAGCTGGCTAGCGCGTCAAGAACTGGGCACCACCCCCTCCTTGAGAATCAGGGAATATTTTATATGTGGGACTGTCGCAGTCAGGGTATAGGATAAGGATCAAAGTAATGAAGGTCTTGCATTCCTCCTTTCCTTTGCATTATTTCAAAACAGTCATAGCTGGCATCAGGCCACCTGGTAATTGGGGTCCAGCAGTCTGGTAATTGCATCCATTTGCCTCTGGTTTATGGGCCGGTGACCTTGTTTCTAAAAGGCAAAAACTATAGGGGGTGATTTGTTAGGAGGGGCTTATAGAATGTAAGTGCTAGGCATAATAAGGTTAGGGAGTGAGAGGCAGGGGATGTAACTCACACAGAGTTAGGGGTGATGGGTGCCGAATGTAAATTACATAGTGTCAGGGAGTGAGGTTAGCTTTGTAAAGTATAAATGTAGTTAGTACAAATGAGTGACAAAGTAAAACAAGGAGTGATGAACTCTTTCAGGCCAGGTTATGTTTCTTCTCTAGCCTGTTCGCTGTTCCCTTTGTTTTCCTTGTTCTCAGGGCAGGGCAAACTTCATTTCTCATTTTGCTGCAACAAGACTCTGGAGGAGCAGGTGACAGTCACTGGGGCGCAAGGAGGGTGGGAGCCTGGGAGACCCCAGTGTTACCGAACAAAACGTGGGTCGTCTTGCCCGAGTGCAGTAAAGGCAGTCTACTGACCCCAGGTGTGGTGGAGGAAAGCGCAGCTTTAATTGTACAAGTGCCAATACAAGGAGGCCAGGTGGCTTGTGCTCTAAAACCCCAAACTCCCTGAAGGATTTCAGCAAAGCAATTTTAAAGGCCAAGTGAAGGAAGGGGGTCGCAAGGTATGTGATCAGCTGGTGCACAATTCTCTGGTTGATGGTGAGGTAACAGGCGGTTAACATTATAAATTCTTGGGCACCAGAAGCTCTGGGGTTAGGGGTAGGGTTAGGGTCAGGGTACGGGTTAGGGTTAGGGTACGGGTTAGGGTTAGGGTATGGGTTAGGGTAGAGTTACGGGTTAGGGTTAGGGTATGGGATAGGATATAGTTTAGGGTTAGGGTACATGTTAGGTTTAGGGTACAGGTTAGTGTACGGGTTAGGGTTAGGGTATACTTTAGGGTTAGGGTATTTATTAAACCTCTCCAACTCTCCAGATATCACTTAGCACATAAAGGGATATTATTTGGGGTCCAGCCATAGAGAAGACTTTAGACACTAGGATAAGACAGAAAACACACACATAAATGAATCACATTAGGATTTTGTTTTTAACCTGTACATTAAAACACTAGTGCTTAGGAAATCTAATGGAGGCAGAAGCAGTAAAGGGTAGTTTTATGGGAATAACATCACAGTTTTCTGTAGAATACACAGATTTTGACTGGGTAGAAAGTCAAGGAGGAATGCTTTTGTTCTGAAGATATAAACCCTCTTCTAAATTGAGCTGTTATTGGAAGTTAGGAATGTTTTGTTGCTGTTGTGTTGCTTTGTGTTTTCATGATTATTCTGCTTGCATCTCACTTGTTAAACCTTTGATTTGGGGAAGAGTGCCATTACTGGAAATGACTTTACAGAATTATTCTCAGAAACAGAAGGAAATGGTTCTCACCTAAATATTAAGAAATAATCTCTATACTGGTGTACTAACAGAATTAAGATCCAGGGATAATAATTCAATGAAATGTAAATAAACACACAATATATATTTTTTCTTTTAAAGTTCCATTGTTACTTTTTAAAAGTACAATTATAATTCAAGTTCTTTGTAACAAATGAAATTTTAAAAGATTAAAGGAAAGATATTTTACCACTTGCCATCCTTTCCCACTCCCTGCAACAACCAGCATAATGTGTAGCTTTCTCATTGTATCCAGGTGTTCCTTACATGTGGAACATCATGTTTCTCACTGTAGAAAAACAGATTTATCTCTAACACTTTTTATAGGCTACATAACACTCCATAGAACAGAAGTACCGAGTATTTCAGACTTAGTTTTTTGAGGAACACTCAGGTTACTTTCTGTTTTATTTTGTTGTTCTGCTAATTTGTTTTTACAAAAGAAAAATATTTTTAAAAATACAAACAAAAATTAAGTTAGGGGTAAGGATTAGGGTTTAGGGTATGGGTTAGGTGACGGGTTAGGGTTAGGATACAGGTTAGGATTAGGGTACAGGTTACGGAGGGATAGCGTTAGGGTTAGGGTATGGGTTAGGTTAAGGGGATGGGTAAGTTTTAGGGTACAAGTTAGGGGTCAGCGACGGGTTAGGGTTAGGGTACAGGTTAGGGTATGCATAAGGTTACGGGTAAGGTTTAGGGTACAGGTTAGGGTATGGCGACGGGTTAGGGTTGGGGTACAGTTGAGGGTATGGGTTAGTGTTAGGGTACTGGTTAGGATTAGGGTACGGGATAAGGTATGCATTATACTTAGGGTATGGGTTGGAGATAGGGTTAGGGTACAGTTTAGGGTACAGTTTAGAGTATGGCTACGGGTAAGGGATAGGGTATCGGTTAGGGTAGGGTTTAGTGTTAGGCTATGGGATAGGGTATGGACTAGGGTACGTTTTAGGGTTCAGGTTAGGGTATGGCTATGGGTTAGTGTTCGGGTTAGGGTTAGTTATGCTTAGGGTTAGGGATAGGCTAGAGTTAGAGTTAGAGGGTTAGGGTTACATGGTTAGGGTTAGAGGGTTATGGACAAGGTTAGGGCTAGGGATAAGGGGTTAGGGATAAGGGTTTAGGGATAAGGGGTCAGGGTTAAGGATAGGGATAGGGTTAGGGTTACGGGTTAGGGGTTAGGGTTAGGGTTAGGGTATAGGGTTAGGGTTAGGATTTAGGGTCAGGATTAGAGGGTTAGGGTTAGGGTAAGGGTTTAGGGATTAGGGGTTAGGGTTAGGGATTAGGGTTAGGGTTAGGGTTTATGGTTAGGGTTAGGGGTTAGGGTTAGACTTGGGGTTAGGGTTAGGATTAGGGGTTAGTGTTACGGTTATAGTTAGGATTCGGGTTGGGGTTCGGGTTTGGGTTAGAGTTAGGGGTTAGGGTTAGGGTTAAGGGACGGTTTGAGGTAGAGGTTAGGGTACGACAACAGTTTAGGGTGAGCGTATGTGTTAGGGTATGGGTTAGTGTTAGCGTACGGGTTAGGATTAGGGAACGGGTTAGGGTAAGGCTTCAGGTAAGGGTTAGGGTTAGGGATATGGTTAGGGGACGGGGACAGTTTAGGGTACAGGTTAGGGTACGAAAATGGTTTAGGGTGAGCGTACGTGTTAGGGTACGGGTTAGTGTTAGCAGACAGGTTAGGATTAGGGGAAGGGTTAGGGTAAGGATTCGGGTAAGGGTTAGGGTTAGGGTTACGGGACGGGGACGGTTTAGGGAACAGCTTAGGGTACAACAAAGGTTTAGGGTGAGCGTACGTGTTACGGTATGGGTTAGTGTTAGCGTACGGGTTAGGATTAGGGGACGGGTTAGGGTAAGGCTTCGGATTAGGGTTAGGGTTAGAGGACGGGGACGGTTTAGGGTACGGCTTAGAGTATGACAACGGTTGAGGGTGAGCGTACGTGTTAGGGTAAGAGTTAGTGTTAGCGTATGGGTTAGGTTTAGGGGACGGATTAAGGTAAGGCTTCGAGTAAGGGTTAGGGTTAGGGTTAGGGGACAGGCACGGGGACGGTTTAGGGTACAGGTTAGAGTACGACAAAGGTTTAGGGTGGGCGTAGGTGTTAGGGTATGGGTTAGTGTTAGCATACGGGTTAGGATTAGGGGAAGGGTTAAGGTAAGGCTACAGGTAAGTGTTAGGGTTAGGGTAAGGGTTAGGGGACGGGGACGGTTTAGGGGACAGGTTAGGGTACGACAACGGTTTAGGGTGAGCGTACGTATTATGGTACGGGTTAGTGTTAGCGTATGGGTTAGGATTAGGGGACGGGTTAGGGTAAGGCTACGGGTAAGGGTTAGGGTTAGCGTTAGGGGACAGGGACGGTTTAGGGGACAGGTTAGGGTACGACAAAGGTTTAGGGTGAGCATACGTGTTAGGGTACGGGTTAGTGTTAGCGTACGGGTTAGGATTAGGGGACGGGTTAGGGTAAGGCTTCGGGTAAGGAATAGGGTTAGGGTTAGGGTTAGGGGACGGGGACGATTTAGGGGACAGGTTAGGGTACGACAACGGTTTAGGGTGAGCGTACGTGTTAGGGTACGGGTTAGTATTAGCGTACGGGTTAGGATTAGGGGACGGGTTAGGGTAAGGCTTCGGGTAAGGTTTAGGGTTAGGGTTAGGGTTAGGGGACGGGGACAGGTTAGGGTACGACAACGGTTTAGGGTGAGCGTACGTGTTAGGGTACTGGTTAGTATTAGCGTACGGGTTAGGATTAGGGGACGGGTTAGGATAAGGCTTCGGGTAAGGATGAGGGTTAGGTTTAGGGTTAGGGTTAGGGTTAGGGGACGGGGACGGTTTAGAGGACAGGTTAGGGTATGACAATGGTTTAGGGTGAGCGTACGTGTTAGTGTACGGGTTAGTGTTAGCGTACGGGTTAGGATTAGGGGACGCGTTAGAGTAAGGCTTCGGGTAAGGTTTAGGGTTAGGGTTAGGGGACGGGGACGGTTTAGGGGACAGGTTAGGGTACGACAACGGTTTAGGGTGAGCGTACGTGTTAGGGTATGGGTTAGTGTTAGCGTATGGGTTAGGATTAGGGGACGGGTTAGGGTAAGGCTTCGGGTAAGGGTTAGGGTTAGGGTTAGGGTTAGGGTTAGGGGACGGGGACGGTTTAGGGGACAGGTTAGGGTAAGACAACGGTTTAGGGTGAGCGAACGTGTTAGGGTACGGGTTAGTGTTAGCGTATGGGTTAGGATTAGGGGACGGCTTAGTGTAAGGCTTCGGGTAAGGGTTAGGGTTAGGGTTTGGGGACGGGGACGGTTTAGGGAACAGGTAAGGGTACGACAATGGTTTAGGGTGAGCGTACGTGTTAGGGTATGGGTTACTGTTAGCGTACGGGTTAGGATTAGGGGACGGGTTAGGGTAAGGCTTCGGGTAAAGGTTAGGGTTAGGGTTAGGGTTAGGGTTAGGGGACGGGGACGGTTTAGGGGATAGGTTAGGGTACGACAACGGTTTAGGGTGAGCGTACGTTTTAGGGTACGGGTTAGTGTTAGCGTACGGGTTAGGATTAGGAGACGGGTTAGGGTAAGGCTTCGGGTAAGGAATAGGGTTAGGGTTAGGGTTAGGGTTAGGGTTAGGGGACGGGGAAGGTTTAGGGGACAGGTTAGGGTACGACAACGGTTTAGAGTGAGCGTACGTGTTAGTGTACGGGTTAGTGTTAGCGTACGGGTTAGGATTAGGGGACGGGTTAGGGTAAGGATTCGGGTAAGGGTTAGGTTTAGGGTTAGGGTTAGGGTTAGGGGACGGGGACGGTTTAGGGGTCAGGTAGGGTACGACAACAGTTTAGGGTGAGCGTACGTGTTAGTGTACGGGTTAGTGTTAGCGTACGGGTTAGGATTAGGGGACGCGTTAGAGTAAGGCTTCGGGTAAGGTTTAGGGTTAGGGTTAGGGTTAGGGTTATGGTTAGGGGACGGGGACGGTTTACGGGACAGGTTAGGGTATGACAAAGGTTTAGGGTGAGCGTACGTGTTAGGGTACGGGTTAGTGTTAGCGTACGGGTTAGGATTAGGGGACGGGTTAGTGTAAGACTTCGGGTAAGGGTTAGGGTTAGGGTTAGGGTTAGGGGACCGGGACGGTTTAGGGGACAGGTTAGGGTACGACAACGGTTTAGGGTGAGCGTACGTGTTAGGGTACGGGTTAGTGTTAGCGTACGGGTTAGGATTAGGGGACGGGTTAGGGTAAGGCTTCGGGTAAGGTTTAGGGTTAGGGTTAGGGTTAGGGTTAGGGGACGGGGACGGTTTAGGGGACAGGTTAGGGTACGACAACAGTTTAGGGTGAGCATACGTGTTAGGGTACGGGTTAGTGTTAGCGTACGGGTTAGGATTAGGGGACGGGTTAGGGTAAGGCTTCGGGTAAGTGTTAGGGTTAGGGTTAGGGGACGGGGACGGTTTAGGGAACAGGTTAGGGTACGGCAACGGTTTAGGGTGAGCGTACGTGTTAGGGTATGGGTTACTGTTAGCGTACGGGTTAGGATTAGGGGACGGGTTAGTGTAAGGCTTCGGGTAAGGGTTAGGGTTAGGGTTAGGGTTAGGGGACGGGGACGGTTTAGGGGACAGGTTAGGGTACGACAAAGGTTTAGGGTGAGCGTACGTGTTAGGGTACGGTTTAGTGTTAGCGTAAGGGTTAGGATTAGGGGACGGGTTAGTGTAAGGCTTCGGGTAAGTGTTAGGGTTAGGGTTAGGGTTAGGGGACGGGAACGGTTTAGGGGACAGTTTAGGGTACGACAACGGTTTAAGGTGAGCGTACGTGTTAGGGTACGGGTTAGTGTTAGCGTACGGGTTAGGATTAGGGGACGGGTTAGGGTAAGGCTTCGGGAAAGGAATAGGGTTAGGGTTAGGGTTAGGGTTAGGGGACGGGGACAATTTAGGGGACAGGTTAGGGTACAACAACGGTTTAGGGTGAGTGTACGTGTTAGGGTACGGGTTAGTATTAGCGTACGAGTTAGGATTAGTGGACGGGTTAGGGTAAGGCTTCGTGTAAGGTTTAGGGTTAGGGTTAGGGTTTGGGGACGGGGACAGTTTAGGGGACAGGTTAGGGTACGACAATGGTT